>NW_027423774.1:9010000-9445000 GCF_013202065.1 Cotesia typhae | reverse complement strand
TTTTTAATATCCGAGCTTTAGCTCCGGCAAACCTTGAATTTGAAAATACTTTTGATCTACCCACCTCCTCCTACACATCTACCTCATAATTCTTACGCATTTAACATGTCGCGATATCAATTGTTGCCCAGAAATTATCCTTGAGGCAATAATTTTTCTATTGACTCAAGAAAATTTATTTGTTTAAAATGGTGTTCTCGGTTAAAAATATTTTAATAATTTCAAGGTTACATATTTTTCAGCGTATTAATAACAAAATAAATTCACATATGATGTTAAATTCAGCTAGAAATAGCTTTTCTCGAATTCTGACTTCAAAAGGGATTACGCGTATAAATACAATTCTGTAAACGCCCAGCAAAGCGGGCGGGTAACAGCTAGTATATACATATATATATATATATATATATATATATATATATATATATATATATATATATACAGGGTGATTCAGAATTAGTGTCCTCATAAGTCTCATAAGTGAGATACTTGTGGAATTTCAGAAATGAAAACTTAATTTTTGGAGTGAATAGCAATTTTCAACCGAGATGCAGCTCCAACTTTTTTTGAGCTAAAGATATAGTGAAATGATTTTAATACTTTTTTGTAGAGAATAATTTTTCCTATAATTCCTACCTATTCAATTAATAAAAGTGAGATACTTGTGGAATTTCATAAATGAAAACATAATTTTTGGAGTGAACCCTTGTGGAAATAATTCTCTGAAAAAACTCTTGACAAGTCTTTATAACTCTGAATAAGACTTTTCGAAATTCTTCACATCCCTAACTAAGTGAAGGAAAGACTTAATAAGTCTTCAAAACTCTGCAATACTCTTCAAAAGTCAAATTTTCCCTGCAATTTCGGAATTTCTCAAAGAGTTATTAAGACTTGATAAGACTTGTTCAGTTTTACAGGAAAAGAAGAAAATATTTCTTTTCAAAAAAATTACTTATCAGAATTAAATAAAACTATAAAAAAGAATTAATGCATGTTTTAAAAAAATTTTTTTTAAATAATATTTTCATCACGAAAATACTTTGATGGGCATCGAATCACTCATAGTTGAGCAAGTCAAAACATCAACAGCAAATGAAGTGCACTTGCTGTTGGAAACAGATATTACTCAAAGAGTAAATCCAATCGGTATTTAATTTGGACTATCAAATATTAAAGTCAACTTTCTAGGTAGGAAAGAATTTTCTAACCACATGCCACCTATTAGAAACTAAGAACACTCAAAGATTCTAACTGTAAATTCGTAAACTAAAATATGTTAGGTATCAATTAATTCCAGCAGATAGCGTGTGGATAGAAAATTCTTTCCTACCTAGAAAGTTGACTTTAATATTTGATAGTCCAAATTAAATACCGATTGGATTTACTCTTTGAGTAGTATCTGTTTCAACATCAAGTGCACTTCATTTGCTGTTGATGTTTTGACTTGCTCAACTATGAGTGATTCGATGCCCATCAAAGTATTTTCGTGATGAAAATATTATTTAAAAAAATTTTTTTAAAACATGCATTAATTCTTTTTATAGTTTTATTTAATTCTGATAAGTAATTTTTTTGAAAAGTAATATTTTCTTCTTTTCCTGTAAAACTGAACAAGTCTTATCAAGTCTTAATAACTCTTTGAGAAATTCCGAAATTGCAGGGAAAATTTGACTTTTGAAGAGTATTGCAGAGTTTTGAAGACTTATTAAGTCTTTTCTTTACTTAATTAGGGATGTGAAGACTTTCGAAAAGTCTTATTCAGAGTTATAAAGACTTTTCAAGAGTTTTTTCAGAGAATTATTTCCACAAGGGAATAGCAATTTTCAACCGTGATGCAGCTCCAACTTTTTTTGGGCTAAAGATACAGTGAAATGATTTTAATACTTTTTTGTAGAGAATAATTTTTCCTATAATTCGTACCTATTCATTTAATAAAAGTGAGATACTTGTGGAACTTCAGAAATGGAAACTTAATTTTTGGAGTGAATAGCAATTTTCAACCGAGACGCAGCTCCAACTTTTTTTTGGGCTAATGATACGGTAAAATGATGTTATCACTTTTTTGTAGAGAATAATTTTTCCCATAAATCCGACCGATTTACTAGATGAAATTAAGATACTTGTTGAACGTCAGAACACTTAGTAAGATTTTCTACATAACACTCCGTAGGACAATCATCAAGACAACTTGCATGACAATAGGCAGGAGAACCAGCAATACTAATTTTAAGACCATAATTGTATTACTCGAGTAAGCCCGAGGAAATGCGCGAAATAATTTTATTTTCTCTAATAAAAATATTAAAGTTTTTATTTATTCGAAACAAAAGAAATAACATCTTATATTATTTTTGAAATAAATAAGTCAATAATATCATTCGTTATGAAGTTCGCTTGGTAAATTTTATTGTACTTTTTTCTTTCTTTAAATCTGTAACGAGCTCTCTGATTGGTCTATTTCAATCCTCAATAACTCCCAAAATATTGAGAATTTCGAAAAATTTTATTCTTGCAATTGTGCTTAAAATCGCCTCTTCTATCCAAGTTTTCTTGGTCGGACACTAATTTTGAATTACCCTGTATATATATATATATATATATATATATATATATATATATATATATATATATATATATATATATATATATATATATATATATATATATATATATTTTTTCAGTTTATTATATTGTAGATATACATGTAAAAAGCAATAAGTATAAGTGTATTTCGAGATAAGTTTAGTTGTATGTTTAGTGTAAGCGTCAAGCGAAGTACGAATTGTAATAGTATGAGTATATATGTGTGACGTATGGAGGGGGAGACGTGAGGTCGGAGGTTTCGAGCCGACATTTTTGTAACTCACTTCTCCTTGAGAGCCCAGAACTGTATAATCTACCCTCTGTAATTCAAATCATAATCTTATATTTAAATGTTTAGTCAATAAATGAAATAAGCACATTTTAGACGATTTAATAACCAAATAACAAGTCGTTCGGTATAATTAATTTAAATTCAAATTTCCTCTTCCCGCACTGGAACCGAGTATTTTAATACTCCCGGGCGAAAAAACGACGGTAGGTAACGCTCGAGTCAATAAAACAATTCGCAACTAGATGGAGGCATAACACAGCTCATATTTTCCATAATACTTTAAGACTGTTTACATCAAACGACAGCATATTATAAGGAGTAATTAAAAAAATTTTTTAAGTTTTAAAATTTTGATTCTAATTCCATATAGAACTAATTATATTTGTAATTAATTAATTAATTAATTAATTAATTAATTTTAAATAATTAAATTGAAAGGTATAACACCAAATTAATAATGAATTTTTTTTCATTTTAAGATATTTTAATTATTTTAATATAAAAACTAATCACTCAAAATTTATAAAATTTTATTTTTCAAATATACCATAGCTACTATTAACATTTTTATTTTTTTAATTAGTTCATAAAATAACTAATAATAAAATATTATTTTTTTAATTTCATCCAAAAGCACTTTGACCGATGACAGAAATGTAGATTTAACAAGTTGAGTCCGGCAGGCTGGAGATCGAGTTAGCTGATGAAGAAGACGAAGAGGAAGCTTCCGATTCCCCAGAGAATATTGATGAAGAATGGAAGAAGCTATTGTTTTTTTTATTGACATGACCGTGCTCGAAGAATTTGGATCTGTCATGCGGGCTGAAAAATGCGTGCCTCAGGGAGAATTTCACATTCTTTGAGCTACTATTTTCAAAATAAGGAAACTAGAAAATAGAATACTAGAAAATCGAACTTGCTTTCACCAACATATTTATTATCGACATTTGAATTTATCTATATTTTTACAAATTGCACTGTAAATGAAAGTGTTTTGAAAGTGACTACAAATGGGCATTTAACATAGGAAATTAAAACACGTGGAAGTGTTTTAAAAGTGACTACAATGCTTCTAGATAGAAACAAAACACTTGGATTTACAGTGTGTATTTCTTAATTATGGACATTTTTAAAATATAAGGTCATCTTGAAGTTAAGCTCATCGGAACTGTTCATTTGAGTACACACACGATTTTTTTCATATATTTTATATATATATGATATTTCTCATATTTGTGAAATTTATAAAATATATTTAAAGTTTGTGTGTGTATTGAAACGAAAGGTTTCGATAAGTGTAACTCTATGATGAGCTTTTATCGTTAAAAATATCATCAATGCACAAAATACAACTTCATTACTTAATTATTGATATTTATTAAGATATAAGATCATTTTGATGTTTCGCTCATCGAGACCTATCATTTTAATATCCACACGAATTTTTTGAAATATTTTATAAACATTTTTCATATTTGTGAAATATATAAAATACATAAAAAATTTCTGTGGGTATCCAAATGAAAGCTGAATAAAAATTTTTTCGCAGATGCATTGGAAATTTTACTCCATGGGGATCCTGGGTTAATGGGATTATACGTACCCTATCGAAAATCTTGGCTATCGGAATTTAGGCTAACGGTTTCTATTTCATCGGGATTCTTGGTTATCGGAATTATATCCAATCGAAAATCTTGGCTATCGGAATCTTGGTAATCGGAATCTGGGTTATAGGAATTCAAGTCATCGGAACCTATGTTATCGGTTGTTTAAGTCATCACTTTCATGGCTATAGAGTTCTACCCATTTTTTTTTTTTTAATTTTTTTCTATTTGAATTATTAGTTCTTGATTGTTCGAACATTTAAATTGTTTGTTCGTCTTTTATTTATTTATAATTAATTAAACAAATTTCGATCCTTAAGTTGGCCCCCCTTACCTTATATTTCTACTTTTATTATCGAAATTAATATTTTCTTATTAATTATCATCTGTTCGACCCTTATTGACGTTTGTTCGATTATAAATTTGCAATAATTATTGATTATTTTATATTGTTAATTAGAAATTCGTAATCCTCTTGAGGCTGTGGTGCGCATGCGGGCACGTTGTAATATATATCACCGTCATAATAATATCTACGTGTGTCCATATTGTGTACGTAAAAAAATACTCTTTTTTAGACATCAATAAACAATTACCGATTTAAAAGATTAATCTTTTTCTATAATGGAAGTATTTTAATTAAATTAGTTATTCTATTTTGTCCTCATTGTAAAATATAAACAACATTTTCTGTGTGATTTTAACACTATTCCAATTCCATAACACATTTTGCTAATCTGTTCGTATGATTTTGGAATCAGAATTCAATGAACTGACATTGACAATATTTTCTATTTTTACAATTTACAAATTTCTACTGTAGAAATAAAAAAATACTGATTTTTAAAAGTTGAAGTGTTAGGTCATATAACAAATCCAAAATCATCAAAAGTTGAATAAGTTTAATATTATCTAATTTAGTGATATATTTTGTAATTTAATATTAATGTATAAGATTATTAACCATTTGAATAAATTTAATATTTTTAATTTTGTCATTATAGCATCATAGGTATGGATCTGATTCGTGAGTTACTACCCAACATCAGTATCAGAACAACTCAAATAATGAATCGAAGGAGCCAAGTGAAACATTTATAACAAAAACAAAAACAAGGTTCTAAAAAATTTTAAATGAAAAAGTATAACCTCAACAATATCGTCATACATAAAACTAACAGTTAATTAAGAAAGTTTAATTTTTATCATTATTATTTCAGTTAAATAATTTATAATATTCAATTTGGGTAAAATTCAAAATGGCTTGTTGGAATGTTGCTTTACAGTCTTGGTTCGACACTGAACAAAATAACAACAATCATTTTAACTTTAACATCATACCTGTTAATTATTGGGCAACAAGTTCTCCATTCAGTCAACGGAAATCTACGACACAAATTCCTGAAAAATTTTGCTTCAACTACAGAGAATATTGTGCCCCACAGATACAAGATAAAGAGGAGCAGAATTACAGTGTACTATTCAATGACTATGTCATTTCAAAAGAATTATTAGATACTATGTTAGAAGAAAGTTATGGCAGTTCATGGCAGATAAATCGTTAGTCATCGATCCTCGATAAGCAAAATGGTGTTTACTTTTGATCGCGTGACGGTCGTCAACTATCATAAATGGTGACTTTTTCAAAACTTTCCAGTGTCCAATGGCTAGCCTAAATGTATTTGTCAAAACCTAAGAGGAGCAGATCACCAAGTCAGCATTTCAACAAAATCAAGATCAACTAGATGCAGCTACTTACTATTTAACAATGAGAAAAGAACGACCGCGATGAATGCATACATATTTTATTTTTAACGATTTCACGGATAATCATTGACGGTACGCATACGTATTTTTGGTAAACAGACGTTGATATTGTTAAAATATGTTTTACCAAGTTTAACGAGATACAGTTGACAATGATTTTATCAAGACTTCACGAAGATGATATAGTTGCTTCAAACTTTAAACAGCTGCTGTTCAAAGGGATTTTATGTTGTGAAGATAATAAAACAATTACTGATCAAACTCGTATGCATTCAGATCCATTTTTAAGAAGCGTTGAAGAAACATTGAAGACAGTAGCCATTGGCATACGAAGGCCGTGAACTGAGTCTTTTGTACAATCTTACCTGACCCCGAGCACACAATTTGTTGATTCATACTTGGATGGTGAGCATGGGTATTCCAAAGGTTAAAAATTCAGTAAACTTTTGCGATGAGTGAGCCCTACGATGGATTAGGGCTACTCAGCCATAAACTGTTTTGAGCCAACTATTAAAGAAGGTAGGGAACTTGAATTCAAGTGAAATGATGACAAGCCTTGTCGAAGATGCCAAGTCCATGTACGAGCATTCGAAAGAAGTAATAGTAAGTAAGTTCAAAAGAAATAATTATTATTTTATTTATTTGCTTTATTAATTGTAATGAATTTCTATATTAAATTCAAAACTTGATGCTGCTATAAGGAAACGAAAGAAACAATGACAATGGAAATAGGACTAGAGCCAGTGAAAAAAAAAATCTGAAGAGGAGATTCATATATATTGTTCAATATGATAAATTAATGCAATTTTTTATTAATTTTACGATAAATGTCGTCAAAATGGGCAAAAGGTTAGTATTTTTTCAATAATATTTTTTTCTTTTTAAAAATTTATTTTAGATGTGCGATTTTAGATGTTGATGCAAGCAAAAATTATCGTGGATTTTTTTATATCTATTAAATGTCAAATTAATCTATTCTTGAGTACATATGTTCCTTAGATTATTGGCATTATGATTCATCATTGTTTATGTTTTGTTTACATAACTAGACGCGGTACGTCATTATATTCGAAAACCCTGCTATAACCTTAAACGACCAATAACAAACCGAATAAAAAGTTTACCGAAATTAAGAACTAACTTTTTAGAGAAGGATAGAGATGAATTCCTCTGATAACAATAAAATTAAATTGATGTTTATTATGAATTTATCATAACATACGTCGATATAGTAGTAATTGATTCTCTCATGAAAAATTTTACCAATTCTTAATTTTGCAATTAAAAAAAAATAAATTTTACCAAAATTGTTATAAATAGCATATTTACGACGGAAGTTTTTCATTCTAAAACTAACTACTAATTATTAATAATATTTTATTAATTATTATTAATAATAGTTTATGGATATATTTAGTATACGTGTAGTTTTTACGCTTAAACAAATGACTAACGCGACCGTTATATTATTATATCTACGTATTGTTTTACACTCATGTAGTGTAAGTACTAACAAACGAAACTTAATGTGAAAGGTTAATTATTATTACATTTAATTTTTTTATCTTGTAATTTTACTTATTACTCATTCTGTTTCTTTTTTACAGAAATAATTCGAAAAATATGCCACCAACATCAGTTGTATCAGTTGAGTTAGCTGTTAACGTAATAAAAATACATTTCTCACTTTGTAAATGGACTACCACCGTGGAATTCTGATATCTGGAAGCTAATTCAGAAAGATTCTGAACTCAAAGGAAAATGGACTCTTGGAAGTGTTAGAACTAATATCCGAGAAGATAGAAGGAATATTTTGACTGAAGCTAGAAGACAATGTGGTATTTTAGACCCTAACTCTACTAAAAATCAAATAAATTGGATCAAAATGGTAAAATCTCCAACATTTCATATAATACTAGTGAGGATGAAGATAGTGCTGATGATGCTGTTAGTGATATGTCAGGTTTAGATTCTGAAGAGGATGATGTTGATGAGCAAGAACTTTTTACTGTCGAACTTTCTAGAGAGCTTTGGAATGAAATTAAAAATCAGGAACCTTTGGTTTATAAAGGTCGCAAGTATATTGGATTTAAACCAAGAGTGTGGACAAACAAAATATCATTCGCTTTTTTTAAGCAGTGTCATCTAAAATGTGCTTTTGTCTTTAAACGAGGTCGAATAACTGAGAATGGTAGAAATTATGCGACAATGAATGGACATTGTAAGGCTAAAAATTGTAAGAATCGAGTAAGAGGAGTTATTAAAGATTGTCTTGGCGACGTTGGACCTGTATACATCAAAATGTTCTGTCGTGACACCAGATTTGTTAAACATGATGACATTAAAAGGCCGCTAAATGGAACAGAACGTTCACAGGTGCAAGAAGAATTGACGAAAATTGGTGCTTCTGCTTGGAGAAAAAGAAAGCCCAAGAAACTTTGGATCCAGGTGATACTGGTTCACCATTCGTTTATAATGGAAATACACTGCATCAAGCTAAAAAAGAAGTCTGTGATAAAGAGCTTAATATAAATCCACAAGACAAAAGAGATATGATTTCAGCCATTCGCAAAATGAATGTTGATCCAACTTACGTTCACTCAATTTTAGCGATTGGTGACTCGCCTTTTTATGTATTTTACGCTACACCAACACAGTTCCAAGCATATGATGAATATCAGCGTACACACTGGAAATATTCATCTATATGCGTTGATGCAACTGATGGTGTTGTAAAAGGTTAGTTGATTCTAGTGGTGAGAAAACTGGTTATATTTTTTTGTACGAAATTGTCATTAATTTTGATGGTACTTCAGTAGCTATACATCAAATGTTGTCTGAGACGCATGACGTGAATTTTATCACTTTTTGGCTCCGACGATGGCTTCAAAAATGCAAAGCACCTAGTCAAGCCGTTTCAGACGGATCAAAAGCTCTATTAAACGCCATGTCATTAGCTTTTAACTACAAACCGTTGAAAGAATATATTAATTATTGTTTTGAAATTATCACCACTGACTCTGACAAACGGCCAAATACATTTATAAGGCTAGACACTGCGCATTTACTTCATTCTGTATCCAAGTGGAAGTGTTTTCAATCGGCATTAAATAAAATCGTGAAAACTTTCTTTATTCATTGTATGGCTTTGTTAATTGAATGTAAAACTTTAAAAAGGCTGCAAGAAATTTTTATGTTAATGTTGATAGTTGCGGATACTGAATTTGAAGATTCGGTGATTGCGGTTGACAATAAATGTCTAACTCCTAAAGAAGCCAGACAATTTTTGGAAAATTTGATTATAGATCGAAAATCCAACTCTGAGATTTTAGTACCTGACATTGATGAAGATGAGTTGAAAAAAAAAGAAAAAGGTAGAAATTTCTTGGATCAATTTTCAAAGCTTGATGTTAATAATCTTGGTTGGTCTGTAGAACTTATAAAATGGGTAGATACTCTTGATGAAAAAGCAAACACTATTATCTCAACTGGCTCTGAGCTAAATAGTTTTCGAGTAGAAGGCTCACGTGAACAGTTTCTTACAAAAATCAAAGAATTTTCAATTTTCACGAATATCTGCACGCCTGATACGATGTCTAGAGCAACATCCTGTTATGTTGAAGGTGACTTTAAAGATTTAAAAATGAATTTGAAGAAACGCGTCAGCTTGCCTACCATACTCCTAAAGTTTTTAAAATTGCACATCCAATAATTGTTGGGTGGTGTCTGCATTTTTAGATCTAAAGTTAATAAATTCATAGTTGATATATGTATATATAAAGGGTGTGGACGGGTAGAACTCTATAGCCATGAAAGTGATGACTTAAACAACCGATAACATAGGTTCCGATGACTTGAATTTCTATAGCCCAGATTCCGATAGCCAAGATTTTCGATTGGATATAATTCCGATAACCAAGAATCCCGATGAAATAGAAACCGTTAGCCTATTTTCCGATTACCAAGATTTTCGATAGGGTATAATCCCATTAACCCAGGATCCCGATGGAGTAAAATTCCCAATGCATCTACGAAAAAACTTTTTATTCAGCTTTCATTTGGATACCCACAGAAATTTTTTATGTATTTTATATATTTCACAAATATGGAAAATGTTTATAAAATATCTGAAAAAATTCGTGTGGGTATTAAAATGATAGGTCTCGATGAGCGAAACATCAAAATGATCTTATATCTTAATAAATATCAATAATTAAGTAATGAAGTTGTGTTTTGTGCATTAATGATATTTTCAACGATAAAAGCTCATCATAGAGTTACACTTATCTAAATCTTTCGTTTAAATACACACACGAACTTTAAATGTATTTTATAAATTTCACAAATATGAGAAATATCATATATATATAAAATATATGAAAAAAATCGTGTGTGTACTCAAATGAACAGTTCCGATGAGCTTAACTTCAAGATGACCTTATATTTTTAAAAATGTCAATAATTAAGAAATACACATGTAAATCCAAGTGTTTTGTTTCTATCTAGAAGCATTGTAGTCACTTTTAAAACACTTGGATTTACAGTGCAATTTGTAAAAATATAGATAAATTCAAATGTCGATAATAAATATTTTGGTGAAAGCAAGCTCGATTTTCTAGTATTCTATTTTCTAGTTTCCTTATTTTGAAAATAGTAGCTCAAAGAATGTTAAATTCTCCCTGAGGCACGCATTTTTCAGCCCGCATGACAGATCCAAATTCTTCGAGCACGGTCATGTCAATAAAAAAACAATAGCTTCTTCCATTCTTCATCAATATTCTCTGGGAATCAGGAGCTTCCTCTTCGTCTTCTTCATCAGCTAACTCGATCTCCAGCCTGCCGGACTCAACTTGTTAAATCTACATTTCTGTCATCGGTCAAAGTGCTTTTGGATGAAATTAAAAAAATAATATTTTATTATTAGTTATTTTATGAACTAATTTAACAAATTAAAATGTTAATAGTAGCTATGGTATATTTGAAAAATAAAATTTTATAAATTTTGAGTAATTAGTTTTTATATTAAAATAATTAAAAAATCATAAAATGAAAAAAAATTCATTATTAATTTGGTGTTATACCTTTCAATTTAATTATTTAAAATTAATTAATTAATTAATTAATTACAAATATAATCAGTTCTATACGGAATTAGAATCAAAATTTTAAAACTTTAAAAATTTTTTTAATTACTCCTTATAATATGCTGTCGTTTGATGTAAACAGTCTTAAAGTATTATGGAAAATATGAGCTGCAATCAAATAGCGCCTCCTATCTGAATAAAAATTTTTTCGCAGATGCACTGGGAATTTTACTCCATTGGGATCCTGGGTTAATGGGATTATACCCTATCAAAAATCTTGGCTATCGAAATCTTGGTAATCGGAATTTAGGCTAACGGTTTCTATTTCATCGGGATTCTTGGTTATCGGAATTATAACCAATCGAAAATCTTGGCTATCGGAATCTGGGCTATAGGAATTCAAGTCATCGGAACCTATGTTATCGGTTGTTTAAGTCATCACTTTCATGGCTATAGAGTTTTACCCAAAAAAATTCAAGTGGGGCCATTATACAGTGAGCCAAGAGTTGAATGTGTGCGTATGTTTGTACGTGTGTGTTGCGCGCCTGCGTATTATGAAGTTCTGCTACAACTTGTATACTGCTACCGAGTACAGGGTATGCATGCTGTATAATAAATGCAGATAGTAGCATTTATTGTATACATCTATATACAACGTACATAAACAGCAACTTAACCATCAAGTTTTAATGTTTTGATTTTAAAGTTTTCTTGTACTTTCATGCATTGATACATGTATTTTTATGTACTATTAAACAAATCATCAAGTGATTAAAGTTGAAAAAATATTTGAAAATATGCAAGAAATTGATTGACAAACCTATAATTACAGTATTTAAGAATGCCCTTGTGCAAATAATTCTCTGAAAAAACTCTTGAAAAGTCTTTATAACTCTGAATAAAACTTTTCAAAAGTCTTCACATCCCTAACTAAGTAAAGGAAAGACTTAATAAGTCTTCAAAACTCTGCAAAACTCTTAAAAAGTTAAATTTTCCCTGCAATTTCGGACTTTCTCAAAGAGTTATTAAGACTTGATAAGACTTACCACCCGCCACCTATTAGAATCTAAGAACACTCAAAGGTTCTAACTGTAAATTCGTTAACTAAAATATGTTTAGTATCAATTAATTCCAGCAGACAGCGTGTGGATAGAAAATTCTTTCCTACCTAGAAAATTGACTTAAATATTTGATAATCCAAATTAAATACCGATTGAAGATTTACTCATTTAGTAGTATCTGTTTCCAACATCGAGTGCACTTCATTTGCTGTTGATGTTTTAACTTGCTCAACTGTGACTGATTCGATGCCTATCAAAGTATTTTCGTGATGAAAATATTATTTAAAAAAATTTTTTTAAACATGCATTATTTCTTTTTTTATAGTTTATTTTCAATTTTCTCTAATTCTGATAAGTAATTTTTTTGAAAAGAAATATTCTCTTCTTTTCCTGTAAAACTGAATAAGTCTTATCAAGTCTTAATAACTCTCTGAGAAAGTCCGAAATTGCAGGAAAAATTTAACTTTTTAGGAGTTTTGCAGAGTTTTGAAGACTTATTAAGTCTTTCCTTTACTTAGTTAGGGATGTGAAGACTTTTTAAAAGTCTTATTCAGAATTATAAAGACTTTTCAAGAGTTTTTCAGAGATTTATTTCCACAAGGGTGATATTATAATTCAAAGTGAAAGAAATCAATCATCCTAAAATTGGATTTGTATAAATTGAACACAATTATTATTATTATTATTATGATTATTTATTTTGTTTTGTAACATACTTTATGTAATACGCTTTATTGAAGTAATATAAATAATCCGAATAATTACAGATATATGTTTGTTTCTCTTATCATTTTAGCAGATGAGTTCATTTACCCTTTTTTTCTATTCGATATATATCATAATTATCGTTCGTAAGGGGTAAACTCCAATCGTGCGTCGTAGCTGACACACACACACTTTTTTTTTTTTGATACAAACAGTGTTATAATTAAAACATTTTTAATGACATAATATAAAATGAATATGAATACGAACACATAAATAAAATTTCTTACATTTTTTAATGTTTGAAAAGATAACTATAAATCTTAATTTTACGAACGCAAAATAATTTTTCTTACATTTCTTAATGTTTGAGAAAATAACTATAAAATCTTAATCATATCGCGTTACAGATGCCATAAAAATTATACACCCTCATGGCACCTGGGAACCAGAAGGGTGTATGTTATGTCGCAATAACTATAATGCTTTGGGTTGCATCTGGCAGGTGACACTACCTGTCAGATGAACCAGAATTTGAATAGGTTAATTAGTTGCATTTATATTTTAAATAGATTTAGAATTTCTAGTGGATTTAATATTTGATTAAATTGTCGAGTTTGGTCGTTGAGTGCACACGTGTCTTCGAAAGAGAAACTTTAATGCTAAGAAAATAATACAAAGGAATATTGTATTAGGTTCTGAAAAACCATAAAATCTTTGAGTAAACACAGAGCATGTCCTTGCCACATGACAACTTCAAGTCCTTAAAAGAAAAGCCATAAAAAACACGTGTGGAAACTCAACGGTCTCTTGTTCTCTAAAAAACAAGGCATTACAACCGAATTTAACAACAAATAATAATTTATTTATTCACTTTATTTTAAGTAACTAAATAACATAGATAAATGAGTATTTAGATGCTACAACATGTGTATATATGTACATATGTATGGATTTAATGTCACAATGGTTTTAGACAAATTTAATTACATATTAGAATAATTGAATAGTAAATGGTATTAAATTGAATTTAGAAATGATTAGCAAATATTTAAGTAAAATCCGCATCTGATATAATTTATTGAGCAGATAATACTTTAAAAGCCTTTTAAAATTATAACACGTTAATTAATTCTAATGAATATATGTTAATTAAATTATAAATAATAGATAAGGATAATCATTGTTAACAACGATCTGATATTATGTTATCATTACTGTCTGTACCTCGACCCAGTTTTCTGCGGTTTCCCTAGGTTGCTGTGCTGAATTTAAAGCCAGGTAAATACAGGTACATGAATATATAAGCCGGCCGCAGCCGCAAATAATAAGTGTTATATAAAAGTAAGTTTATATAAGTACATGTAAGATAGTATATTACGCACTATGTATAAGGGTAGTTCTAGCAATAGTATAAGTGTATACGTGTAACCATAGTGGGGGAAAGTGAAGCTGAGGAGTCAGAGTTGAGACTTTGTGACTTCACTTCTCTCCGAGAGCTGTAACTATTCACTCCATCTCTCCAATTTCTAAATAAACATCAACATAAAGTACAATTGAACTCTTATCATTTAAAAATCATACCTTGCCACACAATCTCAATCAGTAATTCTTTAGTATATTTCAAATTAAATTATAAAATAAAATCTCGCGTGACAATAAACAACCCACTTGTCCACGAGGTGTCATCATCAGCGAATCTAGTAACCTCGCAGGACATAACATCAATGAAAATAATGTAAAATAAAAAGTTAAGTTGGCAACATGTAAATAAAATTAATTCGAAGTAACATTCTTACCATCCGTCGAAAAAATGAAACCCTGTAACCTCACAATCTCATAACTTTCAAATGCATTAGTAGTTAGATGTTTGAATCGTTAAAATCATTAGAATTATTGCAAAGACCTCCTTGAAACTAAAATTCAAAATTCTGGGCAATATGAATGCTTCAAATTATCCAATGTATTAATTTTATGAAGCTTTTTCAATTCTGGGCAATATGAATGCTCCAAATTACCCAACTTATTAATTTTTTTAAAGTTTTTGAATTCTGGGCAATATGAATGCTCCAAATTACGCGATTTAGCGTCAGTATCACCATGGCTTTCCAACGGAAAATACGAGCTGCGAATACAAAAAATTTTAATGGACACACTTATAACATTCATTCTTTAACATCTCAATATTGCTGGTATGTATTACGCTTTTTTTTCTTTTCATTTTATTTAAATTTTGCTTGCTACTTATTGTTGAATATGCTTTTAGGTACATCAAATGCAACCAGCGTTCAAATAAAAAAGTCCTGGTTACGGATGTCGAGGTTCTGCTCGCTTAATCAAGCATCCGGACAATACAGAACCGACCATTCCTTAAAAAAGCATAAAGGTCATGTTCAAAGCAAGAGCATTTGTTGGAAGTTCATGCTCTTAAAGTAGATCTCAAGGTCCATGCTAAAACAATGCCACTAGCTGGTCAACTATCTAATGAATACGACAATTTAATCGAGAAGTAAGTATTTTTACCTTGTTAATTATAATTTTCTTTAAAGTTAATGCACAAAAGTCGGTGTCATTCTTGTAACTTTCTCGTTCGATCTGTGATTGGTTGTTAAAGTATATGGCGGGGAATTAAAAATCATAAAGAGGTGTAAAGGAAACGTCATGTGTTTAGTCTTTTTGTAAAAAATTAATTGACGGAAGTCTACTGAACTTTTTGTTTAATCGGTTAGTGATTGGTTGTCAGAAGTTTTGAAAGAATTACGACGTGCATGATGTAAGTCCTTTTTAAAAAGCTCATTGACAATTTTTGACGTAATTTTTGTAACTTTTTTAATAAATCATATTCGGTCGTTGTAATTTAATTGTAATCATTTCATTTTATAGACATCCTGTGGCAGCTCAAGAAATTCCTTTTAAAACAGTGCGAAGTCAAATGGGTTGTGATTTTAGGGTAAATCAACCACGTAACCCAGTAAGATTTTTAGCTTTTACTGAGTTTGTGACTTCTCCTAGAGGGAGAGAGTATTTAAAATATACTCTCGTAAATGAGCAAGGTGCCAAGGCTTCCTACCAAATAATGACCCTAAATTTTGGAAATGCTTTTAACCAATGCTTAGCTTTTTACAATGTGGAGTTTCTCAATTATTTTGATGGCTCTCAGATAAATATCGACGGGACATTTCGGTTTACGCCGAAGTTCAAGCGTCAACACCTCCAGCCGTATCAACATCTCATTATTTCAAGCGATATTGATGGGAAGGTAAGTACACTTTTTTATTTTATCTAGATAAGCGAAAAAAAATGAGACAATAGTTAAAAATATTTTACATTGATCAGTTCGATTTTTTAAATAACTAGATTTTTCCTGCCATTTACGTACTGATGCCTAACAAAAAAGAAACCACGTATAAAAGTGTACTTACAGAGGTTAAAAATTTTATTATACCGGATTGGAGACCAAAATTTGTAATTTCAGATTGGGAAACTGGATTACGGAATGCGGCCCAGGAAGTATATCCCAATACTTCATTGGTTGGATGCTTTTTCACTACACACAAGTTAGTTATTATGTTATATTAATTAATCATTTATTTACTAATTTTTCGACCTTTCCTTTGTACTCGCTTGTTAACAAACTTTTTTTGTATTGTGCCCTTGTGGAAATTTTTCGGACTTTTTTCGGAAAAAGACTTCCAAAGACTTCTAAAGACTTTCTCAGAGTTCTTAAGGGTTTTTAGAGAAAAGTCCGAAAAATTTTCACAAGGGTGATGACCCTTTTTTATTATATTCTCTATTATCTATGCATGTATTCTATTATTCTAAGGCAATTGAGAAGAACTGGAAGAAGCATGGCCTTACACCTCTATCCAAATCCTCTTTCAAGACTCTGTGCTTAAAAAAATTGATAATGGCTCTTCCTTTAGCTTCTGCAGACGACATACTCACTTTATTCATAACACCGGCCGACAAAAGAGGACTTTTTGAAAGTTGTTTTGATATGAGTGATAAATATCACTAATTTATAGTGTTATAAACATAAAATTACCTACATAATTACTCTATCACATCAGATTTTTTTACAAACAACAAAAATGGTTTTTTCTTAATTTAAAAAAAATAATCAATTATTATATTATAAATACATATATTTGAAAACTTCTACAGAAAATGTCATATAAAATAGTCGCTATGAATATATTTTGAGTGAGATCTTTTGCGTTTATCTGTAAAATTACGTCTGGGAGTAATTTTTTTATGGGAATCGTCAATAATATCACGTTTTATCGACCAGCAGTAATCAGCCATCATATTCACATTCCATCGCCCTTGGTACCTTGTTTCCATAGTTTTGATGTCTTGGTGAAACCTTTCACCCTGTTCTTCACTATAATCACCAAGATTATCAGGGAAAAAATCCAAATGTGAATCTAAAAAATGGAGTTTTATGCTCATATTACACCCCAATTTTTGATACTTATTTAATAAATTTGCCACAATATTTTTATAGTCAGGATGCTTGTGATTTCCTAGAAAATTATTGACAACATCTTTGAACGCCAGCCAAGCTTCTGATTCAGTTGTATTTAATGTCTTGTCAAATTTTTCATCGGTCATTAAAGATCATATTTGTGGCCCATCGAATACTCCTTCTTTTATTTTTGCATCTGATAACCTTGAAAATTTTTTACTTAAGTATTTAAAACTATCATTTTCTTTATCCAATGCCTTAACGAATTGTTTCATCATACCGAGTTTAATATGAAGCGGAGGTAATAAAATTTTCTTAGGATCAATTAAATTTTCTCGTATCACATTTTTGGTTCCCGGTTTCAGATTTGTACGAGGATTCCATTGTTTTTGAACGTAATGCTTTGCTCGTGCCCTACTGTCCCACTCGCATAAAAAACAAGGATATTTCGTGTATCCTGACTGCTGACCTAACAGCATAGTTATAATTTTTAGATCTCCACAAAGCTGCCAACCATGTTCTTCATATTTAATTATATCAAGTACTGTTTCTAAGTTTTCATAAGTTTCTTTTAAATGAACAGAATGAGCGACTGGAACAGAAGCATACTGATTCGTGTTGTGTAATAGAACACCTTTTAAACTCCTTTTCGAGGAATCTATAAAAAGTCTCCATTCTCTAGGAACATATTCGGCTCCTAACTTCCTAATGAGATCAGGAATATTATGACAATAAACTAATGATTCTTCTTGATTGAAAAACGGAAGAAATTCCTCTTCACGTTTCCTGTATCAAGCAAAATGTGTATTAGGAGCTAACAAATTTTTGCATTAAGTCTAGATCCCAGAAGTTGAGCAGATTCTTTAGTAAGATTTAAATCTCTAACTAAATCATTTAATTCACCCTGTGTGAATTTCTGAGGCTGATTTAAAATTGGTTCAAAAACTTCATTAGATTCTTGACGCTGCATATTTTGTTCTGATGATGTTGAGCTAAGATCAGATATTGAACTTGAAAGAGGCACTGGAATATCTGGGCCGTGCGGAGAGGACGTGTTACTGAGGTTACATTTGCGTAGACTATTTTGTTTTTATTTTTAGCATTGAAACCTTTTACATCCCTTGTGGAAATAATTCTCTGAAAAAACTCTTGAAAAGTCTTTATAACTCTGAATAAGACTTTTCGAAAGTCTTCACATCCCTAACTAAGTAAAGGAAAGACTTAATAAGTCTTCAAAACTCTGCGATACTCTTCAAAAATCAAATTTTCCCTGCAATTTCGGAATTTCTCAAAGAGTTATTAAGACTTGATAAGACTTGTTCAGTTTTACAGGAAAAGAAGAAAATATTACTTTTCAAAAAATTACTTATCAGAATTAAATAAAACTATAAAAAGAATTAATGCATGTTTTAAAAAAATTTTTTTAAATAATATTTTCATCACGAAAATACTTTGATGGGCATCGAATCACTCATAGTTGAGCAAGTCAAAACATCAACAGCAAATGAAGTGCACTTGCTGTTGGAAACAGATATTACTCAAAGAGTAAATCCAATCGGTATTTAATTTGGACTATCAAATATTAAAGTCAACTTTCTAGATAGGAGAGAATTTTCTAACCACATGCCACCTATTAGAAACTAAGAACACTCAAAGATTCTAACTGTAAATTCGTAAACTAAAATATGTTAGGTATCAATTAATTCCAGCAGATAGCGTGTGGATAGAAAATTCTCTCCTATCTAGAAAGTTGACTTTAATATTTGATAGTCCAAATTAAATACCGATTGGATTTACTCTTTGAGTAATATCTGTTTCCAACAGCAAGTGCACTTCATTTGCTGTTGATGTTTTGACTTGCTCAACTATGAGTGATTCGATGCCCATCAAAGTATTTTCGTGATGAAAATATTATTTAAAAAAATTTTTTTAAAACATGCATTAATTCTTTTTATAGTTTTATTTAATTCTGATAAGTAATTTTTTTGAAAAGAAATATTTTCTTCTTTTCCTGTAAAACTGAACAAGTCTTATCAAGTCTTAATAACTCTTTGAGAAATTCCGAAATTGCAGGGAAAATTTGATTTTTGAAGAGTATCGCAGAGTTTTGAAGACTTATTAAGTCTTTCCTTTACTTAGTTAGGGATGTGAAGACTTTCGAAAAGTCTTATTCAGAGTTATAAAGACTTTTCAAGAGTTTTTCAGAGAATTATTTCCACAAGGGTTAACTCCATGCGTTGCAAATTTCAGGTCATTGGACCTGATGTCCCATTAAAAGAAGACAGTATATTAGGCTTAGATTTCCTTCAGCCACATAAAGCCAGCATTTGCTTTGAAAATAATACCTTAAAATTAATTAATAATAGTAGTATATCATTAAACAAACATAGTATTAAACTTCCTGGTAGAAGTAGAGTACAAGTTGCTGTTAGAGTCACAAATACCGAAATACAAGAAGGAATAATTAATAAACTTGATTAAGGTCATAAAATTTATGCAGGTAATGTTTTAGTAAAAAATAGAAATGGAATTGCTTGGCTTTATGTAGTCAATACTAACGAGGAGGAGAAAGAGATTGATTTACCGTCGGTACAATTAGAGGAAATAGGGTCAATGGGGATAGATGATGTTAACAAAATAGAAAAATCAGAAGAAGATAGACATGAAAGGATAAATAAATTAATAGAATCACTTCATCTTGAGGGCTTAAACACTGAAGAAAGGAATAGTATAGTACGAATAATATCAAAATACCCCTATCAATTTTACCTACCGGGTGATAAATTAATAGGAACTAATGTAATTAAACATAAAACCATAACGACTGATGAGGTACCTATCAATACAAGGCAATACAGGTACCCTCAGGTACATAAAGAAGAAATTCAGAGACAAATAAAGGAAATGCTAGAGGGTGGCATAATAGAATCGAGTAATTCTCCGTATAATTCTCCCGTCTGGATCGTAAGTAAAAAACCCAGTTCAACTGGAGAAAAAAGGTAGCGGGTTGTCATTGATTTTCGTAATTTGAATGAAAAAACTGTTGGTGATGCTTATCCTCTTCCTAATATCGTAGAAATTTTGGATCAACTGGGAGGGGCTAAGTATTTCTCGGTATTTGATTTAGCGTCAGGTTTTCATCAGATTTTTATGGACGAACTAGATAAAATTAAAACTGCTTTCTCTACTCCCAATGGTCATTATCAATTCAGACGGATGCCATTTGGTTTAAAGAACTCTCCTAGCACGTTCCAAAGACTCATGGACAATATATTGTCAGGGTTACAAGGAATAGAATTATTCGTATATCTCGACGATATTGTCATTTATGCTGTCTCCCTAAAAGATCATGAAAGAAAGTTAATGAAGTTGTTAGGTAGACTTCAAACAGCCCGACTATTACTACAACCTGACAAATGTCGTTTCCTCCAGACGAGCGTTAACTATTTAGGAAATATAATTAATCAGGATGGGTTGTGCCCTAGGGTGATTAAAAAAAAAAGAATATTTTTTTTTTTCGTTTGGTACTCTGAAAAATAGGTTCCTAGACACCTCTAAGAAAGCCTCTCCAAGCATGAGTTCTTAATTGTAACGGGAAGGTCCTCCTTCTTACAGTTTTCTATTTTTTCTTATTATCAGATAGAAAAATTTATATCTCGCTTCCAACTACTTGAAAAAATATCTTGTTCCTTAGATTTTGTAGGAAATTGAATGCTCTACAAAAAAGGTCTCTTACGATTTTTTTCGTAAACCCAACCGTTTAAAAGATATTAACGGTTAAAGTTTGATTATTTTTGGGAAAATTTTTTATTTCTTATGAATTTTATAACTCAATGAAAAAAATCATTATGAATGATGAAATTCATAGTTTTGTAGGAAATTTACTGCTCTATAAAAATGGTCTCTTATGATTTTTCGATCAAGTTGAGCGTTTACGAGATATTCATCGTCAAACATCAATGCATATCAATTTTTCTAGTTTTTGATCAATAATTCGAAAAATTTCAATTTATTCTGTGAGTTTCAAGGAAATTTAGACAAATTTGAGTTTCTATGAATAGAAATATGTTATGAACTATTTTTTTAATTAGTTTTTTTAGTCTTGGACGTGTTTGATTACATTAAAACAAAAAATTAGTGCATTTTTTAAATATATAATTCAATTTAGTGTGTTTCACATGTGTTTCACTTTTTATCGAAGAATTTATTTATTTAATTATCAACTGCCATATAATTTTCAATATTTTCAACATAACGGTACACTTTTACTGTAAATAATTTCCTCTATTGCAGTTTGGGTAGTTTTTTCGATGTTCTTTGATAATTTGCAATAAGTATTGGAATTGCTCTTCATTTTTTGTCAAGCATTGATTATACTCACTAACTAATGCAACAGCTCGTTCTGCTGAATCATTAACAACTTTCAATTGGTTAAAGTATTCTTTATTTTCAATGTAACTGTCATTAGTAGGCCACGATTCAATATCTTTATCAAGGAAGTCATATGGTAAATCAAAGATTTTAAAGAGATTTAAAGACTTTTTAGAAACAAAGTCACTCAGACTTTTTTGCGTTAATGAATTCAAATCGTTTTTATCAATTATAAATTTTTTAGCTTTAGAATCTGTACCGTTACGAGTATTAACAGCTCCAACAATATTTTTTTTTACTTCCAATGAAACGGTATCGTCAAATAATGATAAAATGGCAAGTTCATCACTTAAATACCATAAATGCAAAATCATTTTTTCACAAGTTGCTGAAGAAATCAATGAATTGATATTTTTGTACTCGAATAAATTTTTCAAAAACTGCAAGTCATGATTAGCAGCAGTTGTTGCAGAAGTTGATGAAAACCAAGCTTTTAAATACAGTGTAACTATAAATATACAAATTTGCCGAAGACCGTCCAATTCTTTATTAGAAAGTTTAAATTCATTTCTGAATAGAAACATTTTTAAACTGTAAATTGCCTTCGCCATCCACCTAGCATGATGAATTGCACCAGGACGTTTGAAAAAAATTTCTTCTTGAGGCATTTCTCCAAGGAAAATCAACGACAATTCCAACAATTCTTTATAGTCATCTCGGGGTTGTAGTAACTATCAAAAACAATTAAAAATTTGTCAGAAACAAGAAAATTTTTTTTTCTTAAAATCGCAGTTAAATCATACCTGTAAGGATTGTGCAATTAAACTAGATATTTCATTTTTTTATCCAAAATGATATCAGCAACAACAGTATCTTCAATTCCAGATTTATAATTAGTTTTATTTATTTCATCCCATGATTTTTAAATCTTCCGAACATTGGTACGTTTGGCCCAGATGACACAGGCCAATATACTTCAAATGCACTTCTCAATATGATCTCAAAAATGTGGTGACGACATGGTAACCAGATTAACTCTCTTCCCAAAGTCTTTTCAATTGCCTTACATGTACCGTTATGAATTCCTGTATAAAGAAAATAGATAACTATCGTTAAATTTAATATTTTCAACAAATTGTAGATTATATTTAAAATCCAAATGAGTAAATAATTCTCAATAATTTCAAAAGTGAAATTCAGTAAGCAATAAAAATTAAACTAGAACGTTAATAATTAAATATTTTTTAGATTAAATTATCATTGATAAGTTATCTGTATTAACTGCCGTCGTGTCAAAACACATCGCCTTAACATAATTAGTAATACCCCATTCACTCAATGTCGATAAAATGGCTGATGTTTGATTGTCTGCCGTCCCAGAATTCATTTTTGGAACCCCAAGTAATTGTTCGGTACCAAATGCAGTTAAAATAACTGGTAGCCGTTCCACAGATTTTGATCCAACAAGGTCATTCAGCATTTTTCCGTCCCAATGCACAACGTATTTATCGTGTGTCTTAAAGTTGTCATTAAGTCCTTTAGCAATGTCTTCTCTTTGAAGCATACGAGCTCGTTGAATTGAACTATAACTGAGCGTTGTATCTTCAATTTTAATACCTACTGCTAGTAAAACCGGAGCAATAATAAACATCGCATTTCTACTGCTGACATTAGCTCGGTCGAGTCCAAAAATGACTTCAGGAGTTAAGACATCAAGTTTTGCTCGTTTTGTCGGAATTGGAGGTTCATACTCTGAATCACATCCAAAATTTGTAACTCCACTTAATGTATACGTAGAGAACGACTCTGATTTTTCACTTGGAACAATCGCATGACTGGTAGACGGTTGATCTAAGTCTGGAATAAGATCTGTTTTATAAATTAAACGAAGAAAATGTATAGAATTTATTCATTTTGATGACAAATAATTAAGAAAGGACTCCAAAAATTGTCTAGTCAAATGTCATCTAGTCATCTATGAAAAGTTACACTACTACCTGACTTTATAATAATTAAATATCTCAGATACTTACTACTCTCATCTATTCCCATCATAGTTGTGGTTAAGTTTGATACAGGTACATTATTAGAAAGAATCTCTTTATGGGTACCGAATTTTTGATCCAAATACAACTTTCTAATATTATCATCAAGCACTTTTAAGGATTTTTCGCTCACAATGTCGAATAATTGTTCAAGATCAGTCTGAAATTTCATTTCCTTTTGGTTTTGCGCTGAATTCTTTTTATCGAAATTTTTTTGTAATTTTAACCATTGACTGTGATAGCGAAGAAATTTTTGACTGCATTAGGAGCTCCACTAGTTGGAATCTGATTTTTTCTCCACAGTTCAATAACTTGGTCAACTGAATTTTTAGCACTTTGTTTGATTGAATACTTTAAAATTTTAAGTTGGTAGAAAAACACACGCATAACCTCTTTCACTTTTGGTAACTTACGTTCCGAAATTCTTTGTAGAGGTATTCCGATAAAACGTATTTCTTTATTCATTGTAGGTAAATTGATGATAAATAAATTTATGTGATGATTATAAGACTTATTTAAAATGAATTATTTTATTACGTATTCAAGATGATCAGTTTTAGGAACACTGAAAATACGGTATTAAATGGGTAGATACTGAAGATAGTTGAGAGTAAAAACATAGATGGCGTTAGTTTCAGAAGACAAACAGAAGAAGAAATGGAATTCAAAACAAAAATCCCCTCGAACGAAAATTTTATGTATATTTTGTGAAAAACAATTTAAAAATACGCACTGAACAAATTTCATAATAATAAATGACAACGCGATTAAGATTTTAAATTATTAAAGATAAAATTAAAAAAATATTATTAGAATAAAAACTTTCAAATGAATTTTTGAACAGAAAACATCTATAGGAGTTGCTTTTATAATAAAAACTCAAATTTGTCTAAATTTCCTTGAAACTCACAGAATAAATTGAAATTTTTCGAATTATTGATCAAAAACTAGAAAAATTGATATGCATTGATGTTTGACGATGAATATCTCGTAAACGTTCAACTTGATCGAAAAATCATAAGAGACCATTTTTATAGAGCAGTAAATTTCCTACAAAACTATGAGTTTCATCATTCATAATGATTTTTTTCATTGAGTTATAAAATTCATAAGAAATAAAAAATTTTCCCAAAAATAATCAAACTTTAACCGTTAATATCTTTTAAACGGTTGGGTTTACGAAAAAATCGTAAGAGACCTTTTTTGTAGAGCATTCAATTTCCTACAAAATCTAAGGAACAAGATATTTTTTCAAGTAGTTGGAAGCGAGATATAAATTTTTCTATCTGATAATAAGAAAAAATAGAAAACTGTAAGAAGGAGGACCTTCCCGTTACAATTAAGAACTCATGCTTGGAGAGGCTTTCTTAGAGGTGTCTAGGAACCTATTTTTCAGAGTACCAAACGAAAAAAAAAATATTCTTTTTTTTTGAATCACCCTATTGTGCCCAGATCCTGGCAAAATAAATGCGGTCAAAAACTTTCCTGTACCGACTAATGCTAGGAAGATAAAAGAGTTTTTAGGTTTAATAGGATATTATCGACGATTTATACCTAATTTTGCATCAATGTCTCGTCCTTTAACTCAGCTTTTGAAAAAGGGACAGCTGTTTTGCTGGTCCGATGAAAGACAAAGAGCATTTGAAAATTTAAGAGACATGTTGTGTCGAGAACCCATTTTACAGTTCCCTGATTTTACAAAACCATTTATTGTGACTACTGATGCTTCTTTTTATGCTCTTGGTGCAGTTCTCAGTCAAGGAGAAATAGGGAAGGATCTACCCATTGCTTATGCATCAAAATTGCTAAAAGGAGCAGAATTAAATTACTCTGTTATTGAAAAAGAATTATTCGCTATTGTTTTCGCGGTAAAACATTATCGACCTTATCTATTTGGTAGAAAGTTCTATTTAGTTACTATCACAGACCGTTGGTGTGGGCTCATAGAATTAAGGACCCTACCTCCCGACTTCTACACTGGCTATTAAAACTACGAGATTATCAGTATGATGTAATTTATAAACCGGGACGATTAAATTCAAATGCGGATGCTCTTTCCAGAAATCCTGTTGACATTAAATTAATTAATAACGTTACTCTGACTCAAAGTTTAAAATTTAACGCATCACTTCTTAAAGATGAGGTTAATAAAATAGAATTGAATGAAAAGTTTAATGATAAAGACAGAGTTTTACCCGTAAAAGAGAATGATGCATCAATGTTGAAACAAAGCGGAATTCTGAAGGAGAGTGATGCTTTTCCATCAATTTATCGACCTGTTGTCATTGACGAAAACAGACCTCCAACAGAGGCAGTACTCTTGGCCCAGGGAGATGAGTGGATGAATATAAAAGGAGCATACCCTACAGAATAGCCGGATAAAGTATTAGATTGGGTAGATAAAGTACCCGCAATTGTTTTGCCAAGCTCAAAGTGGGCATGGAGTAGTGAGCGCTCCATGCAAAAGATGCCAGAGAGGACGTCCTCGCCCCCAGATATGTCTGATGTTATAAAGATATTGAATGTGCATGCTAAAGTACTAACATATGACTCATCTAAAAGAAGTGAAATAGAGAATGATTTAACTAAAAATACATTATTAACCAGTGTAAACGGTTGTGAGCGTCGGTCCTCTTTGTATCTAACTGAGAGTGATTCAGAAAACGATTCCTTTAACAACAATGATTCTTTTCGTGAACCTATTTCTGATGATGATCTTTACTCCTCTGAGGATGAAATTAATCAAACTCCTGAAGCTGTGGGTCAGCTAGCAAAATGTTTTAAGAAGTCAACTTTGCCTGATGTATTTTCCGAAACTAAAGATGGTGTATTTATGAAAAAAGACAACATTGCTCATTTTTGGTCTGCAGATTTTAAGTCGAAAAGCCCTGTAACCGAGGAACTTATAAATAAAAATTATATAAATATTGAAGAATTTCCTAAACAGTTAGAAGTAGGTGAAGTAATAATTTCTGAAAAGAATAGTTTTCATATTTTTACAGTAATAATTAAATTTAAGTCAGAAAATAAAACACAGTTAAATGATGTTCTTACGGGTATTACTAACTTAAAAGAAACTATGGATTATTTTAATGTAAAGACTGTTAGAATAGCAAGAACAGGGGATGGTCTCGATAAATTACCATGGGGAAATATAAAATCACACCTAACAAAAACTTCCGGAAGGTTATTACGTAACGCTTTGTTTAAATGAAATTGAAATTCCTCCGGTTGAGCGTAGACTAGAAATCATTCGGGAAACACACGAGTCCGCAGTAGGGGGTCATAGAGGTATTGTGAAAACATATGGCCGCATAAGACAACAATATTACTGGGAAAATATGAAAGTGGAAGTACAGAATTTTATTAAACATTGTATTTTGTGCCAGAGAAACAAATTAGTACGAGTTAAAACTAGACAGCCCATGGTAATAACTGATACACCCCAAGTCGCTTTTGAAAAAATTGCTCTTGATATTGTTGGCCCATTACCCGTAACCACTTCCGGTAATAAATATGTTCTAACCATTAAAGATAGTCTTACAAAATACTCTTTGGCAATTCCTTTAGCTGAAACTACTGCTGGAAATATTGCTAAAGTTTTCGCAGAAAATTTTATTTGTCTTTTTGGTTGTCCTGAATCTATTTTAACCGATCAAGGTAAAAATTTTACAGGTCTAATTATGAAACATTTGGCTAAATTATTTAAAATTAGAAAAATTCAAACTACGGCATTTCATCCCCAAACAAATGGATCTTTAGAAAGAAGTCATTTAGTATTGGTTGAGTATTTAAGAAACTTTATTGATCAAAACCACGATTGGGATACTTGGTTGAAGTATGCAATGTTTTCTTACAATACATCCATTCATGAAGGCACAGGTTTTACCCCTCATGAACTGATATTTGGAGGAATTGCAAAATTTCCATCTAGTTTTACTCGAGACAGTAATGTTACAACGTATGTTGATTATTTAGGAGATTTAGTATTAAAATTGAGAGAGACTCAGTCAAAAGCAGCTATGAATTTAGATAAAGCTAAATTAAAGTCAAAAGAATATTATGATCGCCGAGTAAATCCTAAGGAATTTTCTGAAGGAGACTGGGTATTTTTAGCGAATGATGCGAAAACAAATAAACTTGATCCTAATTATACTGGTCCGTATAAAATTTTAGAAGTTTTTAATAACGAAAATGTATCAATTCAAATAACTGCTTCTCGTACAAAGGTTGTACATACTAATAAGTTAAAGCTGGCATATCTATAAGAAGGTCACTAAGGTTATAAGTAATAAAAATGAGTAAAGACATAGAACTATAATCAAATTTGGTAAATTATATTGTATGTATGTATTTAAGTATAAGTATGCTAGTAGGATATGATTATCTAGATTTATGTACTCAAGGTTGTAAATATTATATCTAATGATGAATGGAGATATAATTTCTTTTTTAGACGACTTTCGATCGTCATTTTAGTACAAAATAATATAAATTTAACATAATTTTATTATTTAAACATCGAGTATTCATCGAGTTAAGTTGCTATTTAAATTATCTCTACAGCTATGAATGTTAACAACACAGTCGGTAAATTCGACATAGTATATGTCAAATTTCAAATAAGGGGAAAGGTGTTATGTCGCAATAACTATAATGCTTTGGGTTGCATCTGGCAGGTGACACTACTTGTCAGATAAAACAGAATTTGAATATGTTAATTAGTTACATTTATAATTTAAATTTATATTTATATTTTATATAGATTTAGAATTTCTATTTGATTTAATTGCTGAGTTTGGTCGTTGAGTGCACACGTGTCTTCGAAAGAGAAACTTTAATCTCAAGAAAATGATACAAAGGAATATAGTATTAGGTTCTGAAAAACCATAAAATCTTCGAGTAAACACAGAACATGTCCTTGCCACATTGACAATTTCAAGTCCTTAAAAGAAAAGCCATAAAAGACACGTGTGGAAAGTCAACGGTCTCTTGTTCTCTAAAAACAAGGCACTTCAACTGAATTTAACAACAAATAAATAAATAATAACTTATTTATCCACTTAATTTTAAGTAACTAAATAACATAAATAATGAGTATTTAGACGCTACAACATATGTATATATGTATGGATTTAATGTCACAATAGTTTTAGACAAATTTAATTACATATTAGAATAATTGAATAGTAAATGGTATTAAATTGAATTTAGAAATGATTAGCAAATATTTAAGTAGAATCCGCATCTGATATAATTTATTGAGCAGATAATACTTTAAAAGCCTTTTAAAATTATAACACGTTAATTGATTCTAATGAATATATGTTAATTAAATTATAAATAATAGATAAGGATGATCATTGTTAACAACGATCTGATATTATGTTATCATTACTGTCTGTACCTCGACCAGGTTTTCTGCGGTTTTCCTAGGTCGCTGTGCTGAATTTAAAGCCAGGTAAATACAGGTATATGATTATGTAAGCCGGCCGCAGCCGCAAATAATAAGTGTTATATAAAAGTAAGTTTCTATAAGTACATGTAAGATAGTATATTACGCACTATGTATAAGGGTAGTTCTAGCAATAGTATAAGTGTATACGTGTAACC
Organism: Cotesia typhae; assembly: GCF_013202065.1. Lineage (NCBI taxonomy): Eukaryota > Metazoa > Arthropoda > Insecta > Hymenoptera > Braconidae > Cotesia > Cotesia typhae. The sequence goes on along the minus strand of NW_027423774.1, from coordinate 9,415,407 downwards.
ATAGCGGGGAAAAGTGAAGCTGAGGAGTCAGAGTTGAGACTTTGTGACTTCACTTCTCCACGAGAACTGTAACTATTCTCACCATCTCTCCGATTTCTAAATAAACATCAACATAAAGTTCAATTGAACTCTTATCATTTAAAAATCATACCTTACCACACAATCTCAATCAGTAATTCTTTAGTATATTTCAAATTAAATTATAAAATAAAATCCTGCGTGACAATAAACAACCCACTTGTCCACGAGGTGTCATCATCAGCGAATCTAGTAACCTCGCAGAACATAACAATACGACCATCCAGCGCATGCGCGCTTATAATTTAAAATATGGATTATTTATGAAAAAAAAAAAGTAAATAAAAATACAAATACGATCGAACAAATAATTTAATTAATCGAACAAATAATAAAATAAAAAAAGCTATCGATTAAAAAAAAAAAAAACTTAGGTTTGGTTAATGTTGTGCTAACTTAGAAAAGTAAATTTATTTAATTTTTTATAAATAAACAACAGTTGAACAAAGAAGAACAAATGACAACCAAACGATTTGTTTATAAAAAAACACTAAAAACAATTTTTCATTCGCCAGATTTAGGAGGTTGGATAATATATATATATATATATATATATATATATATATATATATATATATATATATATATATATATATATATATATATATATATATATATATTTTTAATTTAAATAATTTTTGCAAAAATTATTACGTTGAAGTCGAATGAATAAATTTTAGTAGTTCTATTTTATGTTTTCCAACTCTTATTTCATTTCTTTCAATTTAATAACAACCGTTATTTTATGAGTAATATATTGATGATAGTGTAGATGAAATTCTACATTAGAATAAATGTAGATTAGTTGAAAATTTGAAGTTGAAGTGCACGATTACATTTTCTGTTTATACTTATAGGTGATAAACTCGTGAATAAATCCATTTATTTTCGGTGTCAACTTAACAATCTTGCTAATTAATTAAAACAAGTTCTATAAAATATTTATCAAATAAAATACTGATCTGAGTGTTGCTCATTTGGAGTAGTATGTTATACTTATACTCATGAGTTAAAATATTATTCATAGTGGCAGGATATTCATTTGTGTCATTCCAAATAAGCAGTGATTATGGCCCGACCAATACTTAATTCCGATTCTTTACCCAAGGCTGGTCGAGTGAATGAAGGTAAGAGAATAAACGTGTAATTTAGTTCATTTTTGTTTGAATGTAGTATTTGACTTTTGGCTCAACGAATTAAAAAAATGAAAAATTTTTCAAAATAAGATTTTATTGAGATCTCGATATTAAATAGTCTTGAAAAACTATTATGTCTACACGAAAGAAAAGTATTAAGGAAAATTGAAATTGTCACGTCGTAATCCAGGACCAGACTTTCAATATGATCACATTGATAACTATACGTTTTAAAATTTTCGATGTTACAACGTCATAATGCTTCTAAAAGTGATAAATATTCAAATTTTTACGATGTCACGTCATAAATTTTTAGATGTTATACTATCTAAGTGACCATAATGGAAGTCTGGCCCGTGGATTACAACATTACAATTTTTTCCCGTGTGTATTTTTATAATGTTTTTAATCAGTGTGTACATTGTATATGTTATATGTGCATTCCCGGGAAAAAATGATCAGACCTGATCAGGCATGAAAAATGACCATGCCTGGTCATGCATGAATCGACCTGATCAGACATGGTCAGGTCTGAAAGCCCATTGTTACTTTCAATTAATTATTTTGCTTTTATGGATATAGTACTTGATAGAGTCATGCGCAATTCTCTATAATGAATTATAATAAAAAAAAAAATGATTACATATAATAATTATACGGCTGTAACACCAGCAGTCACCCATCCAACTACTAATCACGCTCAATGCTGCTTAACTTTGGTGATATCCATGTGCCTTTAAGTTTCTGCCTGCTGTGTTGCTATCTTCCCTGGTAAAAATTTTTCGGTCTTTTCTCTCAAAAACTCTGAAAAAGTCTTAAGAAGTCTTTCAGAACTTAAGATAAGTCTTTCTTAGAGTTTTTCAGAGAAAAGTCCGAAAAATTTTTACAAGGGTTATGTGACAACAATTCTATGAAGTACATAACGTATCATATAAGTTTATCATAAATATAAGATGAAAATTGATTTTATAATATATTTTGATAGTTCTAATTTATTTTTTTAACCGAATCTCATTATAACATCACATTTATTTAACTAATAAAATAAGTAATGATTTTAATATTGGGCAGGAGCAGAGCAGACCAAGTCATTCCATAGGAAATGTAACAAATTTTCTATTCTAAAATTATTTAAACGTAATGATAAAAATAATTTTGCACATTTTGTCATGACCAAAAAAGTTTTTTTCGTCAAAGAAAAAATTTTCATCACATTTCTGACTATGCAGAGGCTATTATAGGCCTGATTAGACATGGACAGGCCTGATCACATCTGAGTGTATTTAACGCTTCAAAGATTAAAGACATGAACATGCCTGGTCAGACCTGAGGTATTTGACGCTTCAGGCATGAACAGGCATGGGCAGGCATGGACAGGTCTGATCAGGCCTGGTCAGGCTTGAGCGAATTTAATACTTCAGACATGAACAGACATGGACAGGCATGTACAGGTCTGATCAGAAATGGATAGGCCTGGTCAGGCCTGAGGGTATTTAACACTTCAGACATGAACACACATGGACAGGTCTAATCAGACATGGTCAGGCCTGCTCAGGTCTGAGTATATTTAGCACTTCAGACATGAACAGGCATGAACAGACCTGATCAAGTATAATTTTAGGCCAGATCATACATGAACAGGCATGGTCAGGTCTGATCATTTTTTCCCGGGTTTTATCTTCCGTCATTCATTTTTAACTTCTCGCTAAGAAAATTGAGAATTTTCGAAAATTGGGACGTTATTGGTTATACCCCGTTTTTCGAGAATCGAGTTTTCATCAGATCTCGACGTTTTGAAAGGGAAAGGGAAAGAGGCTCAAAAGTTGTATTTTCGTGTAAAAAAACACCATTTGAAATTTGAGCTCTTATTATTAATATTAAGATAGTCTTCATCGCATATCTTTAATTTTAGTACACGGAAAGAAAAATTTCTTGACGGAAGAACAAAATTCTTGACTCAAGAAAATTTTCAGGTACCTGAAGGAAGACCGAAGTTGTGTTGGCCGAAGTAAAAATTTTTCTTGAAATTCTATTCTTGGTGGGAGTAATTTTTTTTTTAATTCAAATTATCATAAATACTTGAGACAATAAATTTTTGTATCTGATCAAGATTTTTATCTACTTTAGGGAAGCAGCACCACCTACTTCAGCTGAGAAAAAAATTTTCTCACCTTGAGAAAATTTTTCTATTGAATATTTGATACTCATTTTATACTATTTTAGCATGAAATTTTACATATTGAATGCAAAATAATTATTCAAAATTATTTGATCTTCCAATTTGACATGTTAGTCAATAAAAATATCAATGAAAATTTATTATCGAGATATTTAATTTGTTGGTGCGAGAGAGAAGTAAATTTTCTCAAGGCAAGAAAATTTACTTCTATTGAGAACGAAATTTTTTGAAGCAAGAGGCTAAATTTTCTTACAACAAGAACATTTTCTTGACTTAAATCAACCTTTTTTTTTTGTGTAAGAATAATATGTGAATAATTATTTCTGCTTCTTCTAATTTTTATACTATTCAAGCGACAAATCGACTAATGAATCGCTACTCTAGTCGGTGTGGAGAATTTTTTTTCGTTTAATCCAATAAACATGACGCTTTCAAAGAATTGTTGCGGTATTAATTAAATAATTATGAAAACGGTTGACGCTGAAGGCCATCCCTTCAACTTCCCGCTACTTTCGTAATTAAGCGCTCGAAATTGCACTTAATATGTTTTTGAGCTCTCTGGAAGGAGAGAGACAGAGAGATTGATTGATTGATTAATAATTTATTAATGCCAAGGCACAGGCCAAATGGCAATATTAAATACAAAAATATTACATAAGATATTGCAATATAAGTAACAGTAAGTACAAAACTTAGTCTACTGAAAAATTTGAGATATAAAATAATATAAATGATTCAACCAATAACTCTGTTACAATAGCTTCAGATAACCTTTTAACTACAAAGTTCTTCAAAGTCTTTCATAGTCTTTAATAAATCTTTTAGTTTAGTTAATTAGTTTAGTTTTTTATTTAGTTATCTAAAGTTAATAAATGATCAAAAACTCTGTTCTTAAACACTTCTAAGCTACTTGAATTTACTATCTCATCAGGTAGTTCTTCCCACAGTCTTATCACAGTGACTAGAAAAAATTTCTCAAAATATGTAGTGGCATAGAGAGAGAGATTGATTGATTGATTGATTTCGTTTTATTATGCCAAGGCAGATGCCAGATGGCAAAATTTCAAGTACAATAGTAAAATATACATTTTTACATAATCAAAGAGTTATTAGAGCAAGTACATAATGTAACAATTTCATACTTATTTTATAAATTTAATCTAATTCATAATTTCAAACTAATTTTAAACTAATTCTCAACTAAAAATTCAACTCATAAAAATTTTAATATTCAAGAAGATAATTTACCACACTTCACAATATAATAGTCTATTTAATTATTAAATAAAGACAGCCACCAAAAGTGTAATTGCACTATATTAATTGTCTAAGTTCAGTAAATAGTCAAAAACTTTGTTTTTGAATACTTCATTGCTACTCGAATTTATAATTTCATCAGGCAATTCTTCCCACAGACGAATCGCAGAGACTAGAAAGGAATGCTCCATATAGGTGGTAGCAAAATGAGGTAGCTTGAAGGTAGAATGTTTTTTGGCTGCAAGCCTATTAGAGCGTCTAACATCAGTGTCTTCTGTGAATTGATCTCGTAAATACTTGGGTTTTTCAACTTGGAGTAACTTGTAGAAATAACAGCTCATGTAGTATATTCGGCGATACTTCACAGACAACCATCCCAATTCGCGTCTGAAAGGTGAAATGTGCTCATCTTTTTTGAGATTAAAAATAAATCTGATAGAGCAGTTGATTGCACGTTGTAGTTTTAAATTGTTATCAGAAGTTGAGTCGACCAATACAACGGAACAATAGTCAACGAGTGGTAGAATGGTTGCCGATACTAGTAATTTCCTTATAGGAGTTGAAAAGATATTTTTCCTAACTTTGAGGCAATGCAGAGCCGAGTTCATTTTACTAACTATTTGAGTGACGTGGTAGTTCCATGACAAATTTCTGCTTAGCTGAATGCCTAAGCACTTGGTACAATTAACGTAGGGTATTATGACACCATTTATTACTATTGGTGGTAGATCCAAGTCCTCAAGCTTTTTCAACTTACTATTTGAACCCAAGATCATAGCCTTTGTTTTAGCTAGGTTGATTTCCAATCCATGGTCTCTTGCCCAATCAGCGACTGATTGTGCATCCAAGTTGACCCTCCAGATAGCATCATGTAGCTGATAGAAAAAGAAGTGAGAGTATATATATTTGTCATCAGCAAACCATCCATGTTTGCAATATACCAGTCGCTGAGCCACAGAATTCATGACTATTAGAAATAGGATTGGACCCAGAACAGATCCCTGCGGAACACCAGATGACGTTTTGAGTAGTTGAATTGGAGTCCCAAGATCGTTTAATATTGACTGAGATCGATCCGACAAGTAAGAGAAGAACCAATTTATTGTTTCCATAGAGCAACCAAGCTCAAATAGCGCAATCAGTATACTTTTGGAATCTACATAGTCAAAAGCTTTGCTCAAGTCGAACAATACTAATACAGTAAGTTTGCTGTTGTCCATTGCTTGTCGAATATCATCAGTGAGTTTCAATAACGCTGTTTGCGGGCTGTGGTGTTTTCTAAATCCAGACTGAAAAGGATCCAAAAGTTCATTATCTTCCAGATATGATGTCACCTGATTTGCAATAATTCTTTCGAAGGCTTTAGCCAAGTGCGACAAATTTGCAACCGGTCGAGTGTCTGATGGAGATCTAGGTGGTGTGATCTTGTTTAAGGGTATTATGTAGACGATCTTCCAAATATCAGGAAAAATACCGGTGTCAAGAGATCTGTTAAATAAAGCTGTGAGAAAGACTGAGATTTGCGGAAGATGATCTCTCAACCATCTCAGATCAAGACCATCAGGGCTCTTCCCTTTTGATTTAGATAGAGTGAGATGCAATGCTTTGGTAACATCAACTATATCAATCTTTGTCCAATGAAATGAGCAATCAACCTTCTTTGTATGGTCGATAGGTAAATTATCTATGAAATTTACATCACTCGGTTGATGTTTCCCAACTATGTTTGCATAATACTCATTTAATTCACAAGCATCGAAGAAATTAAGCGGTGACGAGGGATTAGATTTGATTAAACCAAGGTGCTTGAGTTTACTCCAGACAGTTGAACCATACGGCAGATTGGAAAGAGCAGTTTTGAGGTATTCTTCACGAGCATGATTCAACTGGATTTTTAATTCCTTTCTTTTTAATCTGAAGAGAGCAATCAAGTTTGGATCCTTACATCTTTTTGCTTTCTTGTAGATTTCATCACGTTCTTTACACTTAGCCTTCAGCTCTCTAGTAAACCAAGGATTACTACGACGAGAGACCTTACTTGTAAGTAAGGGTGCATGCAAATCTAAAGATGACAGAATTTCAGTTTTAAAAATAGACAGTAAAATATTTGGATCAGAATTTTCAAGCACAGAATTTTCAACTTTTAAAGAATTCATTCGCGAAGTCGATAGGGCTTGATAATCGCATGATCTTAGGTTTCTGTAAGTTATAATCTTTGGTGCAGGCTTTGGGTTATTCAGATCATACTGACAGAACAAGTAATCATGACCATCAATATATGGAGAATCAGATTTCACATAGGAGACTAGTTTAGAAGCACTATCCAGCAAAATTACATCTAGCCAGGAATCACAATTATTTTTATGGAATGTAGCTCCATAGGGTACACAATACAACGATGCCTCAGTTATAAAGTCTCTCAGATGATTTGCAGTGTAAGTATATTCTAACAAGTTACAATTTAAATCTCCAGCTATAATGATATTGTTGAAATTCGGTGCTAATTTATAAAAGATATCAAAAAACTCAGTAAGAAAGAGTCCTTTCGGTCTGCGATATATACATGACAATAATAGTAGTGATCCAGTGATTAAGGTAATATTAACTATCAAGAATTCTGGTTGGTTTAGGTAATCTGATGTTGAGATATATAATACTTTGACCTTGAGTGATTTGTGTACTAGACAAGCAACTCCTCCTCCTTTTATATAACAATCAGTATCTGGGTGTTTTAATACTCGGTCTCGGCGTATAACAGTATAATCATCTAATGAACAAATACTATTATCCAGTGAAGGTTTTAACCAGGTTTCAACAAGGATTATGATGTCTGGTTGTTTTGACTTACGAGATCCAATAATTGAGCAGTGTGACCCACAATACTGTTTATATTTAGGCTAAGTATATTGAGAGGTAGAGAACTTCCCTGTAATGAGCTGTTTTTATGAATTGAATTTGAGATTTGTCAATCGATTTTAAGAAGATCAGAATCAGAAAATATTGCAAGTTTTTCAGAATTTTCATCTTTTTTGACAAAAATTTGCCCGTTTCTAGCCCATGCAAACTTGAACCTTTTATTTTTAGCTTTCTCTTTAGCTCGCTATAAAAGTCGATAAGTTTCTGGCGGCAAAAATTCATTGACGTAAATAACACCACTGGAAGTTTCCTCAACAGAATTTGGAAAAGCAGCTCTTGCAAATAAATTGCCCATCTTACGTTTTTTTTAGAGAGAGAGAGAGAGAGAGAGAGAGAGAGAGAGATTGATTGATTGATTGATTGATAGTTTATTAATGCCAAGGCACAAGCCAAATGGCAATTTTAAATACAATATGAATTACAAATACAATAATAATAGAAAAATTATATAAGTACATAAACTATAATAAAGATCTAATATAAAAATTTATATTTATTTTATCTGATTCAACTAACATACTCAATAAATTATTCAATTAATAACAGCTGATAAAAGAACAAAGTTGGAGAATTTAACACTTAGAATCTAACAGTAATTATCAGAGAACTTATCACTTTACAATAACAAAATTAATAATCCAAATTCAACAAATGGTCAAAAATTTTATTTTTGAACACTTCAAGACTAGATCTCTTTACAATCTCTTCAGGCAGTTCTTCCCACAATCGTATTACACTCACTTGGAATGAAGATATATTTTTAGTTGAGCTATTAGTTGAATCAGTTGACTGTTAATCTAGTTTAGTGAGATCAGAAACACATTTAATTTTAATTATTTCAGAGGCATTTTCTCTTTTAGCAAAAATTTGTCCACTTGTCACCCAGACATACTTGATCTTTTTTAACTTAGCCTTTTCTTTAGTTTCTAAAAGTAATTTATGTGTCGCTGGTAATAAAAATTCATTGACGTATATAGCAACTGTGGAATTTTGATCAACATAGTCCGGAAACACAATTTTAGCCAAAAGATTTTTTGACTTGCGTTTCGAACTTATAATGAAATCACGTACTCGAGAAGACTTCAAATCAATAATGTAGGAATGATAGGTAGTCTTATGTTGTTTAGATCTATCTTTATTTACAAATTTACGAACACTCAAAACATCGCTGACCAAATGTGGTAACTCTAGAGCATTTAAAACAGCGGACGGAATTTCAGAAGGTGATAGTTTATCAGCCACTAAATCAGGAATACCTGAGATTACCAACTCAGTAGTACTTCCTAATAGAGATGAAGTAGATGAAGCTACACTGTTTTCAAGAGTAACTAGTTTGCTCAGATCAGCTAGTTTATTATGCATTATATTCATGTTAGTTTTACTGTCTTCTTTTAATTTTTTGATGTCTAAGTTTAATTTCGAAATTGAATCAGCATTTATTTTAACATTTTCCTTAACTTCCGAAAGGTCAGACACAGTAGCAGCTTGCGAATCTTTGAGGTCAGCGATTTGCGTACTAAGTTCCTCAAGTTTCTTATTTACCAACATGTTGGATGATAAAAACTGTTCCATCATAGCTGTCATCTTATCGTCAAGCGACTTTTCAGACCAATTTGAAGGTAGCTGGGCCATTGTTGGAGGTGTGATAGATGAATGAAACACTGAGTCTGGACCAATCAATATCGGTGTATTTGGTGTGACAGGTGATTTCAATGAGGTTGATACACGAGCTGTTGATAAAAGAACAAGTGAGGTAGATCCGCGAGCTTTAAATGTATGATCAAGAGGAGAAGAGCTGGCAGATTTGAAACTGGAAACTGAAGAGGTATTAGAGCTAGTAGATTTTATCGAGGCAAGTCTTGTTTTTGTTTCTAAATTTCCCAGGAGATAGTTAAATTGTTTTCTGCAACAATCAGTCAGCGGCCTGTTTTTTGCATAATCTCGTGCACAACCAGGATGAAAATGCTGTTGACAAGTGTTACAAATAACAGATGATTTAACAGGTCTCTTGCATTTAATACATGTGTCAGAGAGAGAGAGAGAGAGAGAGAGAGATTGATTGATTAATGATTTATTCATGCCAAGGCACAGGCCAGATGGCAATATTAAATACAAAATATTTACATAAAATATAAAATATAGTAAAGTATGTATATGTAAGTACAAAAACTTAATCTAATCTAATTAGAAATATATCAAAATAAAAATAATATAATAGATAAAAATAAAAATAATGTAATAGATTCAACAATAATTTTATATTAAAGCTTTAACTACTCAATTTTTAAAGTCTTATTAAAGTTTTTGATTGCCAGTTTTTGACTTCTAACTTAATTATCTAAATTTCGCAAATAATCAAACAATTTATTTTTAAACACTTCACTACTACTCGAGTTTACAATATCTTCAGATAGATCTTCCCATTAGCGGATAAGGGTTACCACTAACTAAAGTTAAAAACTGAGTTAAGTGACCAATAACACTATTTATGTTTAAACTGAGTATATTTAATGGTGGAGCTAAGTTATTAGGAGAATTATTTGTTGAATTATCTAAGCGTTAATCAAGTTTCATAAGATCAGATTCACAATTTATAACTAGTCTTTCAGAGTTCTCATCTTTCTTTGCAAAGATTTGCCCATTTCTCGCCCAAACAAACTTGTATTTAGCAGTTTTAGCCCTCTCCTTATTGAGTAAAAGTCTCCGTTTTGAGTAAAAGTCGATGGGTTTCTGGCAGAAAAAATTCATTAACATAAATAGATCCCTTGAATGCATCATCGACTTGCGTAGGAAAAACCTTCTTTACCGGAAGATTGCCAGACTGACGCTTCTTATTGACAACAAAGTTACGAGCTTGGATCGACATCATTGAAATTATAAAAGAGTGAGAGGCAGGCCTAGTTTGATCTCGCACTTGCTTGTTTTTATTCTCAAATTTACGAGCATTTAAGATGCAGCCAGTTAGATTTGGCAAACTCAAATTCGTTAGGACGGCTGTACAGATATCATCTGGTGTTTGGTTATTCGCTACCGAATCGGGAATACCCGATATGACTAATTCGGCAGAGCTCTCTGGTACCTGAGAGGAAGAAGATGCAACAGGAGTTGAATTTCCAAGGAGTAACAATTTCTCAGTTACCGCAGCCATTTCATTTTTTGTTTGATCTCTAAGATTTTCAAGATCTGAACTGAGCTTGATGATTGATGCAGCGTTTGCCTTAATATTGGCAGTTAGCCTTTCCTGATTCGCAGCAATAGAGTCTTGGGACTGTTGAACTTCTAGTAACTTAGCATCTAGCTTTTCAAATCTTGCATTCGTTGAGACTTCCAGACTACAGAATCTCTCCATCATTGCTGTTAATTTTTGATCGAGAGACTTATCTGCCCAACCTACTGGTAACTGCGCCATTTTTGGAGATACAACAGGTGATACGAATGCTGAGTCAGAAGTAGGTGATAGTGGTGAGATTGGTGTCGTTGGAGACTTTAGAGATGAGACCGATAATCGACCTGCAGACACACGCTCAGATGTAGAAGATCTCGCGGATTTGAAACTTGAAACTGAAGAGGTGTTGGAGCTGGTAGATTTTAGTGAAGCAAGTCTCGTTTTTGCATCTAAATTTCCCAGGAGATAGTTGAATTGTTTTCTGCAACAATCAGTGAGCGGCCTGTTTTTTACAAAATCACGTGCACAACCAGGATGAAAATGTTGTTGACAAGTGTTACAAATAACAGATGATTTGACAGGTCTCTTGCATCTAACACATGTGTCAGACACTAATGGCATAACCAGAAGATTTGAAATAAAATTTCTATAAGGTGATCAGACAATTTAGTGCGAGGTTTCAAATTACCAATCAGAACCAAGATAAATAACCAGTTATTTTAGTGTCACTTAAACCTTCTCGATATACATAAGGTAAAGTAAAAGGTAAATGTCCAAGTAAATAACCAGTGATAAGTATTGTCACTTAAACTATCTTGTGGTACACACTGTAGATCTTATAAGTTGTTGAGTAGTAGCGATTTGATGCCCAGAAACAAGTTGATAACAATTTACCGACGGAGTAGATATCAAATTGATGATATCTTTCAAATCTGGTAAACTTCAAGTGTAAGTTCACATCAACTGACGCTAATTTGGCTAACAGCCCACTGCACACAATAACCACTGTCGACTTAACCTCTTCAATGATGAGAAATAAATATTTAATTATTTTGCAATCCACAACGAACAAATAAGTAAAATTTATATGTTAATCTGCAGATTGCAATTTGTTGCTTGCAATATTTCTGAAACCAAAAATGCCCGGGGGCAATTTTAAGCAGAAAAATGTTCTAAAGATAGAGTGAAAAATTCAGCGTGTTTATGTACTTACAAGAGAGAGAGATTTGATTTGATTTGATTGATAGTTTATTAATGCCAAGGCACAAGCCAAATGGCAATTTTAAATACAATATGAATTACAAATACAATAATAATAGAAAAATTATATAAGTACATAAACTATAATAAAGATCTAATATAAAAATTTATATTTATTTTATCTGATTCAACTAACATACTCAATAAATTATTCAATTAATAACAGCTGATAAAAGAACAAAGTTGGAGAATTTAACACTTAGAATCTAACAGTAATTATCAGAGAACTTATCACTTTACAATAACAAAATTAATAATCCAAGTTCAACAAATGGTCAAAAATTTTATTTTTGAACACTTCAAGACTAGATGAGTTTACAATCTCTTCAGGCAGTTCTTCCCACAATCGTATTACACTCACTTGGAATGACCGCTCCATGAAGGTCGTAGCAAAATGCGGAAACGTGAAAAGAGAGTGTTTTTTGGCTGCTAACCTATCTGAACGTCTGACTTCGGTCTCCTCAACAAAAGCATCTCGTAGGTACTTGGGTTTACCAACTTGAAGTAGCTTAAAGAAGTAACAACTCATGAAGTACATTTTACGATATTTCACAGTAAGCCATCCCAATTCTCGTTGATAAGGTGTTATATGCTCATCTTTTCTAAGATTGAAAATGAACCTAATTGAGCAATTTATTGCACGTTGAAGTTTTAAGTCATTTTCAGATGTTGAATCTACTAATACGATGGAACAGTAATCAAGAAGTGGTAAGATGGTGGATGATACTAACAATTTCCTGACGTCAGTTGAGAAAATGTTCTTCCGAACCTTGAGAGAATGCAAGGCTGAATTAACTTTGCTAACCACTAGCTTGACATGATGATTCCAACTTAGGTTCCTGCTGATGTATAATCCCAAGCACTTGGTAGTATCAACATATGGAATTATGACACCATCTATAATAATAGGTGGCAGATCAAGAGCAGATCAGAGAGAGTGGCAGATCAGAGAGAGAGAGAGAGAGAGAGAGAGAGAGAGAGAGAGAGAGAGAGAGAGAGAGGGGGGTAGCCCTTGTAGATTTGGAGATGTCAATTTTGTCCCACCCATGTCGACGACGAAAGGTTTTGGGAACCAGTTTTGTCGAGTTAAGACAACGATCTCGGTTTTCGGCTTGGCGAGTTTCAAGTGATGCTTCTCGATCCAATTTTCGACGGCGTAAATGGTTTCTCGAACAGGTAGTTCTATCTCCTCGGCACTGTCTACTATTATCGTATCCGCGACGTCGTCTGTGAAGCCCGTGAGTTCCACTTGTTTTGGCGACGAGATATCTAGGAGTTCGTCATAAGTCGCGTTCCATAGGTCAGGCTCCATGATTGAACCTTGTGGCACGCCAGATGCAATGTCATATTCTTGTAGGACTTCTGTCGTTTCTGCTGTCAGCGTTTTTTTGTTAAGATAGTCATCGACTATTGCCAAATTTTTCATCTTGACGTCAAATTTGTGCTCCAAGGCATCTACACTAGTCACAAAAATTAAGGGATATAAAAAAAATTCCAAATTTTTTGGTGATTTTCAGCGAGCTGTAACTCCGAGGAAAATGATCGCACAGAAAAAAAAAAAAAGCAAATTATAGCTCCAAGTGTCTAGTTTTTAGATATGACCATGAAAATTTTTGTCATCGTCAGGTCTGGAGAAATCCTAAGAAAACTACTGAAAAAAATTTTTCGAAATTTTTTTCGTCTTAAAAAGGTCTACGGGCTTCAAAAAAATTTTTTCGATTGTTTCGTTTAAAAGCTCTTTTAGTAAATTTAATACCCTTTAATTTGACGTAATCAAAAAGCCTGTACGATAATTTGCCGCGGAGTTATCGTCAATCAAAGCAAAAAGTTTTTTTGACTTTGGAAATCAATAACTCTGGAAATAATGACCGTATAGGAAATCGAAGGAGGGTTTTGAAAACTACACAATATTCTCTATAAGAGAACGTAAACCGCTTTTGAAGAAAAAATTTTTTTGAATTGAAAACTCGGACTGAAAAAAGACAAAAATTCGCATAATTAAGGATAACTTGGTATAACTTTGGATAAAATGGATGAACGAAGGATATCGTTGGTAATTTTTAACTTCAAAGTGTCCCCTAAAATCCCTAAGAAATTCAAAGCGCTGCGATTTTTTGTTCATAGTGCCCAGAAGCTTCAAATTCTGTGTTTTCGCAAAAATCACCATTATGAGCAATTTTGTGATTTTTATTCATTTTTCCATTGAAAAAATTTTTTTCAAAATTCTTTATTTTTTCGATCAAAGAGATTGATTTTTCAAGAAATTTGAAAAAAAAAAAAAAATTTTCAATTTTTTCGAAAATTTTTTTCGACTGTTGTTTTACCGCCGGCATTAGCGTTACCCAAAGCGTACCACGTGGAGGTTGCTCGGTCGGATTTACGCTTCTCACACACACGCGCGTGTGTGTGTGTGTGTGTGTGTCTTTGTCTGCGCGTTTGTCTGTTTGCAGCTGCCGAATGACCTCTGTACGCACGGCAGTAACTGCTCAGTACCGTGTATTGCCACCTCTGTTCCGAATCACAGCTCGTAAACGCTCTTGCATGTTGATGCATCGTCGAATATCACGTTGCGAAATTCCTTGCCAACAACGTAACAACGCTTGAGTCAACTGATGAAGATTGTGCAGTTGCGGATAGTCTCGCCGCAATCGACGCCCAAGCATGTCCCAAACATGCTCAATTGGGTTCAAATCAGGACTCATCGCTGGATGATTAAGCGTTGTTACGTTGTTGGCGCGGAGAAAAGTTCGCGTACGAACTGCAGTGTGAGGACGAGCATTATCCTGCATCAAAATGAACCGTCTTGCCCCCATGCGTGTGCGCATAGGCAGGACGTGTGGCTCCAGAATTTCGTCGACGTACCTATCGGCAGTCAACGTCCCACGAACGATGACCAACGGGGTTCTGGTATTGAAGGACACGCCTGCCCACACCATGACTGATCCACCATTGAAAGCTGTAACTGGTCTCGTAAAACCATCCCGATCTCGTTCTCCACGACGGCGCCAAACGAGAGATCGTCTATCGCTGCCATGAAGACAAAAATCGAGATTCGTCAGTCCATAATACACTGGTCCACTGTCTACGACCCCAATGGTGATGATCATGAGCATAGGCCAATCGGGCTCGGCGATGTCGTGGAGTGAGCATAGGCACGCGATTTGCGCGTCTAGCGCGTAGTCCTTGCTCTCGAAAGCGATTTCGAACCGTCGATGCCGATATGTGTTGTTGGGGAGGACGTTGTCGACGATTGCGAAATTGATGAGCGATCATGTGGGCATGCGCAGTAGGGTTTCGACGAGCTTCTCGAATGATAGCTCGATCATCACGCTCGGTAGTGATTCGTAGTCTACCTTGACCCGGACGACGATCGTAACTTTGAGTCGCGTTAAATCGGGCATAGGCCCGACTGATAACGGACTGGCTCACTCCCATAGAAGCTGCTACTTCCACCTGACTGTAGCCCTCTTGAAGGAGGGTAACAATGCGAGCCACATCTGTGGCAGCTAAATGTCGACGAGGCATATCAAAAGGTGCTTATCAAAGAAAAGCTTACATAAAATTCACGTAAGGAATTTAGGCTAAAAAGAAAACGTAAAATTCAAGTTTTGTGTGAGGAAAAGCCGAACTCCGCGGGGGTATATCAATTTGTTTTTATTGAATTTTTAAAATGAGATTTAAAACTAAGGCAGTTGTAGCGGACAGAAAAAATTGAGTTAATTTTTTTGACAATAGTGAAGCATTCTGAAGACGATAAAAAAAAAAATTAAAAAAAAATTTTTGATAAAAAAATTTCGAAAAAATTTTCGAAAAAAATTGAAAATTTTTTTTTTTTTTTCAAATTTCTTGAAAAATCAATCTCTTTGATCGAAAAATAAAGAATTTTGAAAAAAATTTTTTTCAATGGAAAAATGAATAAAAATCACAAAATTGCTCATAATGGTGATTTTTGCGAAAACACAGAATTTGAAGCTTCTGGGCACTATGAACAAAAAATCGCAGCGCTTTGAATTTCTTAGGGATTTTAGGGGACACTTTGAAGTTAAAAATTACCAACGATATCCTTCGTTCATCCATTTTATCCAAAGTTATACCAAGTTATCCAAATATCCTTAATTATGCGAATTTTTGTCTTTTTTTCAGTCCGAGTTTTCAATTCAAAAAAATTTTTTCTTCAAAAGCGGTTTACGTTCTCTTATAGAGAATATTGTGTAGTTTTCAACACCCTCCTTCGATTTCCTATACGGTCATTATTTCCAGAGTTATTGATTTCCAAAGTCAAAAAAACTTTTTTGCTTTGATTGACGATAACTCCGCGGCAAATTATCGTACAGGCTTTTGATTACGTCAAATTAAAGGGTATTAAATTTACTAAAAGAGCTTTTAAACGAAACAATCGAAAAATTTTTTTGAAGCCCGTAGACCTTTTTAAGACGAAAAAAATTTCGAAAAATTTTTTTCAGTAGTTTTCTTAGGATTTCTCCAGACCTGACGATGACAAAAAATTTTCATGGTCATATCTAAAAACTAGACACTTGGAGCTATAATTTGCTTTTTTTTTTTTTCTGTGCGATCATTTTCCTCGGAGTTACAGCTCGCTGAAAATCACCAAAAAATTTGGAATTTTTTTTATATCCCTTAATTTTTGTGACTAGTGTACAATGTCACCCCAGTTAGGGATGTTGAAGGCATTTTTAATGTCTAGTGTGAGAATGAGACACACCTTGCGGGCTTTGAGGCTACCAGACCATGCTTTTTTCACTGTTTCTACGACTTTCTGGATCTTTTTTATGAAGATCCTAAAAGCATAGAATAGCTAACTCTCTGATCTTGGAAAGCTCAAAATAATACATAAATAGTTTTTTTGAGCCCGAAGAGCTCATATACGTCATAAGTACTATTTTAAGCGCCTAGATATAGAATTAGCAAGAAGTTACAGGGATGGCCTTCAGAGCCAACCGTTTCTCTGATTTTTTACTGTATAATGTCAGTTGACAAAATTTTTAAAATAAATGGAGTAGTCATATCCAAAAAACAATGAATTTTCTAAATACTGTCAGAAATGCTTCTTACCCATGCAGAAAATAATTGGAGCGAAATGTTTTTGAAAATCATTGAGTTTCATAGCAGAAGTTAAAAAATAAACATTTCTTTTGAATGTGATTGTTCAATTTTCATCAGATCGAATTTTTTTCAAAGAATTTTATTTGTGCTCTTTAAATCGCGGTAAATGCTACCAAGCATTCTACGATCGGTTGATTTATTCGAAAGTTATCACAAATCAAATACTATTCAAAAAAACGTTTTTATTCAAGAACGTAGTAATTGCTGAAAATTGGAACACATTGGATTTGAAAGTAATAGGAAGCCGCAGAGACGCTCTGAGGTCGATCATCTCACTAATTTTTTTCGAATAAATCTTGTGTCAGATATCACTTATTAGACTTATTAATAATATTTCCAAATAAAAATCAGAGCAAGAATATTCAGCACTTACAAATTCGGAAACACGAAGTTTTTTAATTACAATCTATTCTGTAAAAGTATAGTTGAATTTTATTTTTATGTGATTTTCTAATTAATTGATTTCTGCTTACTGGTAGAACTCATATTTTTTTCATTTTTTCAGTATGTCGTGAATGGTTGGTGTATGAGGATGGTGCACTAGCTTATCGTCTGCAAGATAAAGAAAGTACGTTTCGTTTAATTTTATGAATTTTTCAAATTTTTGCCTATGAAAGAACGTAATGTTTTCAACTAAATAATGCTACTATAAGATTTAAAAAAATATATTTTCAGTCAAAGAACATTATTCTGGTAATAAAATTCGCAACGCTCAAGTTCGAGAAGATTTACCACGAGCTAAGGTTGAACAGCAACTTGAAGAATTCAAATACCAATCCCGTGTTCAGCAGCAGTAAATATAAACTCAGTTTTTCAAACATTAAGTCGAACAAATGAAAGATATCAATGAAGTAATTTTAAATATTTATAGGGAGGAGAATGATGCTCTTATCGCTCGTCAGGTTGCATTGAAGTTGGAAAAAGAAGAAAAAATTCGAGAACGGAAACTTAAAGAGAGTATGAAGTATCAATTAAAACGTGATCATCAAAAAATACCGATAGAAATTGAACTAGAAATGCAAAGACGTTTGCAAGAGCAAAAAGATGAGGTAATTCTAAGATAAATTAATAAAATATCTCTGATTAAAACTAATTATGTGAAATCAGTGTCATGATATCGTATACATTAGTTATGACTGTCTAAATGAAATGTCTGGTCATGTTTACTTAGTAAATGCGATAATGTTTAACGATGGCTGGTTTTAAAAATCATATCATCCATTAGCCTTAAATAGTAGTATTGAAAATCTTAATAAAAATCATATAGCTTATTTAATAATATCATTGTAAAGAAATTGTTAATTAAAAATGACTTTCAAGTAAGATAGTTCGAAAAATGTTATTGCACGCCTCATAAGCGAAGCCTTGAGGTTGGGCTCTACTCTCGACATTTCAAAAAAAGCAGTTTTCTTAAAAACAGTAAAAAATTTTTCGTCTTTGCACCAAAAAATTTTGTGTTAAAATTTTTTATGTTCAATATTTTACATTTTTTTGTGTTGATTTAATAGAATGAATGTTTAATTTACGTATAAAAGTGTGAAATATTAAACACAATAGATATTTATGTCATAAGGCCGTGAAGTAGCGATTTTCTGACAGTGACGATATTTTGATATGAGCTCATGGTTTGCAGCGGGAAGGTTCAAAATGGGCGTAATTTTAACGTCCGAGTCGTAGCCGAAGACGGAAATTTACGCTCGCTTTCGAACATTCGCGTCACAATCATTCAAGCGAATATCGAAAAAAAGTCGTTGTCAAAATCGCCACTCAACGGCCGAATGACATACAATATTTTTTGTTATTATCGCTCCATAAGTTTAAGGGGTTATACGCAGTTAGATTTTTCAAAAATTAGTTTTTTTTTTCATTTTCGGAATGTACATATATTTGAGTATATTCTCTGAAAATTTGAAGTTAGTCCGATAAATACTTTCGGAGATATACCTGAATTTGTAAGGCCACGTCAGAGCGTTAGAAAATAGGGCCAGTAAGAACTGGATGAGCAGATGCACGCATGAGGCGCGCTACCTGAGACCCTTTATTCTATTGTTTTCTTGTAGAATACGAGTATAATAATTAGGTATACTAAAGATTTGAAGGTCACATGCAGTTATATAATAACCTAAAAGAAGTGTTTCGTCAGTCTAAATTGTTCTGCTAAGTTGTAAAGTCGTGCGTTCAGTTCAAACTTACTTGTAAATTTTGTGTTTTATTGTGAATTTTATTTAAACGTTCAAAAAATGCCTCGTAAATGGTCAAAATCTCGTAGAAGTACCGAAAATGTCCAAATATCTAGAAGAAAGAAGAGAACATAGACTTTTAATCCAAAGACTACTGAAACGGATGAAAGTAGTTTTAGTGCATCTGCTAAAAAATTCAAAATGCAGAAAGAGATTTTAGTTTCACGCCATCCTTCGATTGAATATAGAATTTTAAACTTCATTACAGTATTTGCTGCGAAAACTGAATATGTGCAATGTAAGTCTTGTAAGGGAAACATAAAATTTGAAACTGCTTCTACCCGTGGACTTGGTTTTAAAATCGTTGTACTGTGTGATAAATGTGAGAATCGTATGATAAACTCCAGCCCTTTTCTCAAGCATTCTTACGAAATAAATAGAAGATTTATATTTGTGATGAGAATTCTGGGACTAGGATTAAAAGGCGCAGCTAAATTTTGTGGCTTGATAGATATGCCTGCTTTTTTAACACACAACACTTATGACTTGATTATTGAGAACATTCATTCTTGTGTGAAAGTAGCAGCTGAAAAACTGTTTGAAAAAGCCTGTACCGAGGAAAAAGAAGCGACTGCTGGAAATCAAGGTGACCAAAACGATGGAGAATTAACGGTTTCGGGTGACGGATTCACACAAAATAATAATGAGAGTTACAATCAGCTAATCTAAAAAATAAGTCCGAAAATTGTTCCATGTGGCTCTAAAGTTGTTGGAATAGCGGCTTACATTGCAGCTGCAACAAATAATGAAGATACAACATCATTGTTACACATTATGAGTGCATTAGGGCTTTCATTGTGTGATGATCTCCGACGCGAGAGCGCTAGGGAGCACGCGCGAAGAAAGAATGGCTCGACGACAACACCAGCTGGACTTACTGGAAGTTAAGGATCCTACACAAGGTCCTTCTTATGGCCCTGGAATCGATGATATCATGTAAGTTTAAAAAAAAAAGTGTGTGTGTGTCAGCTACGACGCACAATTGGAGTTTACTCCTTACGAACGATAATTATGAAATATATCGAATAGAAAAAAAGGGTAAATGAACGCATCTGCTAAAATGATAAGAGAAACAAACATATATCTGTAATTATTCGAATTATTTATATTACTTCAATAAAGCGTATTACATAAAGTATGTTACAAAACAATAATAATAATAATAATAATAATAATAATAATAATAATAATAATAATAATAATAATAATAATAATAATAATAATAATAATAATAATAATAATAATAATAATAATAATAATAATAATAATAATAATAATAATAATAATAATAATAATAATAATAATAATAATAATAATAATAATAATAATAATAATAATAATAATAATAATAATAATAATAATAATAATAATAATAATAATAATAATAATAATAATAATAATAATAATAATAATAATAATAATAATAATAATAATAATAATAATAATAATAATAATAATAATAATAATAATAATAATAATAATAATAATAATAATAATAATAATAATAATAATAATATTATAATAATAACATTACCAGGGCTCTGGTGGCTTCCAAAAAGTCACTATAGAAAAGGCTGAAGCGGTTGATCGACAACTCTTTGTTTCGATCCAACCCTTCACGCTTTCTGTCACCTAAGACCGCTGTTCCCGAGAATCATCCATCATCTGAGCGAGTGGAAGCCTTTTGGAGTGAATTGTACGGAGATCAACCAAACGTCAACCCGGATACTCCAGCTCTGCACGACTTCGAGGCATTCTGTCGAGAACACCGACGGCAGGATATCGCCGAAGAGAGCCCTGCAGTCAGTGTGGAAGAGGTTCGTAAAGCCCTGAATGGCAGCAAGAACTGGGCTGCCCCGGGTCCAGATGGCATAAACATCTTCTGGTGGAAGAAATTTTCTTCTACACATGCTCATCTGGCCCGGATTTTTACATCATACATTCAGGGCGACGAACCAATTCCAGACTGGCTGGTAGAAGGGCGAACCGTACTCATCCCTAAAAAGGGTGACTTGTCCGACCCAAAGAACTACAGGCCTATCACTTGCTTGAATGCGGTTTACAAGATTTTTACAAAAATCTTAAATAACCGTATCTTGCAGGAGATAGAGCCTGTGTGGCAACAGATATACGAACAACGTGGCAGTAAACAGGGCGTGTCAGGTTGCAAGATCAACTTGTTGGTAGATAGATGCGTCATTCAAGACGCAATCTACTACCAACGCAACCTGTCTATGGCCTGGATTGACTACCGTAAGGCATTTGACTCAACTTCACATGAGTTGATTCTCTATCTGCTCAAATGCCTCGGAATCAATCGCCAAACAGTGGGATGCATACAACGTACGATGCAGCTCTGGCGAACGCGTTTTCACATAGGAAGTGGAAATGCATTGCACGTAACCGGAACTGTTCAGTACAAGAGAGGCGTCTTTCAGGGAGATTCTCTGAGCCCTCTGTTGTTTTGCATCTCACTGCTGCCAATATCTGTTGCCCTCCGACAAACTCGTGGGTACTCTGCGGGGCTACCGAGTGATCGAGTATACTCGATCACTCACCAACTGTTTATGGATGATCTAAAGATATACAGTGCCAACAAAGATCATCTACAAACGGCCATCAACATCGTAGCAGAGTACACACGAGATGTCGGAATGTCTTTTGGGTTGGACAAGTGTGCGGTCGTACACCTGGCGAAGGGTAAGTGCTCTGATACGGGTGGAGATGTCGAATTAGTGGATGGGAGCGTCTTAAGAGAATTAGACGCCGGAGAGTTGTACAGATATCTAGGGATTGAAGAGCGGCAAATGCATGCCGTCTCTAAAGTCCGAACAACTCTTCGCAGTGAGTATGTTAGGAGACTCCGGAAGATCTGGTCATCAGAACTTTCCGGCAAGAACAAAGTCTCAGCTACTAACATGCTCGCTGTCCCGGTCCTACTTTACTCTTTTGGGATCCTGAAATGGCCTCGAAATGAGTTGAAAGATCTCGACATCAAATCCCGTAAAGTCATCAATATGAATCAGAGCATGCACCCTAACTCATCAGTCGCCAGGATGTACCTCTCCCGGAACATCGGAGGGAGAGGATTGCAGAGCTTGGAGCGGCTTCACGATCGTTTGGTTCTGGGTTTAACATACGAGGTTGCCAATTTCACAGCAGACGAGGACGACTTCCTGATGCAATTTGTTCATAGTCATGAAAATGCGCGGAAGGGGTCGTTCTTGTATAAGGCAGCAATCTACGCGGCAAATACCTTAGGTCTCGGAGAAATAAACGCTCTCATTGAACTCCCGAAAAAGGAGTTCAAGAGCGTCGTCAGGATAGCCGAGGAAAAAAACTCCTCGGTGAACACATGGACAAGTCCATGCACAGCGTGTATTTCAAACACGTCCGTGACCATGGCTTGTCCACCCAGCTGACATTCTCCTTCTTGAAGTCAGCTGGCCTGATGTCCGAGACCGAAGGGTTTATATTTGCCTGCCAAGATGGTGTTATCAACACTCTCGAATACCGTAGCAAGGTGCTCCAGGCGCAGCTTCCGGACACGTCCTGTCGGACGTGTAAACAACATCCGGAGACGCTGATGCACCTCTTGTCGGCATGTCCTGTGCTGGCAAGAGGTGCCTACATACAGCGTCACAATGCTGCCCTGCGAGTACTCTATTATCATCTCAGATATAGCTGCGGTATCGATGAGACACCAGTGTTGCCTTATCTGCCAGGAGATATTCCGCAGGTTGTTGAGAATGACAGTTCCAAAATTTATTGGAACATACCATTCGCAACAACCCGGCGGATTGACCACAACAAACCTGATATTGTGCTCTTTGACAAGGCTACTCGTGACATTTATGTCATTGAGTTTTCGGCCCCAGCCGAATACAATATCTCGGCCAAAGAAGAGCACAAACACCAGATATATCAGGATCTCCTGTTTGAAATTGGCAAACTGTACCCAGGTTACCGTGTCAAGCTCGTCGTTTTGGTTGTCGGCGTCCTTGGAGGGATGAAACAGTCTTTTGTGTCTTCACTTGCGAAGATACCGGCTTGCAGTTCAGCAGCCGTGTCTCTAGCAGTGCGGATGCAAAAGGCTGTCATTTTGGGATCACTGCGTCTACTTAGGCAAATGAATTTGGCCTGCTGCACTCACTAACCGCCTTGTTGTGTGGAGTGGTGCAGCAGTAATGGATGGCGCTCAGGCTGGGCCCTCGGAGAGTCGGACTCCGGGAAAACCCCCTGAGCAATTAATAACAAATAATAATAATAATAATAATAATAATAATAATAATAATAATAATAATAATAATAATAATAATAATAATAATAATAATAATAATAATAATAATAATAATAATAATAATAATAATAATAATAATAATAATAATAATAATAATAATAATAATAATAATAATAATAATAATAATAATAATAATAATAATAATAATAATAATAATAATAATAATAATAATAATAATAATAATAATAATAATAATAATAATAATAATAATAATAATAATAATAATAATAATAATAATAATAATAATAATAATAATAATAATAATAATAATAATAATAATAATAATAATAATAATAATAATAATAATAATAATAATAATAATAATAATAATAATAATAATAATAATAATAATAATAATAATAATAATAATAATAATAATAATAATAATAATAATAATAATAATAATAATAATAATAATAATAATAATAATAATAATAATAATAATAATAATAATAATAATAATAATAATAATAATAATAATAATAATAATAATAATAATAATAATAATAATAATAATAATAATAATAATAATAATAATAATAATAATAATAATAATAATAATAATAATAATAATAATAATAATAATAATAATAATAATAATAATAATAATAATAATAATAATAATAATAATAATAATAATAATAATAATAATAATAATAATAATAATAATAATAATAATAATAATAATAATAATAATAATAATAATAATAATAATAATAATAATAATAATAATAATAATAATAATAATAATAATAATAATAATAATAATAATAATAATAATAATAATAATAATAATAATAATAATAATAATAATAATAATAATAATAATAATAATAATAATAATAATAATAATAATAATAATAATAATAATAATAATAATAATAATAATAATAATAATAATAATAATAATAATAATAATAATAATAATAATAATAATAATAATAATAATAATAATAATAATAATAATAATAATAATAATAATAATAATAATAATAATAATAATAATAATAATAATAATAATAATAATAATAATAATAATAATAATAATAATAATAATAATAATAATAATAATAATAATAATAATAGTCAATGGCTTGGATTGACTATCGCAAGGCATTTGACTCAACTCCACATGAGTTGATTTTATATCTACTCAAATGCCTGGGAGTCAATCCGGAAATAGTGGAATGTATTCGGCGTACAATGCAGCTCTGGCGAACGCGATTTCACATTGGAAGTGGAAACGCATTGCACGTAACCGGAGTTGTAGAGTACAAACGAGGGGTCTTCCAAGGCGATTCCTTGAGCCCTCTGCTGTTTTGCATTTCACTGCTGCCTATATCTGTTGTTCTCCGTAAAACTCATGGGTACTCTGTGGGGCCTCCGGGTGATCGAAACTATCCGATTACCCATCTGCTTTACATGGATGATCTGAAGTTGTATAGCGCTGATAAAGATCATCTACAAGCGGCCCTCAACATCGTAGCAGAGTACACACGAGATGTCGGAATGTCTTTTGGGTTGGACAAGTGTGCGGTCGTACATCTGGCGAGGGGTAAGTGCTCTGATACTGGTGATGATGTCGAATTAGTGGATGGGAGCGTCTTAAGCCAATTAGACGCCGGGGAGTTGTATAGATATCTAGGAATGGAAGAGCACCGCATGCATGCGGTCTCTGAAGTCCGAACAACTCTCCAGAGCGAGTATGTTAGGAGACTCCGGAAAATTTGGTCCTCCGAACTTTCCGGCAAAAACAAAGTCTCAGCTACTAACATGCTCGCTGTCCCAGTCTTAATATACTCTTTCGGTGTCCTGAAATGGACCCGAAAGGATTTACGAGATCTCGACATCAAAACCCGTAAGATCATTAATATGAATCGGAGCATGCACCCCAATTCATCAGTCGCCAGATTATACCTCTCCCGGTCCATCGGTGGGAGAGGTTTGCAGAGTTTGGAGCGGCTTCACGACCGTTTGGTCCTGGGTTTAACTCACGAAGTTGTCAATTTCACTGCAGACGAGGATGACTTTCTTATGCAAATTGTACATAAACATGAAAATGCGCATAAGGGGTCATTCTTGTATAAGGCAGCAATATATGCGGCAAGAACCCTTGGTCTTGGAGAAATAAACGCTCTTATGGAACTCCGAAAGGAGGAATTTAAGAGCGTCATCAGGAACGCCGAGGAAAAACTACTCCTTGGCGAACTGATGGACAAGTCCATGCACAGCGTGTTCTTTAAACACGTGCGTGATCATGGCTTGTCCATCCAGCTGACGTTTTCCTTCTTAAAGTCAGCGGGCCTGATGTCCGAGACTGAAGGGTTCATATTTGCCTGCCAAGATGGTGTCATTAACACTCTTGAGTACCGTAGCAAGGTGCTCCAGGTGCAGCTTCCGGACACGTCCTGTAGGAGGTGTAGACAACATCCGGAGACGCTTATGCACCTTTTGTCGGCATGTCCAGTGCTGGCGAGAGGTGCATATATCCAGCGTCACAATGCTGCCCTGAGAGTACTGTACTACTATCTTCGTCATTGCTACGGTATTGACGTGACACCAGTGCTGCCTTATTTGCCAGGAGATATTCCCCAGGTTGTTGAGAATGACAGTTGCAAAATTTATTGGAACATGCCATTTGCAACAACCCGGCGAATAGATCACAACAAACCTGATATTGTGCTCTTCGACAAGGCCACTCGTGACATTTATGTCATTGAGTTCTCGGCCCCGGCTGAATACAACATCTCAGCCAAAGAAGAGCACAAAAGACAAATATATCAGGATCTCCTGTTTGAAATTGGCAAACTTTACCCAGGTTACCGTGTCAAGCTTGTCGTCCTGATTGTTGGCGTCCTAGGAGGGATGAAACAGTCTTTTGTATCCTCACTTGCCAAAGTTCCAGCTTGCTCATCAAAAGCTGAGTTCTTGGCAGTTAGGATGCAGAAGGCTGTTTTACTTGGTTCTCTCCGTCTCTTAAGGGAAATGACTTTGGCCTGCTGTGATCACTAACCGCCTTGTTGTGCGGAGTGGTCCAGCAGTAACGGATGGAGCTCAGGCTGGGCCCTCGGAGAATCGGACTCCGGGGATAACCCCCCTGAGCATTTAATAACAAAATAATAATAATAATAATAATAATAATAATAATAATAATAATAATAATAATAATAATAATAATAATAATAATAATAATAATAATAATAATAATTGTGTTCAATTTATACAAATCCAATTTTAGGATGATTGATTTCTTTCACTTTGAATTATTATATCATTCTTAAATACTGTATTTATAGGTTTGTCAATCAATTTCTTGCATATTTTCAAATATTTTTTCAACTTTAATCACTCCATGATTTGTTTAATAGTACATAAAAATACACATATCAATGCATGAAAGTACAAGAAAACTTTAAAATCAAAACATTAAAACTTGATGGTTAGGTTGCTGTTTATGTCCGTTGTATATCGATGTATACAATAAATGCTACTATATGCATTTATTATACAGCATGCATACCCTGTACTCGGTAGCAGTATACAAGTTGTGGCAGAACTTCGTAATACGCAGGCGCGCAACACACACGTACAAACATACGCACGCATTCAACTCTCAGACTGGAGGTAGTGAACTATACAGTGAGACTACGAAGTATAGCGCAAAGAGGAGACCCCGAGAATGAGATACGCTGTGTAATGTATTCCATCTCATTCTTTTACACGTTCAATCCTACAGATATATGTTTGTTTCTTTCTACGTAACGCCTCAACTTTTCGTGTTACACTTGATTTTACTCCTCATAAAATTTCCGTACCGGGCCTTATAACTCAAATCGTTTCTTAAGTAGTAAACTCCAAAACAAATTTATCTATGTGTAAACTACTTCTGACACTTTAAACGCGTTTATCTCAAAACTGTCATTTTAGAGTCGGTGAGCAAGATTTCTCAGAGATGGCTCAACTAATCGGGCTGAAATTTTAACACAATCTCTTTAGATACATTCTTCATGTCTTGAACGAAGGAATACGATGTAAAAAATTTTTTACTATTTTTTTTTTTGACAATTTAGAGCGAACATTTTCATCGAAAACGAAAAATTTTTTTCAAATTGCCGCCATTTTGTTACAAATGAAAATTTTGTTTATTCCTTCGTTCAAAGCCTGCATTTATTTATCTATCATTTAAAAGAATTCACCTTTTTTTTTTATTTCAGATAATCCAAACCGACGAAATCGTGCTCACCGCCGAGCGCCTTTTTTTAGAGGTCGTTCGGGACATCATCTGCAGAGGCGGTGCACATCAATATTTTGACACGAGTAATACACAATTATATTCTTCAAAGTGTGCTGTTTCAGAATTACTATCACTTGTACTTAATAAATAAAAGCTGTGTCCACAAAAAATCGTAAAAAAACGTTATTTTTGAGCCTCGCAACTGCGTATAACCCCTTAACTTTTGAAGAATAGGAGGCAAATAATGGAATATTTAAATCTTATGAAATTTCACAACGGCGACAAAACTTAATTTTATATTAATTATCTTTTTTTTAATATTTATTGATTACGTTATTGTTATTTTATTAACATTAGGTCCGCTTCATGATAAACGGCCAGCAGAGAAATACTTAGCGCCACTCAATAGTAACTGTTTAAAACTTACTTACAATCATTGGTCGGTAAACTAGAATGTGACTTTTTTTTTACGATCTCTCTCAATTTCGTCTGGGTGTCTCAAGTTCGTAAAAAAAGGAGGGGTTAAAACTTCACGGCCTAGGCCGTGAAAAAAAGACGGTATGGTAGAGTCTCTAGAAAAGAGTCCCGTTACGGACGCCACCCAGCGCTCAAAACTACGCTACGTATTTTACACTAAGTCTGATGGTAAAAGAAAGGTCAGGTTAGTAGCAGAAGGGTGTTCTCAGAGGCCAGATGACGATTTCACCGAAACATTCTTACCAGTAGTAAGGTCAACGTCAGTGAGGATCATGACAGCGATAGCAGCGGAATACGACTTGAAGATTTATCACATGGACATAGTGACTGCGTATTTGAATGATGAATTTCGAGAAAGTGTATACATGGAAGTGCCCGAGTGGATGCGCGAGAATATAGAAAAGATAATTGTGAGTGAGCCCATTGGTTTAGGCGGGAAGATAGTACGTGATGACAAAATTGTAGAAGCCACGAAGCACTGGAGAGAGGGCTTGAAAACGGGAAGTGACAGTGTTTGTGGTCTGAAAAAATCGTTGTTCCGGTTGAGTCAAGCCCGGGCTGAGTGGTATTGAAAATTAGTAAATAGATTAAATGTATCAGGGTTTAATGCAGTGCCACAAGATAAATTTTTATTTATCAACCGAAAAGGTAACAGTGTAATGTGTATAGCAACATACGTAGATGATATCTCATTAACTAGTGATGACGAGGTCTGAATAGGTAAAATAAAGATACCATTGTCAAGTTCGTTTAAGACCAAAGATCTCGGTTTAGCTAAAAGTTGTATAGGTATCGAATTTGAGTAGGACGAAAAGTCACGTGTATTCTTGCGTTAGAGAGAATGTCCTAGAGCCGTACTCAAACGTTTTGGGATGGATGGGTATAAACCGATAGATACACCCACGGAGACTAAATGTAATTTAGTAAACTCAGAATGTATGAGTGAGTCAGAAATGAATAAATATCCGTACCAGAGTTTAATTGGAGCGTCGTTGTATCTTACGATAACTACTAGACTGAATATAGCATAAGCAGTGAATTTCTTAAGTCAGTTCGATACCAGTTACAATGTAAATCATACACGGAAACTTTAATACACGGAAACTTTTATGAATTTTACAGTTTCAAACAGTAAAAATCGCCATTTTAATATGTATTTTATAATATCACGCCAAGTAATTTTTAACAGTAATAATAGTAAATAACAACCCTGACTATTTAAATTTTATAGTTTTAAATATTATTTTTGGATATAATTTATTAAATTTGCTGTCGGGATTAACAAAAAAATTAACAATAAGAAAAAACTATAAATAAAAAATTTTTTTTTATTCTGTCTTTTTTTTTTGTTTTTTTTTTGTTTCATTAATATTTTTTTTTTTACATTTTTTATTTTCGGAGTTTTTTAGAGGAGCTGGAGGAAGAGATAAGATTTCAATCACCTTCGCATTCATTCATTCTGAAGAAGTTTTACGCTTGCCTTAAAAATAAATTTAGAAAAATATTGCCCTAACCGAGTTTCGAATAGTAACCTTAACGCACGCGAGACTATCACCTAACCGCAACGCTATACGAACATTGGAGGTACATTTTTGTCAGGAGTTTTATTAACCACGTATTTTCGGCTATCTTGGCAGTGTTAGTGTCAGCGCTGTCCAACACGTGTTAAAAAAGTCATGCGCATTGGCAAAAAAGATACAGTCGAGTCGCATTATGAGCCCTCCTTGTGTCTCTCTCTTATTAACGTGAGTCTGGTTAAAAAAACAAAGAAAACAAGCCGGACTCATAACGCGATTCGACTGTAGTACATGCTAATGCTCTGCAAGAGCACTAACTTTACAAATGAGGAGAAGGGGAAGGTCCTACATTCTGGGAGAATTTAACGTTTGAAACAGTAAAATTCTACTTTCAAAATGTATATTTCACCCGTCCAAGCACATCAATAATTGCAGTTTCATCTTCAGCGTTGCGTTTAAAATTTACCATTTTACTTTGTAAATATTGACGTTGCTTATATAGAAATTTATTAACTGTAGTTTATATTTTTTAAATATCATACGATCATTTTTTACATACAAAATTATAAATATCAAAGTCAAAGTTCTTAATTATTATACTTTCACATTTTTAATTTTCACATAGCGAATATTATCGTTTGAAATAGTATTTTTTAGCGTGTAAACAATAAATTGTAGCATTTAAATAATATATATTCCATAGTGACTAGTAAAATCACGATTTTACTGTTTGAAATGGTAATTTTTATCAGTTGATCATTACTTATTACAACTTGACTATTATTTATTACAGTTTACTTTTTTCCGTGTAAAGAAGCCGCAAAATTGGTTTTAAGGTATTTGAAGGGTATACTAGACTATGGGTTAAAATTTGAGCAAACCGGATTAACTTTGTCTGCTGTTATAGATGCTTACTGAGAAGGAAACTCAATGGATCATGAGTCGTATACGGAATATGGATTTATTCTAGCGAGATCTGTAATTAGTTTGACGGCATAAAAACAGAAAACCGTGACGCTCTCAAATACAGAAGCAGAGTATATGGCTGTAGCGGAGGCTACGAAAAATGCATTATATTTGAAAGGCTTGTTTGTTAGTTTAAGTATACAGGAAAACTCAGAGACTGTCACAATACTGAATGATAACCAGAGTGCAATCAGTATGATCAAGAACGATGTATATCACCATTGTAAATAGTGTGTGTGAGAGCGTGAATTAGAATGCACGCACTATGTACCTTGAGAGAGGGTGTTGAGGGGCAAGGCTCATAGTGCTAGTATGTTTCCGAAGGTTCCCGAATATATTAACTTATACTTATGACCATTGTCAATTTAGCTATAGTAGTTAGTTCCTACCAGTGCACCGCCCTAAACGGACGTGTAGCTTGTAAATACATACTTTGTACTATACTTAACTTTATATCACGAATATATTTTTTACTTACTAATAACTCCTAAATCCACTACTCTTTATCATCACAAAATTCTCAATTTTCAAATAAAATAATTATTCTCCACGAGGTCACCTGGACAATTTTCGGGTATGCCCCACGAAAATCATCCAGCACTAACAAAAGATATTTTTAATCATTATTAATTAATTATAAAGAAGAGGTAAAGTAGACTTTATTTCTTGCTTCATTTCTTACAAAAATGAATAATAATTGATACGAAGAGACAAAATTTGAAATAAGGATTTAAAGCTTCAGTCAAACTAATTGTAGGTCTCATAACTGACGTTGAAATTTGCCTAGCTTCAAGTTTGACGAATTTTTCTGTTAATTAAAATTTTTTTAGTAGCATCAATTTTTCATCGAAAATTAATTTCACATATTTTTACAAATTCTAGTGATATTAGCAGCAAAATTTCTCTTTAACTTATCAAGTATTTAGAAAATGCATTCAATTTAATTTATTACATTTCTGCGATTTTACAATGAGAATAATCAATCTATTATGTGATCAACAAAAATAACATGTCTGTCAAATTCTTAGTCCGTTAAGTGAATGACCACACGTAATGTTGAGTTTTTGAAACCTTACATTGACTTTTTCCTGGCTGCCAAAGAGACGATTGTTAGAAGGAAAGTTTTAGTAAATGTTATTGAAGTTTAATAAACATTGCTTAACAAACATTTTTTTCTATTCTACTCACCACTCCGAGACGACCTGTATATGAAAAGAAAATATTTAAATCGGTTGACCCTGAAGCCATCCCGGGAATTTTTCGTTATTGTTTTCTATCAAATTTTAAGTCTGTAGGAACTGTATTTGAAAAAAATGAATTTTTTGACAATCAACAGCCCCGCACTCCTATATTCGGAAGATCCTAATGAGATGATTTATACACCTATATAAATAAAAAATTCCTACTAAACATCGAGTCCATAAAAACCATTATCTCATGTTAACGCCGCTGCAATTTCTTATGGAGATGAAACTTGATAGAATCGATTCTTAGCTGAACTCAGCAGTATTCAAGAAGATTCCTAGCTTCTCAAATTGGGGGTCAGTAGAAATCTGGGTTGATCACCGATATAAATCGAATTTAAATTATTCGATTTGTTTTTTAAAAAGAAAATTTTTAATTTGATTAAAATAATTTTCTGATATAATTATTAGCGTTGAACTCTTAACCCTCAGAGTACACACCTCTGAACAGAACTTTAGAGTACACACGGGATCAAATTGACCTCACCTGATTTTCGAAGAATTCTATCTCAGAACTATGCATTTTATCGGAACAGTTTATGACATTTTCGGTAGATAAAACAATGCTCGTTTGGATACAATAATTACTATTCTGAATTAAATAGTTTTTAAAGTTAAAAAAATTAATCAAAAACGAACTTATTTTGGAGAAATATTTTAGAATAAAAAAAAATTCTGGGGTTAAAATCACCCCCAGTGTACTCCGATGGTTAATTGTAGCTGAAATATTTAAAATATGATGAATATAAATTTGGCTATTTAAGTATACGTCATTGCGGCTAATAATAAGTAAATGCCAAAATTTCATATTTCAATTGAATTTTATTTTTTTTCGCAGGAAATAGCCAAAATGATTCAACTAGAGGAGATGTCGATAAATTTAAACGATCGTTCAATCAGTGATCAATTTTTAAAAGACCAAAAAATTGCAATGGAAGCACAGGACGCGGAGTTCGCACAAATGTTACAGGACAAAGAAAGAATTAAAGCCCGCCGTGCACGTGAACGCGCTAAGCAGAAGAAATTAAACCGTCAACATGGTCGAGAACAAAAATTTCCTACTGATGTGATTGAATCCCAAATTCTAAATAGATCAGATTCAGCCATCAGCAATGACAAGGAATTGATTCAACTTACTCATGACTTCACCGACGAACTTTTTCCACGTTCAAATAGTTCTGAAGTTCGAGTTTCTACTGAATCTAATGAAGATTTTCAAAAGCTTTTAAACGTCGCAATAAAAATTGACCCCACGTATTGTAATGATAATGATAAAAAATGTTTAACTAATTCCGGTAATGATTTAAGTCCTCCTCGCGTTTATTCACATTCTACTCGGGAGCCTGAATGCGGCAGTGTACCATGTTATATGCCAATACAAGGTCAACGACGTTCTCAAATGCCATCTTCACCTATATCTCATGAAGAAAAAAATAAGCGTAAAGTGAAAGATGGTTGTAAAAACCAATGAAATATAGTACAGCACACCAAAGCATTAAAAAATAGATATTTATGTCATAAGGCCGTGAAGTGGCGGTTTGTTGACAGGGACGATATTTCGATATGAGCTTAAGGTTTATAGCGGGAAGGCTCGAAACGGGCCTAATTTTAACGTCTGAGGCGTAGCTGAACTCGTTTTCGAACATTCGCGTCACAAATATTAAAGCGAATATCGAAAAAAAGTCGTTGTCAAAATCGCCACTAAACGTCCGAATGACATACAATATTTTTTGTTATTATCGATCCATAAGTTCAACTTTTGAGCGATAGGAGGCAAACAATGATAAATTTAAATTTTATGAAGTTTCACAAGGACAAAAAAAACTTCATTTCATATTAATTATCTTATTACACTAGTCACAAAAATTAAGGGATATAAAAAAAATTCCAAATTTTTTGGTGATTTTCAGCGAGCTGTAACTCCGAGGAAAATGATCGCACAGAAAAAAAAAAAAAGCAAATTATAGCTCCAAGTGTCTAGTTTTTAGATATGACCATGAAAATTTTTGTCATCGTCAGGTCTGGAGAAATCCTAAGAAAACTACTGAAAAAAAATTTTTCGAAATTTTTTTCGTCTTAAAAAGGTCTACGGGCTTCAAAAAAATTTTTCGATTGTTTCGTTTAAAAGCTCTTTTAGTAAATTTAATACCCTTTAATTTGACGTAATCAAAAAGCCTGTACGATAATTTGCCGCGGAGTTATCGTCAATCAAAGCAAAAAGTTTTTTTGACTTTGGAAATCAATAACTCTGGAAATAATGACCGTATAGGAAATCGAAGGAGGGTTTTGAAAACTACACAATATTCTCTATACGAGAACGTAAACCGCTTTTAAAGAAAAAATTTTTTTGAATTGAAAACTCGGACTGAAAAAAGACAAAAATTCGCATAATTAAGGATATTTGGATAACTTGGTATAACTTTGGATAAAATGGATGAACGAAGGATATCGTTGGTAATTTTTAACTTCAAAGTGTCCCCTAAAATCCCTAAGAAATTCAAAGCGCTGCGATTTTTTGTTCATAGTGCCCAGAAGCTTCAAATTCTGTGTTTTCGCAAAAATCACCATTATGAGCAATTTTGTGATTTTTATTCATTTTTCCATTGAAAAAAATTTTTTTTTTCAAAATTCTTTATTTTTTCGATCAAAGAGATTGATTTTTCAAGAAATTTGAAAAAAAAAAAAAAAAAAAATTTTCAATTTTTTTCGAAAATTTTTTTCGACTGTTGTTTTACCGCCGGCATTAGCGTTACCCAAAGCGTACCACGTGGAGGTTGCTCGGTTGGATTTACGCTTCTCACACACGTGTGTGTGTGTGTATGTGTGTGTGTGTGTGTGTGTGTGTGTGTGTGTGTGTGTGTGTGTCTTTTTCGCGTGTTTGTCTGTTTGCAGCTGCCGAATGACCTCTGTACGCACGGCAGTAACTGCTCAGTACCGTGTATTGCCACCTCTGTTCCGAATCACAGCCCGTAAACGCTCTCGCATGTTGATGCATCGTCGAATATCACGTTGCGAAATTCCTTGCCAACAACGTAACAACGCTTGAGTCAACTGATGAAGATTGTGCAGTTGCGGATAGTCTCGCCGCAATCGACGCCCAAGCATGTCCCAAACATGCTCAATTGGGTTCAAATCAGGACTCATCGCTGGATGATTAAGCGTTGTTACGTTGTTGGCGCGGAGAAAAGTTCGCGTACGAACTGCAGTGTGAGGACGAGCATTATCCTGCATCAAAATGAACCGTCTTGCCCCCATGCGTGTGCGCATAGGCAGGACGTGTGGCTCCAGAATTTCGTCGACGTACCTATCGGCAGTCAACGTCCCACGAACGATGACCAACGGGGTTCTGGTATTGAAGGACACGCCTGCCCACACCATGACTGATCCACCATTGAAAGCTGTAACTGGTCTCGTAAAACCATCCCGATCTCGTTCTCCACGACGGCGCCAAACGAGAGATCGTCTATCGCTGCCATGAAGACAAAATCGAGATTCGTCAGTCCATAATACACTGGTCCACTGTCTACGACCCCAATGGTGATGATCATGAGCATAGGCCAATCGAGCTCGGCGATGTCGTGGAGTGAGCATAGGCACGCGATTTGCGCGTCTAGCGCGTAGTCCTTGCTCTCGAAAGCGATTTCGAACCGTCGATGCCGATATGTGTTGTTGGGGAGGACATTGTCGACGATTGCGAAATTGATGAGCGATCGTGTGGGCATGCGCAGTAGGGTTTCGACGAGCTTCTCGAATGATAGCTCGATCATCACGCTCGGTAGTGATTCGTAGTCTACCTTGACCCGGACGACGATCGTAACTTTGAGTCGCGTTAAATCGGGCATAGGCCCGACTGATAACGGACTGGCTCACTCCCATAGAAGCTGCTACTTCCACCTGACTGTAGCCCTCTTGAAGGAGGGTAACAATGCGAGCCACATCTGTGGCAGCTAAATGTCGACGAGGCATATCAAAAGGTGCTTATCAAAGAAAAGCTTACATAAAATTCACGTAAGGAATTAAGGCTAAAAAAGAAACGTAAAATTCAAGTTTTGTGTGAGGAAAAGCCGAACTCCGCGGGGGTATATCAATTTGTTTTTATTGAATTTTTAAAATGATATTTAAAACTAAGGCAATTGTAGCGGACAGAAAAAATTGAGATAATTTTTTTGACAATAGTGAAGCATTCTGAAGACGATAAAAAAAAAAATTAAAAAAAAATTTTTGATAAAAAAATTTCGAAAAAAATTTTCGAAAAAATTGAAAATTTTTTTTTTTTTTTCAAATTTCTTGAAAAATCAATCTCTTTGATCGAAAAATAAAGAATTTTGAAAAAAATTTTTTCAATGGAAAAATGAATAAAAATCACAAAATTGCTCATAATGGTGATTTTTGCGAAAACACAGAATTTGAAGCTTCTGGGCACTATGAACAAAAAATCGCAGCGCTTTGAATTTCTTAGGGATTTTAGGGGACACTTTGAAGTTAAAAATTACCAACGATATCCTTCGTTCATCCATTTTATCCAAAGTTATACCAAGTTATCCAAATATCCTTAATTATGCGAATTTTTGTCTTTTTTCAGTCCGAGTTTTCAATTCAAAAAAATTTTTTCTTCACAAGCGGTTTACGTTCTCTTATAGAGAATATTGTGTAGTTTTCAAAACCCTCCTTCGATTTCCTATACGGTCATTATTTCCAGAGTTATTGATTTCCAAAGTCAAAAAAACTTTTTGCTTTGATTGACGATAACTCCGCGGCAAATTATCGTACAGGCTTTTTGATTACGTCAAATTAAAGGGTATTAAATTTACTAAAAGAGCTTTTAAACGAAACAATCGAAAAATTTTTTTGAAGCCCGTAGACCTTTTTTAAGACGAAAAAAAATTTCGAAAAATTTTTTTCAGTCGTTTTCTTAGGATTTCTCCAGACCTGACGATGACAAAAAATTTTCATGGTCATATCTAAAAACTAGACACTTGGAGCTATAATTTGCTTTTTTTTTTTTTTCTGTGCGATCATTTTCCTCGGAGTTACAGCTCGCTGAAAATCACCAAAAAATTTGGAATTTTTTTTATATCCCTTAATTTTTGTGACTAGTGTATTAATATTTATATATGCCGTGGTTGTTATTTTATTAACATTAAGTCCGTTTTATAATAAAGTGCCAGCAGAGACAACTAGCGCCACTCAATAGTAACTGTTTAAAATTTACTCAAAATCGTTGATCGGTACACTAGAATGTGACTTTTTTTTTTTAAATCTCTCTCAATTTCATCTGAGTGTACTCGAAAGTTCGTAAAAAAAAGGGGGGGGGGGTAAAACTTTACGGCCGTGGAAAAAAAGACAGTATGGTAGAGTCTCTGGAAAAAAGTCCCTTTGCGGACGCCACCCAGCGCTCAAAAGTTGAATTTTTAGAGCGAGTATAACAAAAAAAAATTTTTTTTACTCGAGTATAAACAAATTAAAGGGTGTGATCTTAAGTTGAAAATTCTGAAATGCCAAACTATCTACTTTAAATAGTTTTTTTTTTAAATTTACTTTGACAAGAACTTGCCGTTATGGTTCAATTTGAGAATTTTAGCTTGAGCTGATTCAATTTCATAGATGACTTTGAAAAAAATCACTAGAAGTTTAAAAAGAATATCAAGAACTGCTTTTTAAAGATTAATTTACCTTACTGTTTTAATTTATACTCTTAAGGTTTAAACCACTAAGTTTTAAATATGTCAACGATTCAAATTTTTAAAAAGTTAAGATAAAAAATTCTTTGACGGCATTTAACTACAAAGAATTGATATCAATACGAAATTCTTTGTGTTATTTGACGACTATATAAACAATATAGAATTTATAAAAAAATTCGTTCTTGTTTTTAAAAATAGGAGGCGTGTCATCACCCCAAAGTAATTTGACAGATAAAAATTTTACGTCACTAAATAAGATCTATGTAGAAAATTTCCAAGTAACACTATTCAATAGTATTTATCGTTTTCGTAGTA
Source organism: Cotesia typhae (assembly GCF_013202065.1). Classification (NCBI taxonomy): domain Eukaryota; kingdom Metazoa; phylum Arthropoda; class Insecta; order Hymenoptera; family Braconidae; genus Cotesia; species Cotesia typhae. The sequence continues at coordinate 9,377,314 of NW_027423774.1, read as the reverse complement.
TCAAATCAGTTGCACGTCAGCATGCACTGCTAGCACGGTTTTTTCAAAACAGAATTGAAATTAAAATAATTATATATTAATAATAACTAGCTATGAAATTTTCAATATGAAAAAGTTATAATTTTATCGACAAAATTATACAAAGAAAATAACAGAACAATGAAAATTCTTAGATGTTTAATTGAGTCACTTATAAATTTTTATGTAGTAAACTGCAATCGGGAATTTGTTTTACCTGTTATTTATCAAATTTATGACTTGAGAAAATCAATAAAGATAAAACTTTACATTTTATGAATTTCACATAAGGGGCTATTGAATTATTTAATGAAGCAGGTATTAACTTTGAAATTCATGACAATTGTAAACCGTAAAAAGATATGATACTATATTCTAACAAAGTAATAGAGCATAAAAAGTTCTGTAAATAGCAGGTATAAATTAGCATCAAGGATGTTGAAAATACGTTGATAGGAATGAAAAAATTATTAAAAAAAAAAAAAAACCACTCGGCAGCGGAAATGGAAGTAGATTTCTCAAATAGAGAAAATTTATTTTTTATAAAATAATATTAATAATTGTAATATATATTCCAATTCGTTGTTCAAATAAAAATTCAATAATAAATTAAAAACGACTTGGAGCTAATTTTGTTGGAAAAATTATTTGCAAAGTGAAAAGTTTCTTAAATATTCATCAAGCGATTTCAAAGATTATAAGATTTGATTTATCAAAGTCCAAATTTTAATAAGACTGCTTAGGAACAACAGTTCCTGAGTAGATCAGAATTATGAAACCGGATAAAATATTGATTGAAGAAATAAATATTTGGAACTAATCCATGACATTTACTGACGACCTACCTGATTCCACTACATGAAAGACTGATCAATATCGAGATTATTGAATGTACATTATATTTATACTAAGATACAGCCAATAATTCTAAAGCTGCTGCAACAGCAAAGCTGCCGGAGTCGAAATATTGATTGTATTTTGATCCTCCCAAGGTCCGATCAACTTCGGATCAGGGAGTTCAAAGTACAAACAATTCTCACGTTAAATTTGATCGTATTTTGAACTCCACACTGGTACGAATTTCCGTTGTTACCACTCTGGAGTTCAAAATACGATCAAATAGAAATAAAAAATCGGTCCGATTTTGAACGCCTTCATATTAATAATAACAATAATAATAATAATAATAATAATAATAATAATAATAATAATAATAATAATAATAATAATAATAATAATAATAATAATAATAATAATAATAATAATAATAATAATTTTCACAATGTTTCACAAAATTTCACAAAAAATAACAATTTCACAGCAGACGAGGACGACTTCCTGATGCAATTTGTTCATAGTCATGAAAATGCGCGGAAGGGGTCGTTCTTGTATAAGGCAGCAATCTACGCGGCAAATACCTTAGGTCTCGGAGAAATAAACGCTATCATTGAACTCCCGAAAAAGGAGTTCAAGAGCGTCGTTAGGATAGCCGAGGAGAAAAAACTCCTCGGTGAACACATGGACAAGTCCATGCACAGCGTGTATTTCAAACACGTCCGTGATCATGGCTTGTCCACCCAGCTGACATTCTCCTTCTTGAAGTCAGCTGGTCTGATGTCCGAGACCGAAGGGTTTATATTTGCCTGCCAAGATGGTGTTATCAACACTCTCGAATACCGTAGCAAGGTGCTCCAGGCGTAGCTTCCGGACACGTCCTGTCGGACGTGTAAACAACATCCGGAGACGCTGATGCACCTTTTGTCGGCATGTCCTGTGCTGGCAAGAGGTGCCTACATACAGCGTCACAATGCTGCCCTGCGAGTACTCTATTATCATCTCAGATATAGCTACGGTATCGATGAGACACCAGTGCTGCCTTATCTGCCAGGAGATATTCCGCAGGTTGTTGAGAATGACAGTTCCAAAATTTATTGGAACATACCATTCACAACAACCCGGCGGATTGACCACAACAAACCTGATATTGTGCTCTTTGACAAGGCTACTCGTGACATTTATGTCATTGAGTTTTCGGCCCCAGCCGAATACAATATCTCGGCCAAAGAAGAGCACAAACACCAGATATATCAGGATCTCCTGTTTGAAATTGGCAAACTCTTCCCAGGTTACCGTGTCAAGCTCGTCGTTTTGGTTGTCGGCGTCCTTGGAGGGATGAAACAGTCTTTTGTGTCTTCACTTGCGAAGATACCGGCTTGCAGTTCAGCAGCCGTGTCTCTAGCAGTGCAGATGCAAAAGGCTGTCATTTTGGGATCCCTGCGTCTACTTAGGCAAATGACTTTGGCCTGCTGCACTCACTAACCGCCTTGTTGTGCGGAGTGGTGCAGCAGTAATGGATGGCGCTCAGGCTGGGCCCTCGGAGAGTCGGACTCCGGGGAAAACCCCCCTGAGCATTTAATAACATAATAATAATTGTTAATAGTATTTATTAGCTTTTTTAAAATTGTTTACAATTGATGTATTTTATAATAATATAGATATATTTTTGATGTATGTGTTAAAAACGTCTTAATTTCAACATACATTATATTACTATCTATATATATATTGATACATTTTGAAAAAAACAAAATGAACCATCAATTACTATAAACTTGAGAAAAAATTAATCATTTCTTTATTTAACTATTTCTCGAAAAATGCAATTTTTAACAAATTATATTGCTTCTGAGGTATTATAAAAACAATAATTGTATCGATAAATAGAATGAATCTATGCAATTTAAGGTCAATATCTGGAAATCTCAAGAAAATTGTGAAAAATTTTTTTTCAAAAGTGGTTTTCTTGAAATAACTTTGAAAGGGCTCTACGATTGATCAACTCCAAAAACTAATCAGCTTTTAACATTGAAAAACCTCGTCGATCGTCGCTAATCAGGTCGATGTCGGTTGGTTCGTTCGAGAGATATCGTAAAGGAAAGAAAACCAAAAAATGTATTTTTTTGGAATTTGAAACGGCATGTATCGTAATTAAACTGTTTTACTCTTTCTCTTTGGTCACCTCTTAACTTATTTTGGGCGCCACTGGATTTTTAGACACAGTATCCAGAAACTGGATCAGAGCATGGACTAATTCTACAAGGTCGTGAGAGATTGCTAGGAAGGAAACAAAAATTATCAAAGAAATTCATTTTCAAGAGACATTTTATTTAATCAACCCAATTACAATAATAATCCCCTTAAAATTAATCAACACTTAATCCTGGGTTCTATTCCCGCTTATACGACGGTTTCCTATCATAGTTACTATTCCCGACGGTACCCTCATATGGAGCGACCATACCGCGGTTTCTAACTTATTCCCATGTACCCCCCCTGGGCTTCTATTTACGGTTTCCTATCATTGTGCCTATTCCCGACGATACTCTCGATACGAATTTTATTTATGTTAATTTTGGGAATTTTATTTTATTTTACAATGCACTGAGATTTTAGTCTCGACCTTGCATGTCCTCTACTCTGCGTTTTAGCGCGAGACAAGATGGCTGACTCTCCCAAATTTTTGTCGATTTTTCTTCCAAGCAAAATTTACAACTGATTTATTTTTTACTTTTAAATCAATAATTTTGATGACCATTTTAACAATTATTTCGTGATTCTAATTTTTACTTTTGTTTTAATTTACACAATCAAAATTTGTTCCAAATTATTTATGTTGATTTGAACTAATTTTCATTTCTGATGGTTTTTACTAACATGTTTTACTGAAGCATTTCAATGATTTTAATTGACACAAAATTAACTGATTTTACTTAAACTCAATTACCAGAGATCAATTTTTCTACGTGACACCGAAATCATGAATTCAAAAACTGAAATAATTCCTAGTAAGATTAATCCAGATTCTGCCTACGTGTTTAATCAATAACCCGAAATAATTCCTGGTATTATTAATTAATTATTTTAGTTATTTAATTCTGACTTGTTCTTAAGTTTATTCGTAATTTTATTCTGACTTTTATTTCAGACTTTATTCTAATTATTTTACAAAATTTGTTCTTAAACATTTTGTTAATTAATTCTTAATTTGCGAATAAATTTCGGGTACTTAAATTTTGTTAAAACTAACGATTCTCAAATTTTTGTTAAATTAATTACGTAAATTTTGGTCAAACTAATGATTGTGACCGAACGCGAAATGGCGATGACCTTCAGCCGACATAAGAGCCTGGCTGATGCAGCTTCACCGAGAAATTATTTAGACATGATACTTGTACCTGGAGTTTCTTCATTAATTCTATCAGCAATCCCTCGACGAGCTGCAACTCCTTATTTTAATTCTATGTAAAAAATCTCTCCTCGGTGAGGTGTTTGATTTGGCGGCAAAGTCCCAGGTCACCACATCGCGTCACGTTCTCCTCAGATTTTATTTTCCTGTAACAGCAAGTTGGCATTAGAATTTATTATGATTTAAACCAAACTTAAGCGAGCTGACATGTTGGCCTAGCAAGCATTAAATTTGTCAAGTTTCATCGCTTCGTTCCACTTAAATTGAGCAAATTAAAAATAATTACCTGATTAGGGAACTTTTCACGAGGTGTTTAGTTCGGTTGTTCAGTCACAATGACTCTTCCAAAATTTCTTGGTGCGTTTCTTTCTTCCTCTGCTCTCCCCACTATCACTACACCGACACCTCTTCCTTGGGGACTCATTTACGAGTCTCGAACTATGCCTATGAGGGCTTAAAATCAGAGCGCTCTGTGATCCGTCGATAATTAAACGAGTACGAATAAAAGGGCTCTTAACGGATAACGATCACTGCGTTACAAATTACTCTGAAATTTTTCATCTAAAAAATGTTTGCTGTTGATTTCTTCAAAGGACATGAAAAACTGCATCGATTGTAATTAAAATAAATACTTCAATATACGTTATAAATTAATTTCAAATAAACAAATGGCAACAATATTTCGAAATTAAATTTACGTTGCGGAGCGCGCAAAATCGCGTCCGTTTCCGTCGACAGTCTAACCTCGAATCGTCTTTTTTAAGGAGAAGTGTCCACTTCTTCCTTCGTTGATGTTGGCGGCGCCGGTCGTTGTTATCATTGGAATGGATCCCCGTCGATAGTTGATCTAGGTCCGCATAACAGTCAACGGACCTACACGACAGTTGTTAGTTACCTCTACCTGCACAAATTTAGCACCCCATCGAAGGATTTTTGAAATCAAAATTACCTTAATCGATAGGTCTACGTTAGGTCTGTATAGGTCATCCATCATTTTTGTTAGGTCACCTATAGTTTTTTAATAAATAATTTTTTAAATTTTGCAAAAAAAAATTGCGTCTTAGCATCTCATTTAAACGGAAATTGATTAACCTTTATATTTCTGCATTCTTTATCGTTAGGTCAGTATTGGTTTATAGTTTTTGCTTTTATATTACACATTTAATTCTTTTTATTAACAATTATAAATAATTTATCACTGGCGCATGCGCTCAACGCACCTAGTCATAGCATGGTGCGAAATTTAAAGTTTTCCCGTTCCGTTTTCATTGCGTCAATAAAAAATTAATTAAAATACAAACTGCTTTCATAACGTATATCCCTAGCTATTTCACGTAAAAACTGAATAATTGGTATGTTACTGGCCACCACTAGAATAACCATTGGAAAGATAACAAGTTCTTATGAACTTTTCTTTTAAACATAACTATTGCATGCAGTGTCTTAATTTTTTAAGGATATAGGTGAAGATATATAATAAAAAAATCATATAATTTTTAAACTAAAAAATTTTATTTTCAACCAGTGATTTGCAATCAGCCAAGGCTCTAAAAAAAAGTCTCCCCACTGCCGCGATGATTGTGCTATTTACAGTGCTTGGAATGGAAAAAAATTAAAAAGTCCCTGAAACTAGAGGATGTTACTCGTACCATGATCCCCGTACGAAAACGAATCGAAATTTATTAAAATGGATTATAAAAAAAAGTTTTGAAATTCGCGTGAACGATTGATAATGTTTTTGCCTGTTAGTCACATTTTTTATTCAATCAGAAAACTGGAATTTTCCGGTACAGAGAAATATGTATAGAAGAAGCTGAAAAATAAGCAAGTACTTTTCAGATATGACTGTAACTTTTGTACTATTTGATGTTGCTCTTGAAATTTTAGTACGTCATTTTTAAGAGTATATATTATCAAAATATACAAAAAATAGATTTTTTAGCTTAATTTTATGAAAGTTTATAATTTTTAAAGTTTGGGACGTGTTTAATTTCGGTCCTATTTTGAAAAATTTTTGAAAAATATTTAAAAAAATCGAGTTTTTATCAGATCTTTATGCTCAAATATCTTAAGAAGTTATTCGTACCGCTATATTTCTGACTGGACGTTCGACCGTGAGTGTATGCATGAAAGTACTTGTAAAAATGAAACCTTGTTGGACAAAAAAAAATTTGTTAATTTTTATCAACGATGCTTAAAAAACTGCATCTAATGCCGTCAAGAACATGAATATTAAACGACGCGTTCAGAAGATATCGCAGTTTAAAAATTCCAAAAAAGTTTTCTGGCTATTAGAGTTGCAACATCAAAATACTGCCATGATGCTCTAGTTCAGTTGATGAATTTTTGCAGTGGAATTTGAAATTTTATGAACAAAGTAAATCATTATGAGATAAACAAAGTAAACTTGTATTATAACAGAATAATAAACTTTAAAAATTCTAAATTATGGTTAAAAGAATTTATATATCAAAATAACAATGTTTTACAAAACTTTGATTGTTACAACGATGACATATATAATTAAAAATTGTTTATTATATTAAATTTTATCTTATATGATTCAATAGAATTGCACTTGAGTACAGAATACTGGGAACATACTACCTAAAGATTTAAAAAAATAATTAATATTTTAATCAATCCTAGTGTAAATAGCAGCATTTAGTACTATCTCTTTCCCAGGTTGAACAGGTTGTATATTGGAAGCAGTATCATCGTGTAATCTCCAGTTATCGTTATATCTTCTACAGTATGCTACAAAATGCCCATTGTCAATTTCAATAATTCCTCGCAACCTATAAATAAAAATATAAATTATATCTTTCGTGTACAATTATTTTAATGTTAAATGACGTTGATGTAAATGAATAATTGATACTTACATGTAATTTTTGTTATTCAATTGTATAACTGATGGAAAAGTTATTAATTTACATTTTAAAGGATTCTTTTGATACATTCTAATATCTAATTCAATGCAAATGCATTTATTAAATAAAAGAGAACGGTCAATCATATTCAGCTTACACTTTGTGCATCGTATTTTACTGTCAAATGAGTAAATTGATTGTTGTAGTTGACCGAATCTGTTTTCCCATATCATTTTATAGTTCACTTTAACCATTGGCAGAGGAATTCGATATACTTCACATAATTTGCAAGTGCAACTAATACACGCGCTTGGAGGAAAACATTTTTGCCAAATTTCAGTGACGCTTGACCACATGTTCAACTGTCTGACATATAAAGGAGATATATTACTTTTGTCTTCAATTCTTTCTTTAAATAGTGTAGCTAATAGGGTGGTTTTTTTTTATTTATTACATCAGTCGGTCCTATATTACAAAACTGACTGATAAATTTCAATATTGGATTTGCATTCATATCCATATATAATAAAAATTTTTTTATTATATCATCTTTTTATTAGATCATCTTTTCCAGCTGTTGTTAATATATGTGTTATTGAGTCAAAAGCGCAAGTGTTACTTAGGAAAATAGAAATTCCATCTACTGCAAAAGGTTTATATCCATTTTTAAGAAGTGGTTTTGTTTTATTTTTTTTTATTTTGTCACACGAATTTTATTCTTGTGTGCGTCCCTCTCTGCACCTAGTGGTGGCAACAGATCCACACTCGGTGTGTCTCTAGAGTTTGACTATCTTGTATTATTTTGACTAATTTATTTATTGTATTTGACTCTTTATCACATATATTTCAGAATTTACATATTATTGTTATTAGTTCTTAAGTATTAATTTGACTTTTTTTTTTTTTTTTTTTTTTTTTTTTTTAATTGGTTATTATTTCGAGTCGGTTTTAACTGCTGTGGTCATATCGCCGACTTTAACTGTTATAATATAAGATTATATGAGAATTATGTAGAATAGTATATAATTTTTTTTACTTCAGTGGGTATTTTGTGATTACTCATAGAACTTTCTGATTACTTATATATAGAATTTGTGATTACTTAAATAGAACATTCGTTCTTTTTATCTAAGAGTCTGTTACTTCAATGATTGATAACTTTTTAATCTAAAGTATTTTGCGAATGGAATAACAGAAACTGTATTAACTTATAAAAAAATCAAATTTCACAAAAATCAATAGTTTGTTCAGTTTAGAAATTGTTATCCAGGCTCCGCAGCAATATATAGTCTTATATACTAAATAAATAATTCCATCAAAATTATATTTCTTAATTTTGATTCTACCTCCGATGTTTTCTTAATTTTGAAATTATTGAAAATTCTAAAGCAACGAAGCACTTAGGTAAAAAAGATCATATATAATTATATATACTTATACATAATTATATATCAAAAAAGTCCTATATAATTATATATAATTGAATAGAATTAGATATAATTATATGGAATTATTTGTATAGAAAAAAAATTAGAAAAATTAGAAGACGATAATATATATATATATATATATATATATATATATATATATATATATATATATATATATATATATATATACAGGGTGATTCAGAATTACTGTCCGACCAAGAAAATTTGGATAGAAGAGGCGATTTTAAGCACAATTGCAAGAATAAAATTTTTCGAAATTCTCAATATTTTGGGAGTTATTGAGGATTGAAATAGACCAATCAGAGAGCTCGTTACAGATTTAAAGAAAGAAAAAAAGTACAATAAAATTTACCAAGCCAACTTCATAACGAATGATATTATTGACTTATTTATTTTAAAAATAATATAAGATGTTATTTCTTTTGTTTCGAATAAATAAAAACTTTAATATTTTTATTAGAGAAAATAAAATTATTTCGCGCATTTCCTCGGGCTTACTCGAGTAATACAATTATGGTCTTAAAATTAGTATTGCTAGTTCTCCTGCCTATTGTCATGCAAGTTGTCTTGATGATTGTCCTACGGAGTGTTATGTAGAAAATCTTACTAAGTGTTACTTGTGGAATTTCTGAAATGGAAACTTAATTTTTGGAGTGAATAGCAATTTTCAACCGAGACGCAGCTTCAACTTTTTTTTGGGCTAAAGATACAGTGAAATGATCTTAATACTTTTTTGTAGAGAATAATTTTTCCTATAATTCCTACCTATTCATTTGTAACAGGGTAAATTACCCTAAATCGATAAGTCGCCAGAGATCGATAATCAGTCGACTCAGCACTGGCGCGCCCCGATCTTCGGGGTCTTCCGTTTAGTAATTAAGAGGAGGGGTGGAATGGGTAAGTGCTCGGGAGTCGGAGAGTGACAAAATCAGAAGAGGTTTGATAGTCAGCCGCACCGGTCACTACTCAACGAAACAGCAGGTAATTATTTTTTTCGCGCGTGAATTTTCGGAACGCTGCGATGATTTTTTTTAAGATTGTCTTTCCAATCTTTTAGACAAAATTTCTAACATTGGTTCTGTTACAGGAAAAACGGTACTTAGAGTGAGGACAATTCCCCGGAGTGAAAAAGAATTTAACAACCGGTACCTGGAGGACTCACCATGGTAGACAGACATCGTGGATGTAGTAAGACAATTACCCAGGTACATTATTTCATTCCGTGGCTGGAAGATAGACCGCGGTTTGTACTCGGTCTATCATTCCTCTTCCTTTCTTTTTTTTATTCAATAAATAGATCGTAGAACATTTGCTAGTTTTTGGATTGAGTGATTTTCATGGGGGTTTATACCCGGGGATCGCTCGATCGACCTTGCGGGGGAAATTTTTAATATCTAAAAGTTTTCAATCAATTAACTAACATCTAAGAAAATTCATTAAATTAATTTTTCAATAATTAACTGAGTAAAATTGATTGATTTTTGTCATTGAGAAAAATAGACAAATTTTTATTCGTGGAATTTTGGTCAAGCGTCAGTTTTTGTGTCGCATAAATTCCAATACCCAAGGTCAACCAAAGACTTGACTAGCGAATGTTCTAGCAATTGAAATTGACTATTTCGACTCGTGTCGAATTTTTATAATTGATAATTGATGTGCAAAAAACAGAACAAAGTTAAAATTAATTTGTTATTTAATATTTCCGTGTCATACATTTAATTTTTTATTATAGTCGCTCTAAAAGTTCAATTTTTGAGCGCTGTTTGGCGCCCGCAAAGGGACTCTTTTCTAAAGACTCTACCATACCGTCTTTTTTTCACGGCCTAGGCCGTGAAGTTTTACCCCCTCTTTTTTTTTTACGAACTGTTTAAGTACACCCAGACGAAATTAAGGGAGATTGTAAAAAAAAAGTCACACTCTAGTGTACCGACCAATGATTGTGAGTAAACTTTAAACAGTTAGTACTGAGTGGCGCTGGTTGTTGTCTCTGCTGGCAGTTTATTATAAAGTGGACTTAATGTTAATAAAATAACAACCACACCATAAATAAATAATAATAAAAATTAGGAAAACGGTTGACCCTAAAGGCCATCTCTGCAACTTTCCGCTAATTCCGTTAATACAGGGCCGTTTTTTTTGAGCTCTTCGAGCTCAAAATGATACTTTTCCTGTGCTTTTGCGCTCTTTAAGATTAAAAGTCTGATAGAAGTTTCATAGAACACTATTTGTTGGATTTTTAAACCGCAATAACTTTCGAATGAATGAACCGATTTTTACGCGGTTGGCGGCATTCTACGCAGTTTTTTTAAGCCTCATAAAGAATTTCTAAGTTTTAATTGATCAAACTAGAAATTTCGGAGTAACTCTGAAAAAACACTTTTTTCGGTTTTTTTTCGTTCACGATGTCTCTCGAACGGATAAAGCGATTTTGACCGGATCAGCAACGATCGACGTGGTTTTTCAAGGTTGAGAGCTGATTAGTTTTTAAAATCGATCGGTTAAGCCGTTTAAAAGTTACTCTAAAAAAACCATTTCTGAGAAAATTTTTTTCCTTATTTTTTTGGCGAAGCCCTATCGAATGGCACCAACCGCGATGAAATCGGTTCAACCGTTCAAAAGTTATGAGGTTTACATACTCACACACACACACACACACACACACACACACACACACACACACACACACACACACACACACACACACACACACACACACACACACACACACACACACACACACACACACACACACACACTGAAAACTCGATTTTCGAAAAACGGGGTAAAACCAATAATTTCCCGATTTTTGAAAATTTTCAATTTTCTTAGCGGGAAGTTAAAAAAATAATCAATATAAAATAAAGTTTTTTTGCCCTTGTGAAACTTCATAAAATTTAGATGTCATTGTTTGCCTTGTATCCCACAAAAGTTAAACTTATGAAGCGATAATAACAAAAAATATTGTATGTCATTCGGCCGTTTAGTGGCGATTTTGACAACGACGCTTTTTCGATATTCGCTTTAATGTTTGTGACGCGATCGTTCAAAAACGAGCTCGGCTACGCCTCGGACGTTAAAATTACGCCCGTTTCGAACCTTCCTGCCACAAACCTTAATCTCATATCGAAATTTTGTCGCTGTCAGAAAACCGCCACTTCACGGCCTTATGACATAAATATCTATTTTAATCCTCGAAATCACAGTACTATGTATCTGCATGACTTAATTTTACTTTAAAGTTGCAAAAAACGAAAAAAAATTTTTTTTGAAATTCATAAATTAATGTTTTTGGAAAAAAAAAATACCCTTTTAAAGATCAGTACAAGGTATTATACAAAAAATGTTGAGCCAAAATTTTCACTTCGATCGTCATTTTTAACGATCATCATAAATTAACAAATTTTTTATTTTTCAAAATATTTTGTTTTCAATAGCCCTCAGTGTCCCCTTTCAAATAATTAAAAGGCTTTTTCTGTATCTACAATAGCGTTTGAGATATTACAAAAACAAAGTTGAAAAACTGGAGAAATTGCTAAATTTTGAATTTGAATACACCCGGGTAAAAAAGATTATATACAGGGTTATTCAGAATGACCTTCACAGCGGTAAACTGTAGATAGAGGAGACGATTCTAAAAATAAAGAATGCTATGACGTACATCAAGCGCTTAGCGAAGTCCTGAGCGAGACCGAGCAAGTAAAATCAGAGATTTTTCAATAATTATTTTATGTATTGTCTATATCTATATTTTTGTCTGTTTGGAATTGCTTCACGGAAAAAAGTAAACTGTAAAATTCACTCGGATTCCGATTACTTTTTACAGTTTCAAACTGTACAGAGGACATCGGGGTGGTAAAAATGTAAATATTACAAATCTAAATGTAGAAAGTATAAAATCCACAATTTATAATATAATATCCAAAATAAGTGATTAGTAGCGGTCACTATAGTAAATAACGACTCTTTCATCTTTAAAAATTACAGTTTCAACCAGTAAAAATTGCCATTTCAATGTGTAGTCTATACTATCGTACCGAGTAAATTGTGACTATAACTATAGTAAATAACAACAGTGGTTTTATAAATTTTACAGTTTCAAACAGTAAAAATCGCCATTTTAATATGTATTTTATAATATCACGCCAAGTAATTTTTAAAAATAATAATAGTAAATAACAACCCTGACTATTTAAATTTTATAGTTTTAAATATTTTTTTCGGATATAATTTATTAAATTTGCTATCGGGATTAACAAAAAAATTAACAATAAAAAAACTATAAATAAAAATTTTTTTTTTATTTTGTCTTTTTTTTTTTTTTTTGTTTAATTAATATTTTTTTTTTTTACATTTTTTATTTTCGGAGTTTTTTAAAGGAGCTGGAGGAGGGGGCAAGATTTCAATCACATTTGCATTCATTCATTGTGAAGAAGTTTTACGCTTGCCTTAAAAATAAATTCAGAAAAATATTGCCCTAACCGAGATTCAAATAGTAACCTTAACGCACGCGAGACTATCACCTAACCGCAACGCTATAAGAACGTTGGAGGAACATTTTTGTCAGGAGTTTTATTAACCACGTATTTCTGGCTATTAGGGATGGGCGATATACATCGATGTTTCGAGTATCGATGTTTTTTTGGGAAAACATCGATGTTTTTTGTCGATGTTTTTTCTCTGTCGATACATCGATGGCCGATGGTATAATCTAAATTATCGACATCGTTGAGTAGTTTGTCGGGTAAAAGTATATAGTATATATATATTTTTTTTGTGTCCAATTACAATCTTAGTGTTAGCGATTGTGAATTCGATTAGGCGGCAAACTGATAGTGACATTTTTAGTGTGTCTACTTATTATTTATCTTGACATAATATTTATTAATTAATTCAATTGCTTTTCATAAACATGGCTGCAAATAATTTTAATTTTAACATTGTTGAAGTACCTCGTAAGTAGCATTTTTTACTATATAAATTTTATTACTAAGTCTAATCTAACTTATTTTGTTTACTTTGATTAATATAATTTAATAAATAATATTTTGTGTTTTTCATTTATTTAGACAATAGTGGAGCAAGACGATACAATCTCTATTTCCAAATTGACCAGGAACCACTCTATTTAATTCAAAATCTGGATTTTTATACTTATTTAGAGATCAAAAGTAGGTATAACCTAAAATAACGAAACTAATTAACAATATTGAAGAAACAATTAATATAAACGCTTCTATCTGTAGGTCATAATGTTGCGGCGTATGATTTCATTTCAAATTTAGTTGCTACAGGACAATATCCAGTCCAAAATCCTACCTGGAAAATCGTATACCGAAGTTTGGACGGAATTGATTTTATTCCACTAAATTAAAATTTTTATTAGATTCGACGTTTAAATAATTTATAAAAAATTATAAATAAATAATAAAAATTTTATTTCTATATCCATCAATTAATAGTTTTGTTTCTTTATAAAATAAATTCATCATTCCTTTATTTAAATTTTACCGTGGGTTTTTAGTTATTCCTTCACGTTTGTAGTGACGCTGCTGTTCACTTCAGATACATCAACCAATAGGACCACTTCAAACGAAAATTTCAAACTTAACGTTTTTTTCATAGACGCTTATAACAAGAGCGTAAATTAATTTATTTAAGTCACCAAATCAGTAAAGTTTAACTTATAATAATAAATATTTCTTTTGAATAAATTGTATTGAGCTAACATTTTTTTAAGATGGATGATCACAATTACAGTGACACTGACACTGGCACTGGTCAAGGTATGTATTCTGGTATAACCTAAAATTTGTTGTGTTTATTTATGTCATGATTTTTACATTAATTTCATTATTATTTCTATGTTATATATGTTATTTTAGTAGAAGAAGATTTAAGACTTTTCCAAATATGGTTTAAAATTAATGACCAGCAAAGCGAACCGTATGTGTTCTCTAATTTAAAAACATCTCAATACGTAAAATTAAAATGTTAGTTCTACATATATAGTAATCATGGCTAATAATAATCACTTTATTTTGATACTTTTTGTATGTACAGATGATGATTAGTATGCTTATGAGTTTCTAATGAAATCATTTGATAATGATAGATTATCGAAAGTCAATTCTTTTAAAAATGTGTGGAAGTCGATTGACGGTGTTGATTAGTAAGTGAATTCCAATACTTTCAATATTTTTCTATAATTTTATGTCTATTTGTGTTATCATTATTTTTCCTATTCTTTTCTGAAGTACTCTCCTCAACCTCAAGTGTCCTACACTAAATTCTGTGACGAAAGAGGATAATCCAATTGAAACAGCGCGATTTTCTGCCAATCCAAGACATCCTGCCCATTCAACACAATCACTGAACTTTAAACCCACTAATTTACCCAGTAATCCTATAGGAATGAATGGATCCACGCAAGCTTCCCAAACTGCAGCTCCTGATAAGAGTGGTAAATATTTTAATCTGTTTGAATGAGTGTTAATCTATCATTAAGTACCCCGGGTAAAAAAAAAACAATCTATAATAGACTCATGAAAGATCTACCACAGATCTTTCGCTATTAGATCTGCAAGAGATCTACTAGAAGTCTACCTGGGGAGACAAATTTTCTAAAAAACAGTATAGTCCATTAAAGACTTCTAGAAAATCTTTGGAAGATCCGCGAGCGAAATATCTGTGGTAGATCTTCAAAAGACCTCTGAGCGAAAGATTTGTGATAGATCTTTTTAAAAGTCTGGTGTAGAATTTTTAATACATTCTTTGGCAAGACTGCTGAAGGTTTATTTTTTTGTGCTTCATAATCTTCTTTATTTATATTTCTTCTGTGTGTGTGTTTGTCACTGAAATTCTTCCAAAACGGCTGGACCGATTTTAATGAAATTTTTGTGCGTCCTCCGGTGGATTCCAGAATGGTTTAGATTCACAATTCAGTCCACGGGAAAATGTTTTTGGAATTCAGTCCATGGGAAAATATATAATATATATAAATATATGAAAAATTGATGTGGGTACTCAAATGAATGGTCTCAATGAGTTTAATGTTGAGATAAGCTTATATCTTTAAAAATATCATTAGTTGACAGGATACAATGTCATGGCTTAATTATTGACGTTTTTAAAGATATAAGCTCATCCCGATAGTACATTCATCGAGACCTTTTATTTGAGTACCCGCTTGCATTTTTCATATATTTTATACATTTCATAAATAATATATATATATATATATATATATATATATATATATATATATATATATATATATATATATATATATATATATTTATTAAAGGTAGATTTATTAATGAAGCCAAATTCCCCGATCTAATTTTTAGACTATTTTATTTTATTAAAATTTTTTTAAAAAATTCTGAGTAGAGAAAATCGCTCTCAAAAATTTTACTGTCTTGAATCGAGTAAAATAATTTTTGAACCAAGTGACATGAATTTCTGTCACTAAACATTACTTGGTTAGAGAATTTGTAAGTATAATTCAAATTAATAATATAATTTCACAGAATAATATGCGTAATTCAAGAACATTTTTCTCAAATAATTGTTTTTACCAGTGCTCATTAACTTTTGCGGTGACTTTCATCACTACATCGAGAATGTAGTGAACGGCTTCTTGATCGTTCACGTGACCAATGATGACGATCAATGGAACGACGGATGTGAGAAGATTTTTGGAGTGATGATCAGGCTGTCGATAATTGAGAGAATGATCTTGTGATTGATAGTGCGAACGCGTAGAAGAATCATACGCAGACTGACTGGGAGCATGCGATGACGATTCAGGAACATAAGATGATTTTGGTGTCTGCGATTGGTGATGAGATGTTGAACTTGATGACTTTTTTGAATCGACTAGATTTTGTAAAGGTTTTGCAGAAACGTTATTACTTCGCCTGATTGACGTAAACATTTGTGTAACGGCTCGCTCGAATTTCTCAAAATTCAGTCTTGGTTTTGAATTTAATTTAACATATTCTGAAAAATTAAATTTTTTAATCCAAAAGCTTTCATAAATATGCCTGAAGAAATCCAGCACTTGCTATTATCTTTCAGAGTTTTATTATTATTTCCCAACTCTCTTACGTTGTTTAACGTATAAGAATTCATGATTCAAATTTTGTAAAAACCCAAATTGACCCAGAAAGATACTAGTACGCATTAAATTTTTTTTATCAATTATAAAGCAAAAAATCCACGAAAGGAAAAATTTTTTGGTAAAGTGGATCCGGTGGTCTAGCAGCTTAAAGTTTAAGCTATTTTAAAAATTTTATTTTTAAATAAAGGGAATGATCAATCTTTTCAAATTTTTTACACTTATTCTATTACTTATCAACTACACAAAAATGAAAATCAAAACAAAAAAATTTTTTTTTGTAATTAGAAAAATGGCGCTGAAGTCCTCTAAAAAAAAATGGACCTGACTGGTAGATATAGATTGATCTCTCCCTCTGATCTGAAATTTAAAAATATGACTGATTTTTAATTAGTAGAAGTATTATTATCGTCGATATTAGAATGAAAAAAAAAAATATTTGACAAAATGGCGCGTAGTTTAAAATGAAAATCTATAATTCGCTTTCAAAAAATATTTTTAACTACGCGCCATTTTGCCAATTTTTTTTTTCATTTTTTAATTCTAGTATCGACGATAACTATACCTATGCTAATGAAAAATCAGTGATATTTTTGAAATTTATATGAGAGAGAGAGATGAACCTACCTTCACCAGTCAGGTCCATCTTTTTTAAGAGGGGGACTTCAGCGCTATTTTTCTAATTAAAAAAAATTTTTTTTCTGTTTTTATTTCCAGTTTTGTGTAATTGATAAGTAATAGAATAATTGTAAAAAAATTTGAAAGCATTTTTCATTACCTTCAATTAGAAATCAAAGTTTTTTAAAAATCACGGAAAGAAAATTATGTGAACTATTCCTATAGCATTATAGGAATGGTTCCCATAATGCTATAGGAACAATTCCTATACTATTATAGGAACTATTCCTATATCAATATGGGAACGAATCCCATAATATTATGGGAACTATTGTAATAATATTGTGGGAAGGGTTCCTATAATGCTTTAAGAATCATTCCTATACTGTTATAGAAATGGTTTCTATAATTTATGGGAACCATTCCTATAATAGTATAGCAATGGTGCCCATAATATATAGGTCTAAATCCTACACGGAAAAAAAAAATTGGGGCTGCCACATGATACATCTCTGTGGAAGATACATGAGTTTCCCATTACTATATCATTATAGGAATATTTCCCATAATGTTATGGCAATGGTTTCTATGATTGTATAGGAATCATTCCTATAAGTATAGGAACCATTCCTATACCATTATAGGAACCATTCCCATCGTTATGGGAACCATTTCTATCGTTATGGGAAATATTCCTATAATTATGGGAATAGTTTTCATAATTCATGGGAACAGTTTCTATAGTTGCCTGAGAACTGTACCTATAAAATTATAGAAATAGTTCCCATATTTTTCTTTCCGTGTAGCTTGAATTTGAGGCCGCTAGACCACCGAGTCCCCTTAATGGAAAAAACTTTTGTTTGCTCCAAAACAAAGAGTCGAGGTAAAATCAAGTTAATTTTTTGTTTTGTATGCAAAAAAAAAACTATATGAACATATTTATATACCGTAAACAGTTTGGCTAACGTCTAAGGGTAATGGCTGCCACCCATTTCCACCAGTTCGGCTCATAGTAGATAATCGGTCTTCTCCAATTATCGATTTGAAGAGTCGTCGTGCCATTTCAGCAGGCTCATGACGAAACTTCACTTTGATATAATGTAAATCCACTTCATTGATGTAAATATCTGAGTTTTCAATTAACTCCTTCTAATAAAGAAATAAATAATTAGAAAATTTTATAAAAAATAAATACATTAGATAATAAGAAATAGTCAAAATAGTGTGAAGAATAGAAAAATGATTCAAACTAACTTTTTTAGCTGAAGGAATATTCCATGCATATTTTGGTTTCTCTTCCCGAGTGGTATTTTGGCCAAGAGAACCACTGTGATTTTGGTTCGAAGGCTTCTTACAGTATTGAGTGGTTTTCACTTCATCACGTAATGAAATCGGTGAATGGAATACTTTTGGTGATTGAATAGGTTGGAAGTGAGGAGATTTTTCAGAACTCGGACAACATGAAACATTTGAACGCGAACGTGCTACTTCCCTGGATTTTTGAGGAAATTTGTGGTGATTCGAGCCAGAAAACTTGTCGGAATACTCAGAACTAGAGGACTTAAGACGTTTCTGATTGTCAGTGTTCCGGGATTCAGTTTTTGAAAATGCATTAGAAGAGCAAACAGGAGTAGAATGTTTTACGTCAGAATGTTGACTTGAATTATAATTCAAGCTGATAATTATCAGCTGAGAGGTTTGTGGTGTCACGACTATGTAGATGGTGTGATTTTTTAGCTGATTCAGAATCAAGTGGAAATAGAGCCCTGGGCTGGGAAAACTGAGATGACTTCGGGTTGGCTGCTTGCGTAGTATGGGGTTGGCTGGATTTTTGGCGCAAAAAAGTTAGTAATTCTTCACACAATTGAATTCCTCTGGCAAAATCTTAGAGTCAAAGAATATTTCTGTTTTAGGATTCAGCAGATAAAGTTATTATTTTTTTTATTTTAAAAATTTTGAATGGCTAATAAAATTAATTTTAATATCTACACGGAACGAAAAATATGTGAAATATACCATTATGGGAACTATTCCTATATCATTATAGGAACTAATTCTATAATAGTATAGGAACGGTTCCTATAATAGTATAAGAATGATTCCTATACCATTATGGAAAACATTCCTATAATATTATGGGAATGGTTCTCATAATGCTATAGGAATCATTCCTATACTATTATAGGAATGGTTTCCATAATTTATGGGAACCATTCCTAGAATATTATAGGAATAGTTCCCATAATGACATGGGACTACACTGCATTTATTTATTTATTTATTTCATCAAATTGATATTTATATTAAATAAAAATCATTTCTAATATTAATTAGAATAAAAAAAAATGAATTTTAATTTTCAGTTCATGTCCACCACCACATTATCATTATTATTAGCGATCTTGCAGTTATTATGTGACTGTCGTAACTTATAAACTATAAATAAATAAAATTTTACCTCGTGGAATAATGAATTTTTTGTAATTGCACCGTACTTTTTTAACTATTGTCGTTTTTAATTAAAGATATAAGCTCATCCCGACCTTACACCCGACGTTTCATATATATATTTATTTAAATTATATTTATTCTATATATCATATAACATCATATAATATCATATAGAATCCTATAATATTATAATAGTAATAATAATAATAATAATAATAATAATAATAATAATATTATACAATATAATATAATATTATTATTATATTATAGTTATATTATTATTATTATTATTATTATTTGTTATTAATTGCTCAGGGGGGTTTTCCCCGGAGTCCGACTCTCCGAGGGCCCAGCCTGAGCGCCATCCATTACTGCTGCACCACTCCACACAACAAGGCGGTTAGTGAGTGCAGCAGGCCAAATTCATTTGCCTAAGTAGACGCAGGGATCCCAAAATGACAGCCTTTTGCATCCGCACTGCTAGAGACACGGCTGCTGAACTGCAAGCCGGTATCTTCGCAAGTGAAGACACAAAAGACTGTTTCATCCCTCCAAGGATGCCGACAACCAAAACGACGAGCTTGACACGGTAACCTGGGTAGAGTTTGCCAATTTCAAACAGGAGATCCTGATATATCTGGTGTTTGTGCTCTTCTTTGGCCGAGATATTGTATTCGGCTGGGGCCGAAAACTCAATGACATAAATGTCACGAGTAGCCTTGTCAAAGAGCACAATATCAGGTTTGTTGTGGTCAATCCGCCGGGTTGTTGCGAATGGTATGTTCCAATAAATTTTGGAACTGTCATTCTCAACAACCTGCGGAATATCTCCTGGCAGATAAGGCAGCACTGGTGTCTCATCGATAGCGCAGCTATATCTGAGATGATAATAGAGTACTCGCAGGGCAGCATTGTGACGCTGTATGTAGGCACCTCTTGCCAGCACAGGACATGCCGACAAAAGGTGCATCAGCGTCTCCGGATGTTGTTTACACGTCCGACAGGACGTGTCCGGAAGCTGCGCCTGGAGCACCTTGCTACGGTATTCGAGAGTGTTGATAACACCATCTTGGCAGGCAAATATAAATCCTTCGGTCTCGGACATCAGGCCAGCTGACTTCAAGAAGGAGAATGTCAGCTGGGTGGACAAGCCATGGTCACGGACGTGTTTGAAATACACGCTGTGCATGGACTTGTCCATGTGTTCACCGAGGAGTTTTTTTCCTCGGCTATCCTGACGACGCTCTTGAACTCCTTTTTCGGGAGTTCAATGAGAGCGTTTATTTCTCCGAGACCTAAGGTATTTGCCGCGTAGATTGCTGCCTTATACAAGAACGACCCCTTCCGCGCATTTTCATGACTATGAACAAATTGCATCAGGAAGTCGTCCTCGTCTGCTGTGAAATTGGCAACCTCGTATGTTAAACCCAGAACCAAACGATCGTGAAGCCGCTCCAAACTCTGCAATCCTCTCCCTCCGATGTTCCGGGAGAGGTACATCCTGGCGACTGATGAGTTAGGGTGCATGCTCTGATTCATATTGATGACTTTACGGGTTTTGATGTCGAGATCTTTCAACTCATTTCGAGGCCATTTCAGGATCCCAAAAGAGTAAAGTAGGACCGGGACAGCGAGCATGTTAGTAGCTGAGACTTTGTTCTTGCCGGAAAGTTCTGATGACCAGATCTTCCGGAGTCTCCTAACATACTCACTGCGAAGAGTTGTTCGGACTTTAGAGACGGCATGGATTTGCCGCTCTTCAATCCCTAGATATCTGTACAACTCTCCGGCGTCTAATTCTCTTAAGACGCTCCCATCCACTAATTCGACATCTCCACCCGTATCAGAGCACTTACCCTTCGCCAGGTATACGACCGCACACTTGTCCAACCCAAAAGACATTCCGACATCTCGTGTGTACTCTGCTACGATGTTGATGGCCGTTTGTAGATGATCTTTGTTGGCACTGTATATCTTTAGATCATCCATAAACAGTTGGTGAGTGATCGAGTATACTCGATCACTCGGTAGCCCCGCAGAGTACCCACGAGTTTGTCGGAGGGCAACAGATATTGGCAGCAGTGAGATGCAACACAACAGAGGGCTCAGAGAATCTCCCTGAAAGACGCCTCTCTTGTACTGAACAGTTCCGGTTACGTGCAATGCATTTCCACTTCCTATGTGAAAACGCGTTCGCCAGAGCTGCATCGTACGTTGTATGCATCCCACTGTTTGGCGATTGATTCCGAGGCATTTGAGCAGATAGAGAATCAACTCATGTGAAGTTGAGTCAAATGCCTTACGGTAGTCAATCCAGGCCATAGACAGGTTGCGTTGGTAGTAGATTGCGTCTTGAATGACGCATCTATCTACCAACAAGTTGATCTTGCAACCTGACACGCCCTGTTTACTGCCACGTTGTTCGTATATCTGTTGCCACACAGGCTCTATCTCCTGCAAGATACGGTTATTTAAGATTTTTGTAAAAATCTTGTAAACCGCATTCAAGCAAGTGATAGGCCTGTAGTTCTTTGAGTCGGACAAGTCACCCTTTTTAGGGATGAGTACGGTTCGCCCTTCTACCAGCCAGTCTGGAATTGGTTCGTCGCCCTGAATGTATGATGTAAAAATCCGGGCCAGATGAGCATGTGTAGAAGAAAATTTCTTCCACCAGAAGATGTTTATGCCATCTGGACCCGGGGCAGCCCAGTTCTTGCTGCCATTCAGGGCTTTACGAACCTCTTCCACACTGACTGCAGGGCTCTCTTCGGCGATATCCTGCCGTCGGTGTTCTCGACAGAATGCCTCGAAGTCGTGCAGAGCTGGAGTATCCGGGTTGACGTTTGGTTGATCTCCGTACAATTCACTCCAAAAGGCTTCCACTCGCTCAGATGATGGATAATTCTCGGGAACAGCGGTCTTAGGTGACAGAAAGCGTGAAGGGTTGGATCGAAACAAAGAGTTGTCGATCAACCGCTTCAGCCTTTTCTCTAGTGACTTTTGGAAGCCACCAGAGCCCGCAACCTGTTAAGAGACTCTTCTTTGATGACAAGAAGAGTACTCTTGTTCAGTGTGTGATGTCGCCTTCGAAGTTCTGCCGCCAGGCGACGAACTTTTGGCGTGTACGGTCTTTGAGTACTAACATACTCTATCACACACTGAATGCGGGAGACTTGTTTCCGAGAAATGTCAATTTTGTGTCCAAGTTGAGCGATGCGCAGCTTCAACTTCGCCTCGAAAGAGAGAGAATGTCTTCTCTCTATCGGCAGAAGCGAAGCCGCGGCACCGTAGACAACTTGGTTGACAGTGAGCAGAGTGGAGTCCTCTTGAAGCTGTGTGGGGAGATCTTCGTTCACCGTGTCGAGCTGTTGTTTTGAGTGAGTCATCTTTTTGGAGATGCTCACTTGTCGACCTGTAAAGAGGTTGTCGTTGTCCTCGGAGAAACGGTGCCGTTCTTGGTGTAGCGGTGCTGGAAATGAAGGCCGATTAGACTGCCTTCTATTTGGCAGCAGCGATCGTCGATTATGCCGAAGGTATGAGGCGTAATTACGCAGGTGTTTGGGCGTAAAATGTCTGTGCTCCGGATGCATGCCACACCAAAGTGTGTGCATCCGGGCCATATACCCTGATACCTCCGGCTCGCTGTTCTGCCAGCACACCAAGAGATCGGCGCGAAGCTCCTCCGTCCACTTAAACTTAATCCTATAAGCGCCGGGGTCGTCATAAGTCATCGGGTCCGGTGTGCTCCTCCCACCTGATGACTGGTCCTCATCCGAAGAGGACCGGTTGTGGGGAGCACTTCTGAGATTATACTGTTTTGGAACTCAGATATTACGGTGCAACGGGTAGTTGGCCCGTTGCTCCGGTTACGTTGTTAGCCTACAGACCAGATGTTGCGGTCTGCGTTTCCCGCGGTGCGCCACTAGGAGGCCACGTAACAAGCACCGCTTATTATTATTATTATTATTATTATTATTATTATTATTATTATTATTATTATTATTATTATTATTTTGTTATTAAATGCTCAGGGGGGTTATCCCCGGAGTCCGATTCTCCGAGGGCCCAGCCTGAGCTCCATCCGTTACTGCTGGACCCCTCCGCACAACAAGGCGGTTAGTGATCACAGCAGGCCAAAGTCATTTCCCTTAAGAGACGGAGAGAACCAAGTAAAACAGCCTTCTGCATCCTAACTGCCAAGAACTCAGCTTTTGATGAGCAAGCTGGAACTTTGGCAAGTGAGGATACAAAAGACTGTTTCATCCCTCCTAGGACGCCAACAATCAGGACGACAAGCTTGACACGGTAACCTGGGTAAAGTTTGCCAATTTCAAACAGGAGATCCTGATATATTTGTCTTTTGTGCTCTTCTTTGGCTGAGATGTTGTATTCAGCCGGGGCCGAGAACTCAATGACATAAATGTCACGAGTGGCCTTGTCGAAGAGCACAATATCAGGTTTGTTGTGATCTATCCGCCGGGTTGTTGCAAATGGCATGTTCCAATAAATTTTGCAACTGTCATTCTCAACAACCTGGGGAATATCTCCTGGCAGATAAGGCAGCACTGGTGTCACGACAATACCGTAGCAATGACGAAGATAGTAGTACAGTACTCTCAGGGCAGCATTGTGACGCTGGATATATGCACCTCTCGCCAGCACTGGACATGCCGACAAAAGGTGCATAAGCGTCTCCGGATGTTGTCTACACCTCCTACAGGACGTGTCCGGAAGCTGCACCTGGAGCACCTTGCTACGGTACTCAAGAGTGTTAATGACACCATCTTGGCAGGCAAGTATGAACCCTTCAGTCTCGGACATCAGGCCCGCTGACTTTAAGAAGGAAAACGTCAGCTGGATGGACAAGCCATGATCACGCACGTGTTTAAAGAACACGCTGTGCATGGACTTGTCCATCAGTTCGCCAAGGAGTAGTTTTTCCTCGGCGTTCCTGATGACGCTCTTAAATTCCTCCTTTCGGAGTTCCATAAGAGCGTTTATTCTCCAAGACCAAGGGTTCTTGCCGCATATATTGCTGCCTTATACAAGAATGACCCCTTATGCGCATTTTCATGTTTATGTACAATTTGCATAAGAAAGTCATCCTCGTCTGCAGTGAAATTGACAACTTCGTGAGTTAAACCCAGGACCAAACGGTCGTGAAGCCGCTCCAAACTCTGCAAACCTCTCCCACCGATGGACCGGGAGAGGTATAATCTGGCGACTGATGAATTGGGGTGCATGCTCCGATTCATATTAATGATCTTACGGGTTTTGATGTCGAGATCTCGTAAATCCTTTCGGGTCCATTTCAGGACACCGAAAGAGTATAGTAAGACTGGGACAGCGAGCATGTTAGTAGCTGAGACTTTGTTTTTGCCGGAAAGTTCGGAGGACCAAATTTTCCGGAGTCTCCTAACATACTCGCTCTGGAGAGTTGTTCGGACTTCAGAGACCGCATGCATGCGGTGCTCTTCCATTCCTAGATATCTATACAACTCCCCGGCGTCTAATTGGCTTAAGACGCTCCCATCCACTAATTCGACATCATCACCAGTATCAGAGCACTTACCCCTCGCCAGATGTACGACCGCACACTTGTCCAACCCAAAAGACATTCCAACATCTCGTGTGTACTCTGCTACGATGTTGAGGGCCGCTTGTAGATGATCTTTATCAGCGCTATACAGCTTCAGATCATCCATGTAAAGCAGATGGGTAATCGAATAGTTTCGATCACCCGGAGGCCCCACAGAGTACCCATGAGTTTTACGGAGAGCAACAGATATAGGCAGCAGTGAAATGCAAAACAGCAGAGGGCTCAAGGAATCGCCTTGGAAGACCCCTCGTTTGTACTCTACAACTCCGGTTACGTGCAATGCGTTTCCACTTCCAATGTGAAATCGCGTTCGCCAGAGCTGCATTGTACGCCGAATACATTCCACTATTTCGGGATTGACTCCCAGGCATTTGAGTAGATATAAAATTAACTCATGTGGAGTTGAGTCAAATGCCTTGCGATAGTCAATCCAAGCCATTGACAGGTTGCGTTGATAGTAGATCGCATCTTGTAAGACGCATCGATCCACTATCAGGTTCTCCTTGCAACCTGACAGGCCTCTTTTACTGCCACTTATTATTATTATTATTATTATTATTATTATTATTATTATTATTATTATTATTATTATTTTGTTATTAAATGCTCAGGGGGGTTATCCCCGGAGTCCGATTCTCCGAGGGCCCAGCCTGAGCTCCATCCGTTACTGCTGGACCCTCCGCACAACAAGGCGGTTAGTGATCACAGCAGGCCAAAGTCATTTCCCTTAAGAGACGGAGAGAACCAAGTAAAACAGCCTTCTGCATCCTAACTGCCAAGAACTCAGCTTTTGATGAGCAAGCTGGAACTTTGGCAAGTGAGGATACAAAAGACTGTTTCATCCCTCCTAGGACGCCAACAATCAGGACGACAAGCTTGACACGGTAACCTGGGTAAAGTTTGCCAATTTCAAACAGGAGATCCTGATATATTTGTCTTTTGTGCTCTTCTTTGGCTGAGATGTTGTATTCAGCCGGGGCCGAGAACTCAATGACATAAATGTCACGAGTGGCCTTGTCGAAGAGCACAATATCAGGTTTGTTGTGATCTATCCGCCGGGTTGTTGCAAATGGCATGTTCCAATAAATTTTGCAACTGTCATTCTCAACAACCTGTGGAATATCTCCTGGCAAATAAGGCAGCACTGGTGTCACGACAATACCGTAGCAATGACGAAGATAGTAGTACAGTACTCTCAGGGCAGCATTGTGACGCTGGATATATGCACCTCTCGCCAGCACTGGACATGCCGACAAAAGGTGCATAAGCGTCTCCGGATGTTGTCTACACCTCCTACAGGACGTGTCCGGAAGCTGCACCTGGAGCACCTTGCTACGGTACTCAAGAGTGTTAATGACACCATCTTGGCAGGCAAGTATGAACCCTTCAGTCTCGGACATCAGGCCCGCTGACTTTAAGAAGGAAAACGTCAGCTGGATGGACAAGCCATGATCACGCACGTGTTTAAAGAACACGCTGTGCATGGACTTGTCCATCAGTTCGCCAAGGAGTAGTTTTTCCTCGGCGTTCCTGATGATGCTCTTAAATTCCTCCTTTCGGAGTTCCATAAGAGCGTTTATTTCTCCAAGACCAAGGGTTCTTGCCGCATATATTGCTGCCTTATACAAGAATGACCCCTTATGCGCATTTTCATGTTTATGTACAATTTGCATAAGAAAGTCATCCTCGTCTGCAGTGAAATTGACAACTTCGTGAGTTAAACCCAGGACCAAACGGTCGTGAAGCCGCTCCAAACTCTGCAAACCTCTCCCACCGATGGACCGGGAGAGGTATAATCTGGCGACTGATGAATTGGGGTGCATGCTCCGATTCATATTAATGATCTTACGGGTTTTGATGTCGAGATCTCGTAAATCCTTTCGGGTCCATTTCAGGACACCGAAAGAGTATAGTAAGACTGGGACAGCGAGCATGTTAGTAGCTGAGACTTTGTTTTTGCCGGAAAGTTCGGAGGACCAAATTTTCCGGAGTCTCCTAACATACTCGCTCTGGAGAGTTGTTCGGACTTCAGAGACCGCATGCATGCGGTGCTCTTCCATTCCTAGATATCTATACAACTCCCCGGCGTCTAATTGGCTTAAGACGCTCCCATCCACTAATTCGACATCATCACCAGTATCAGAGCACTTACCCCTCGCCAGATGTACGACCGCACACTTGTCCAACCCAAAAGACATTCCGACATCTCGTGTGTACTCTGCTACGATGTTGAGGGCCGCTTGTAGATGATCTTTATCAGCGCTATACAACTTCAGATCATCCATGTAAAGCAGATGGGTAATCGAATAGTTTCGATCACCCGGAGGCCCCACAGAGTACCCATGAGTTTTACGGAGAACAACAGATATAGGCAGCAGTGAAATGCAAAACAGCAGAGGGCTCAAGGAATCGCCTTGAAGACCCCTCGTTTGTACTCTACAACTCCGGTTACGTGCAATGCGTTTCCACTTCCAATGTGAAATCGCGTTCGCCAGAGCTGCATTGTACGCCGAATACATTCCACTATTTCGGGATTGACTCCCAGGCATTTGAGTAGATATAAAATCAACTCATGTGGAGTTGAGTCAAATGCCTTGCGATAGTCAATCCAAGCCATTGACAGGTTGCGTTGATAGTAGATCGCATCTTGTAAGACGCATCGATCCACTATCAGGTTCTCCTTGCAACCTGACAGGCCTCTTTACTGCCACGTTGTTCATATATCTGTTGCCATACAGGCTCTATCTGCTGCAAGATACGGTTATTTAAAATTTTTGTAAAAATTTTATAAACCGCATTCAAGCAGGTGATAGGCCTGAAATTCTTAGGGTCAGACAAGTCACCTTTTTTAGGTATCAGTACGGTTCGCCCTTCTACAAGCCAGTCCGGAATCGGATCGTCAGCTCTAATGTATGATGTAAATATGCGGGCCAGATGGAGGTGGGTAGAAGTAAACTTCTTCCACCAAAAGACATTAATGCCGTCTGGTCCCGGGGCAGCCCAATTTTTGCTGCCATTTAGAGCTGAACGAACTTCATCCACACTGACTGCAGGGCTCTCTTCATCAGCATTCTGTCGACGGTGTTCCCGACAGAATACTTTGAAGTCGTGCAGAGCTGGAGTGTTGGCGTTCACGTTTGGTTGATCTCCATACAACTCAGTCCAAAAAGCTTCCACCCGCTCAGGTGTTGGATAATTCCCGGTAACATCGGTCTTTGGTGTCAGAAACCGTGAAGGGCTGGATCGAAACAACGAGTTGTCGACCAACCGCTTCAGCCTTTTCTCTAATGACTTTTTAGCAGCCACTAGAGCCCGCAATTTATTAAGAGACTCTTCCTTGATGACATGAAGAGTACTCTTGTTCAGTGTGTGATGACGCCACCGAAGTTCAGCAGCAATGCGCCGAATTCGGGGCGTGTATGTTGTTTGAGTTGTGTCGTACTCAATCACACACTGAATGCGGGAGACCTGTTTCCAGGACATGTCAATTTTCAAGCCAAGTTGTGAGATGCGCTGTTTCAACCTTGCCTCGATCGAGAGACATTGTCTCTCTCTCGGAAAAGCCGAAACTGCTGCACCATACACAACCTGGCTCACAGTGCGCAGGGTGGAATCCTCCAGGATGTTTGCACGGAGATCTTCGTTTACCGCGTCAAGCTGTTGTTGGGAGTAAGTTATCTTTTTAGATATACTTACTTGCCGTCCTACAAAGGGATTGTTGTTGTCCAAGGAGGAACGGCGTCGCTCTTGGTGTAGTTGCGCCGGAAAGGAAAGTCTATTAGACTGCCTTCTGTCTGGCACAAGCGATCTTCTATTTCGCCGAAGATGAGCGGCATAATTACGCAGGTGTTTGGGCGTAAAATGCGCTAGCTCCGGATGCATATCACTCCAAAGAGTGTGCATCCGGGCCATATAGCCGCTCACCCCCGGCTCGCTACGTTGGTAGCACACCAAGAGATCGACTCTCAGTTCCTCCGTCCACTTAAAGTAAGTCCTTAAGGCGCCAGGGTCGTCATCATTCATCGGGTCCGGCGTGCTCCTCCCACCTGATGAATGGTCCTCATCCGAAAAGGACCGGTTGTGGGGAGCACTTCTGAGTTGGTATCTTGTGGTAACTCAGTTATTTCCATGCAGTGGGTAGTTGGCCCACTGCACGGGCTACGTCGTTCGCCTACAGACCTGATGTTATGGTCTGCGTTTCCCGCGATGCGCCGCTTGGAGGCCACGTAGCAAGCATCGCTTATTATTATTATTATTATTATTATTATTATTATTATTATTATTATTATTATTATTATTATTATTATTATTAATACATGTATAAATAAAAAAATTAAGTAACAAATTGGACGTCTATCAGAAGTCTTGTGAAGAGACAGTACCAGCTAATATTTAAGCTATGTTTTCAAATCTTTGGTTGCAATTTTCATTAGATCATTACCTATACTCATTAGTGATAACCATTTTTATTATTTCTTTAATTCATAATAATTTTTAATCCGGACTGAATCATTTTAATTGATTACAGATTATAGAAATTCATCGATTATTATATCGCGTTACAGATGCCATAAGGGCGTATAAAAATCTTACGCCCTTATGGCTCCCGGGACCCACCTCGGATGCCATAAGGGCGTATAATAAAAATTCTCTTATTTTTTCTAAGTCCAAGGAAATTTTTAGTTAGGAGAAAATTTTTTTTTGCATTTTTCCACGTTTCATACAAAAGTGCGTCGGTTTCCAAAAAAAAATTTTTTTTATACGCCCTTATGGCATCCGAGGTGGGTCCCGGGAGCCATAAGGGCGTATGAATTTTTTTTGCAGTTCTGCACATTTCGGACGAAACTACGTTGATTCCCGAAAAAAAAATTTTTATACGCCCTTCTGGCTTTTCACCGGGACCTTTTGCTGGTATACGCCCTTATGGCATCTGGAAAGTGATATTATTGAAAATTATTCGACATAGTTAAAATTTTAAATCATTATTAATCATTCTATATTTTGCTAATTTCTCACTATTTGAAATGATTAATGATGATTACTTGTGAAATTTTCAAAATGATTTACATGATTTAGTATGTTTAAGAATAATTAAAAAATTAATCATTTTGTATAATCAGGAATATTAATATAAATTTAAATAAAATTAGTTTTTGTGTTATTTTTACGATATTTTTCAAGTTAACTTATTAGACTGCCATTTAATAACAAATTTAACATAACTTGCCAGTTGAGCGAGCAAAACAACTATCTTCTTATAAATATAGAACTATAGTATATTTATATTAATATTTATATTATTTTTTAGAACACTGAATCACCTACTATTACTACAACTGCTGCTACTACTTCTAGTACTACTTCTACTACTACTACAACTGAATTTACTTCTTCTGTGACCGATTCATCGAACGAGCAGGTTAAATCATCTACGTACCAAGATTCATCAAATGTAAGTATAATGAATCTATGTTTATTTATGAATAAATAGTTAAAAAAAAAAACTATTATTCTTGAAGAAAAGTTTTAAATAAAAATATTTAATAATGTTACTTTATCTAATCATAATTAAATAGGGTGAAGCGTCTTCCGATCAATCACATATCATCGACGTTCCTACTGTCATCAATGAAGATTTTGACTATATATTGTCAAAATTAGATATTAATTTTTCCTCTTCACGGAACAAAGAAGAACTCGAAAATAAAATAACTCGCATTAAAAAATTGGTGCAACTTTATGATTCAAATAGTGATGAGTTAAAAATTCAATCAGAAGATAACTGCACTTCTGCTTCACTATCCACGATTGGGTCATTATCAATCCACTTAAGTAGGGCTCGAGGACGTGCTAAAGGTAAAAAAAATCGCTTCCTCGGTCAACCTACTAATGAACTGAATGATAATCCTAATTCTTTTGAGCTTTTATCAGAGCCTCAAAAAAAAATATTTACATTAAAATTGATTTTATCTGATGAAGATAAAGTTCTAAGAATTATAAAATATAAAATTAAAATAAGTATAGAGAATCTAAAACATTTAAGCTTGAAAAGTATTCCCGATGCTCTGGCTAGCGACAGTATTGAAATTAAAATTATTAAAGAATATTTTGAGCGCGATGCATTTGTTTACTTGGATGAATTAATCATTAGCAAAAAAAGAAGTGATTATTGGACATGCAAAATTTGTAAAATGGAATTGAGTACTAGTGATAGCGTTGAATGCGATAAGTGCTTATTTTGGAGCCATTTTTCATGCGTTGGCTTAGTTCAAGAGCCAGAAAGTTATTGGTCTTGTCCGAAAGGTTGTTAATTTATATTATAGTACTCAACTTTACCGTAACGGATGTATAACTTCAGTGTCATTATATACAATACCTTACTTTTATTAATTAAAGTTATTTCAATATAAAAAAAAAAAGTTTTTATTAAAGATTCTATTGTGTAATTATATAGTTAGATCATTTACAGAGTTCAAATATCTGTATGTGTAATTAAATGTAGCTTTAAGTTTAATTATATTAAAAAAAATTAGATTATAAAGATTTGATGGGTTGCTGTAAGAAGAAAAAATTATTTCATTGATAATTATTAATAAAATTAATTGGAAAAAATATATATTAAAGTTTAAATATTTCGCTCAGTTGAAAATCAACCGCGCACATGCGTAAGTAATCTTTTTTAGCGAGGGAGCACGGGTGCGGTCATAATCCGGTCATTTGGTAATTTACCCGTGCGCATGCGCAAAAGCGTGGTAAAATGACCATTTCCCGTGCCCCCGTGCCCACCCGTGCCCGCACGGAATCGGACCAATTCTCACACTCCCCATGCGTCAAGTGTACATGACATCTTTATGTAATGATTGTTTTAACATCTCGTGAAAACTTTGTATTTGATTTTCAATTTAAATCATACAATTAATGATGTATAATTAATTATTATACTCTCATCTTGATAATTGAAGCTACGTTTTCATTTTTATCAGCTGCTTGAATTGGAGTTTACAATATTTTTTAAATTTATAATATAAATATTTGTGTTCAGTCATATGTAGTAAACAATTAAAGTTGTAATGCTTAATTATTTTCTCACTATGGTTACATCTAACATCTATTTGCATTATTTTTTTATAATATTTTTTTATAAAATTAATACTTTAAATAACTCTTTCTTGTTTGTATGCCTCTTTAATTTAAACAAGATATACTTAATTTTGTACAATAAATAATGTGTAATATCTAATGCATAATATTATTTTGATTAACGTAAAATCAAGCTTACAATTACAATTAATTTTTAACCGACTCAATTGGTTTACGAAATTTTTATCTTTTCTGAAAGAAACTTGAAATGAATTATTTTGTTGAAACCCTTAAAGAGAGTTTTAGCAGTAAATTTTTGTTCTAATCGATCTTATTTTCTTTGCACAGTTAAGGCTGTAGTTAATTTTTTTGACTATATTACTTAATTCAGATACTCTTAACAGAAAACACAAATTTATTTCAAAAGAATGTGTGATACTTGTCATTGAAATTAATTATACGAATTGAAAATTCATGGCATAATTTAATTAGACAAAAAAAATATTAAAAACATATTTCTTGTAACAGATTTGAAATTTGAATTTGTTGACATTGCTAAAGCTAGTCTGCTGAGAAGAAAATAATAAAATAATGACGGCTGATGGACTGATCTGCGTAGAGAGAATAGTAATACTATTTTGAAATTTAAAGTACAATTGACAATGTAATAGAATTCATTTAAGCTAGCTTTCGTGAAAAAATAACTTTTAATGTAAAATTTTGTAATGAGAGTGGAAAAGAGAAGCAAATTTTTTCATTATCATAAATTTTTTTAGTATTGATTGTTAAATAATAGTATATTATTTTCAGCTTTATTTTGGTTCAGGCTAGTTTGTATTAATTTTTTTTCAAGTACAACATTTTATAACTACACAATAATTATACAAAAAGATGATAATTTTTTACAATAATTTAAAAGTTGATATATTAAAGATTTAACTGTATATATTGGTACAGAAATTTTTTAATTAATAATAAAAATAAGTTAGGAAGTACGTAGTTAGGTTTTTTTTATTTTAATAACAACAAAAATAGAATAAGTTCTATAATCATTATAAAGAATTCTGTCGAAATCGTTGTAAAATACTTAACAAAATATTGTATTTAATTAGAATTGAACCAAATTAAAGACATTACGAACAATCAGTTTCTTATAAATCAAAAAATGTTAGTCGCGTGGGGTATTGAGGAATTTCAAACACATAATGACGAATATTAGTGAATCTATCTATAATAAGATGATCTATTGCTAATCGTCTATTTTTATAGGATATTTCAATATCTCCATTGTTATTTAAATGTAGAACTAAGTTATTATTATGTTTCTCGATTAAAAATAAATAAAAACTATCAACTCTATCTTGAAAAGAACAGTCAATATTATTATACAATGCTAACCTTGCTTGACAAACTAACAGTTAAAATATCTTTAACATTCTATGAGAAAATAGAATTTTTGAGTGGGATATTTAATAATTTTATTTATTCTATATTGAATATTGGTTATATTTAAAACTGGTATCATTCTGTAATGTATTATCTTTTAAGTTTCAAAAACAAAGAACCATTTTCCCATTTAAATTCTGTGATTTTCTTCTGAGTACATAGGAAATATTAGTAGCATTAAATTATTTATATCTATGACACAGTGAATATTTTATCTTTGTAATTATTTTGTTGCTAATACGATTTACGGAATGAATTGATCGCGTGGGGTAAGGATACACTATTGTTTTTTAATCTATATCTTCTAATTAATTCACACTATTACTATCATATATTGTTCAATAGCATATTACTAATAAATATATCGATATCGAATTTCTAAATTCCTTAAATTCACAATGAATTTATACTATGGAATATTTTTTAAATTATATTGTTAATTTTGAACGAAGTTAAAAAAGACTAACAATGACACCTGATGTCTGAATACTTGAATCAAGCCATCCATTTTTTTATGTATATGAGTTCTGGATTGTCATGGTGATTTTATAAGAATTATTGATAAAAATCGTTTTGATAAGCGTCTTGAAGAAAAAATTTAAGAATTAAAAATCCACATGTACTTTGGACATCAAGTGTAATTAATAATTATTGTACACGCAAATACTGCTGGACAGTAAAAATCTGTCGATTGCGTGATTATTTAATCATAAGCATCGATTAATAGTCTATGAATATACTATTTGCGTGAATTTTATTAAAATGCTAACAATT
The DNA here is from genome assembly GCF_013202065.1 of Cotesia typhae. Classification (NCBI taxonomy): domain Eukaryota; kingdom Metazoa; phylum Arthropoda; class Insecta; order Hymenoptera; family Braconidae; genus Cotesia; species Cotesia typhae. The sequence continues at coordinate 9,342,639 of NW_027423774.1, read as the reverse complement.
ATTATAAATTGAAAACACAATGTATTGCTTACTACAAACAACAAACAAAAATATTTTGTAACAGCTTACAAAAATTTAAAACGGAATGAAAATGGATTATTTATTTATAGAGGTTATGAATATGGAACTTCTCTGATTTTGCGTAATGGTAATTATTAGAGATCATAGTTATTTATTATAGATATAAGTAATTGAAAATATTTAAAAATAGTGAATGTTTATAAGGCAGATATTTTTCAATTTTTGAAGAAATTTTTCTAGTTTTACAATGATTGATAAAGTGTTAATGACGAAATATTAAAAATTTTATCTCTAGAAAGTCGTTAAATCAATTTAACATTTTTAAATAGCACTTAAAAAACTTATTTAAAATTTTTTTATCTATGGATAGTAATTTTTGTTATATTTGCTTCATAAACAATCATATATTTTGTTTTCAATTTCTCAAGCTTTTATAATGAATTTAATATTGTGGCGTTTTTGATCAAAATTTTAATAATTAATTTTTTTCTATCTTTTAGGTAGAAAAAAGATTTATTAAAAATTGCTCAAGACTTAACCAATGAATTACCAATAGTCTATATTGAAAAAATAAATGAACAAAAGATTTTACATTTGAAACGTACTAAAGTGTCTAGTGAAACTTCAAAAATGAATCAGTCGCATTGGAGGACAACAAACCCAGTATCAGCACTGTTGAAAATGAAAGGAATGAATTAGATTTGAGTTCATCGTCTAATAAAATTAATGATTTGGTACCCTACCAAGAACCAGAATTTGATGATGATACACGTTTTAATACCGTTGACAGTAACGATATCTTGAGGTCAACGAATGATTCACCGATTGATGAAATACTGGACGATGATTGTAGATTAAAAAGATGTAGTAATAGCAAATCAAATCTTCAAGTACCTGCGTCAGAATTTAAATTAAAAGACAGGAACATGAATGATTATCCGAGTATAATTTATCAATACGGAGTGAATGATGATGAAGATTATACAAATACTTCTCATGGTTTCAAGAATCCAGAGCTAATGAATAATATCCCTCCCGAATATAAAAGTCAAGATAAAAGTATAAACGTAAATACCAAAGTTAGTAAACCACTTATTAAATCAAATATTGTAGGTAATTTTCTACCAACAATAAATGGACGCATCCAGAAAGTTTCTGGGCCAACGAAATTATTAGAACTTGATGATGTACCAATAATTTTCATTGACGCTCCGGTAAACAATACAGATGGAGAAGAAATCTCTTTTTACCCGTCAATTGGAGAAAATATAGCATTTCCAGTTGTATTGGCTGAAAATAATGGCTCTTATATAGATAATAACACCAAAATTGGAATAGATTTGAATTCATACAGCAAAGTTCTAAATGTCATAAATTTATCAGAAATCAATCATGATGCTGAAACTTTAATAGCAGATCACTCTTCCGTGGATTCTTCTAGAACTTATCCGATAAAATGTTCCGATGATATTGATGATTATAAAGATCCTAATTATGTACCAGATAGTATCCAAGATTCAGATTATGATTCCGATTCGAGTGGCTCTCACATCAGTGAGCTCGACGAACTAGATCATCTCGAAGAATCTGATAAATTAAACACAGATGGTGCGCTGAGAGAGACGATTAATAATTTGGAAAATTCCACATTAAATTTGTCAAATATTCAGCTTTGCGAAAGTAACGACATCGAATTAAATTCGAATTCAGAGAAACAAAATGAAGTTTCGAATGATTCAGTCGTTTCAGTACCTATATTATTTGATCACTCAAGTAAGTTTACAACGTCATAACTCTTATCATAAGTAATCATAAGTTTTTGTCTAGTAATATATTACGCAAAATTTTATAGAGCTTGGACTGTATATTTTATAAGTCTATATGACGAGTGATAGAATCAAAAGTTGTAGATTAAATTTCTCTTTTTCAAAAATTTTTTTCATCAAGTCATATAAGCTAAGAATTTGAAAAATTTTCATGCTATTATTGTATTTTTAGTTTCTAGCATTTCTGAAATTGATCAATCAAATGACGATTCAACATTTATACCCGATATTGATTCAAGCTTAAATGAATCGATTAACATCAACTCAGTGATTGAAAAAAGTACAACTAACTCTGTAGTAAAACTGCTATCTACAGCAGTAGCTCCAGTTCTTCATGAGTTAGATGTACCTGTATCGGGAATGGAAACAAAAAAAACATTTTGCTGTTTCTGTTTTGAACTAAAGGTAGTTCCAAGTCGTCACTATCGAGACGTACATGCTAATGAACCTGAAGTTAAGCACTTCCTTGCTCTAGAAAAAAGTAAGTGAATATAAATATACTTATGATTAAAAGTTTTAAACGTTTCATTATATATCAAAAAAAAAAAAAAACATAGTTCTGAAACAATAACAAATTGAATTTTATTATAAAAGTTTATAGTCACACTGTGTACGTATTTAGTCATTAAAAATGATTTATTTCCATAAAAAATTTTTTTATTCGCTAAAAATTGTAACTTCTGACATGAGTCTATTAGAATACAAATGATTTTATTTTTTTACAGATTCAGCTGCCAGAAAAGAAGCAATAGAAAAATTACGACTCCGGGGTAATAATATATATAATTTGAACAGGGATTTCAACCAAGGAAATCTCCTTGTCTCTCGACAACCTCGTCAAGCATCAGAGGTAAATGCTATAGATTATAAGCCTTGCGCTAAATGTGGACGTTGGTTACTGGATATAAGACGACATAAATGTCCAGAACAAAAAGACCACCATGAAGATAGATCTTATTTGATAAAATCAAAAATAATGATGGGCCAAATTCACCCCAATGCAAGTGAATTAACACGGAAAATTCTGGCCATAAACAATGACGATCAGATATCAAAAATTGTTCGATATGACTCATTGCTGATAGTTTTTGTGAATGATTTGACCGAACGGTATACAAACCAGCATCATCATAAAATGATACGATCTCGTATGAGAATGCTGGGAAGTATACTACTGAAAGTTATAGAATTCAATAAAGCTATTTTTCAAAATGGTAGAATTAATCAACATCATAACCCAGTAGATGTTAAAGGTTTTGCTGATATTCTTGATCCGAGAATCTATGACAATATGATCATTGCGGTTCAAGCGGTTGTTGGTGTGAACGCAGAAACAAGTGAGTGTAGAGCTCCTTCAACTGCTACTACTGCGGGTACTTGGATTACGAAAGTAGCTAAAGTTTATAAGAAGGAGTTGATAAAAAATTAGATTTCGGACGATGTGATATTGTGAAATATTTTTGGAAGTCCACGAAGTAGAATTTCCTACTCGAATTAATACGCTGGCCAGAAGTGTTCAAAAAAACAAAAAGACACAAGAAAGAACCTCTTCCAACGATGGAAGATATAAACAGTTTCAGAAATTATGTTGAAGCCAGTCTTGTTTCAGCGATCGAATCGTTGGCTGAAGGGTTTGAGTATTATGCATGGAAAAATTATGTCAATGTACTCTAATATTTATTCTACTATTTAATCGTAAGCGACCAGGTGAATTGGAAAGGATTTGCCTCGATGATTATCAAAAGGCTAAAACATTCGAGGAAACCAATAAAGATGAGTACAATCGATTATCGAGTGAGGATAAGAAATTAGTCGACGAATATTTGCGTATTGAATTCGGTGGGAAAAAAGGTCGAGAAGTACCATTACTCTTATCAACCAGCATGCGTTCTTTTATCGACACTATAATATTACATCGAAGTGCAGCGCAAGTTCATCCTGATAATCCGTTTATTTTTGGTTTGCCTGGATTTGACGGTACACGTTACAAACACCTAGAAGCATGTGTTTTAATGCGTAATTTTAGTAAGAAGTGCAATGCAAAGTATCCTGAAAGATTGCGAGCTACAGGACTTCGCAAACACTTTGCTACGACAGTAGCATCTCTTAAAATAGATGAGTGCCGAATATATGATGTGTCAAACTTCGTGGGCCACGCTGAAAAAATTCACCGCGACCATTACCGACAGAGTGTGGTAACTAGGGATGTTTGTGGTGTTTCCCAAATTCTGGAGGTTGCGTCAGGGGTGAATAGTATGATACAACGTAGTCAAAGTAAGTCTACATCAGAGCCTACATTCGAGAAACAGGCTGAAGGTAAAATTTATCTGATTAGTTTAATTAATATACAGTATTTACATTAATTTGAATGATTTATTTTACTTTTGAATTTTAAAAGTTGAATTGGCCCGTCTTTATTCTTTAAATATCTAAATTTACATAAATATATATATTTATTTGCAGATTATGAAACTGACAATGATGACCAGAATGTTCTTTTAGATATGCAAAACCATGAAAAAGATAATAGTTATGATTCAGAAAATTTCAGTGATACAACTCCGATCAAAAATTTAACGAGAAAACGTAAAATAGTAAACTTTAAGTTATCAGATCGAGAACCTAGTGACTCGACTTTAAATTCTGGTGAGATCTTGAAGAAAAAATCAAAAACGTATGATTTATTAAACGGTAAGATTTTTTACTTGTCTCAGATTAATTGGTACTGTTTTAGTCTTGTTTAAAATTCTTAATAATCATTGATATTTTTCAGACAAACAAAAGAAAATAAATAAAAAAAGAACATGGTCTGATGAGGAAAAAAAGCTTGTATTTGATACATTTGGAAATTTCATTAAAGCAATGAAAACCCCCTCTGCAGTGCTTATGAGACAATTTCTTAAAGATAATCCTAGTTTTCGGAGAACAGAACCTCAACTGCGCGTATGGATTCGTAACCAGTACGCAGATAAATTAAAAGAACAACAAGAGAAAGTTTAATTTCAACAATAAATGATATTTTGAATGTGGTTATGTCGTAATTGACATTTATATAATAGGATTCTTCCTATTTTAAATTTAGAAAAAATTTTTTCACTACTTATTATTTTTAATTATGTTACTATTCATTTTTATTTTTCTAACTAAAGATTGCAATACATATTTATAAGATTCTAAATGTATTTTTGTTATAATAAATCACACTGGCACACAAAAAGTGATCTGTACACATCTCAAGATTTCGGTATCTACCTATGTAATTTTTGACGGGCTGAAACTAAACTCGAAGTCCGTGTATCCCTTACACTCAGAGATTTTGAGTAAAGTGCAAAATACTTGAAAAAAGGACTAAATATTGCAGCCATTGAATAGGCTTTCAATTTTGTTTCAGAGGATCGAATTACATGAGAAGAAGATCCGAATTCAGATCTAAAGAAGTTTTTTCATCTCAATGATTGCAATTTTTCACGATTTTTTACCTTCTTGGGGGTTTTTCTGCACTTAATTTAAGCTTTTGGAAGTGTACAATTAAACAGATCTCAAATTTAGATTCAATTCTTCGAAATACATGTAGAGTAGGTAAATCTGGTCAAATGTACAGATCACTTATTTTTTTGTGTTCAGGTGTAATTTATGATTCGATATTTTCAAACATTGTTAATTATTTAATACATTACTACGATTAGTAACTTTAGTTAATTTACTAGCATAGTTTTTTCATGTATGTATTAGATACATCTCTTGTATTTTTAAGACATTTGGATTTATTTCTAGTGACACGATTTATGAAGCAGTGGTATTTTATTGTTTTTCTTTAAAAATAACGTATCTACTAAAAACACATGTTATTTTCGATGTAATTTAAAAACTGAATAAATTCGTATGAAAAAGGAAGATATATTTTCAAACATAGATTTTTTTAACTTTCCGTTAACAAGAAAATTGATAATTTTCAAAAATCGGGAAGTAATTGTTTGCACCTAGTTTTCCGAAAATCAAGATGTAAAAGGAAAAAGCTTTAAAGCGTATGGAAGATTGATTTTCGACTTCGAAAAGTTCAATATATCGTGGCAAATAAAATTAATTTATGTATAATCTAATTGTTTTTGTATAATATAAGCGGGAAGTTGCAGGGATAGCCTACCCGGGAAAAAATGATCAGATCTGACCATGCCTGTTCATGTATGATCAGGCCTGAAATTAGACCTTATCAGGCCTGTTCATGTATGACCAGACCTGAAATTAAACATGATCATGCCTGATCAGACCCGTCCATGCCTGTTCATGTCTGAAGTGTTAAATACCTCAGGCCTGTTCATCCCGGGAAAAAATGATCAGACCTGACCATGCCTGTTCATGTATGATCAGGCTTGAAATTGGACCTGATCAGGCCTGTTCATGTATGATCAGGCCTGAAATTAGACCTGATTAGACCTGTTCATGCATGCTCATGTCTGCTCATGTCTGATTTTTCTTTTAGTTCTATTTTTAAAATTAATTTGTTCCGTATGACGCATCAATTTCTATCCCCTTATTAATTTTAAATGTACAACTTTCATTCAAAATATTGGCTTAAGCATAAAGTTTTTGATATCCAAAATAGATCAGTTGATATCGATAGGCGATAAGTCCTTTCAAGGTGTCTTAAGCTACGCCTTGGTTCATTGCTGTAGTATGAAAGATTGCTGAATTGTAGAACATACAGATAATTCTTAGTTACCTATACGTTTTGAATAAAAAAAAAAATTTTAGATTAAAAGAAAACAACAAAATTATAATTCTGGAATAAACCTTAAAGAAATTTTTTTTTATTACTGTGCATAGAGCCACATGTTAATGAAGTAAAAAAAATACATAGCCGTTTTAAACAAATAACTCTGATATGTAATAAATTATTAATAATTAATAAACTAGGCATAGTTAACTTCCTTAACTGTAAAGATAAGTCATGTATGAAATTAAAATTACTTTAAGTAGTTTGAAAGATACCTCTAAAGTAAAGATAAGTTATATGGTCAAGAGGTAAAGTAACAGTCTGGAAAGCGCGGCATCTACGGTTCGAATCCCCGCAGGTGCAACTTTTTTCTTTTTGGACCTGATCGAGTCAGACATGAACAGATCTGATCAGACCTGAACATGCCTGGCCAGGTCTGATCAAACCCGGTCATTTTTCATACCTGATCAGACCTGAAGACTCATGCCTGTTCATGTCTGATCAGGTCTGATCATTTTTTCCCGGGTATAGATCCTATAGGGCCAATCGCTTTACTTATTTTTTTCCTGCAATTTTCTACTACTTTCCTTTTTTCCATATATTCAGTATAAACTATTTTTCTTATTTATAATATAATTACAAAATATAAATATCCGGTAATATAATCATTGAGATTAATTATGAAGCTAATATAAAAGATGAAATGAAGTAAATATCTCCTTTGCGCAAGGGATACTGCGCATCTTGTATGTACAAATGTATATAATTTATATATACAATATATATAAGTCACCAAAATGCTAAAGGCTTTTATTTCTTAAAAATTATGGTATATATGAAAAATTTGCATAAACATAATGAAAACTCATATTTTTTTTTTAATATTTTTCAAAAAAAAATGAAGTCACCAAAATGTTAAAACCACAAACATATATATATATATATATATATATATATATATATATATATATATATATATATATATATATCTATATATATAAATATATGAAAAATTGATGTGGGTGCTCAAATGAAAGGTCTCGATGAGTGTAACATCGGAATGAGTTTATATCTTAAATAATGTCAATAGATTACGAGATACAAGGTCATTTCTTGATTGTGTATAATTATGAAAACTATTCCTGAAATTTATGGGAAAGATTTCCCTAATATCTATGTATAGGTTTAAATCCTATATATTATAGGAATCATTTCAAATTCACTCCGCACGAAGATTTTGCATTATTTTATTTTGAGAATGATTCCTATAATGGTATGGGAACGATTCCTACAATATTCCAGGAATCCTTCCTATACGATTATAGGAATAGTTCCCATAATAATATAGGAACCATTACTATATTATTAGGGGAATGGTTCCCATAATGATATAGGAATCATTCCTATAATGATAGGAACCATTCCCATCGTTATAGGAACTATTCCTATAATTTTGGGAATAGTTCCTATAATTATGGGAACAGTTCCCATAATTTATGGGAACAGTTCCCATAATTTATGGGAACAGTTCCTATAATTGCCTGGGAACTGTTCCTATAATATTATAGGAATAGTTCCTATATTTTTCTTTCCGTGTAGTATTTACAGGTTAATTGAAGGGAGTGTCTTCTGTTATGACGTAATTATAATTCATTGAAAATGAGCTATCAGTAGAAAATCATTCATTCATTTATTAATTTATTCGTAAGTCACTAAACATAAAATTTTTGCGAATTTCAAAATTTTAAATGGGCCATGAAATAACGAGAAACATTTTAAAGTAAAAGTTAAATAGATCAAATTGAAGGGAATTTAATCGGCTTTAAAATGCAATTTTCTGTAGAAAACAGTCTATTCCCAGTCAAAAGTCATTCATAGTTTGAGTCTTTCGTAGTCACCCAATTTTATCGACAATAAAATTGATTGTCTGAGCAATAAGTGTAATAAGTCTTATAATGGTCGGTCAAAAGTAGGCACTATGTTGATGACTCAGTCGGTTCATCATAGAGTAGGTAAGCATTATATTTGTTAGAGGTTACGTGACTAATGCAAAATTATGGGTTATGATAATTAAAAATTGTACCTTCTTGCGAAGTTTTACAAACTTGACATACAAATGGAAAATTCACATTTTGTTTGTCAGTCTCAATTACAGCCTGGATCATCCGTGATTTTGATCCATTATTAGGGTTAACTACTTCCAGTTCTTGAACTGGTGAGTAACCGCGATCTGATAAAATATCATCTTCATCTGAGTCGCAAAGATCACTTGCATTGGTCCGCGAAGTGATGTCTTGAAGGATGTTTTCAGTGCGAGTGATCGAATCGTTTTCTCGGGATTTGCTGGCATTGAGGGCTTTTGTTGCTGTTTTTAAGTCAGCAACAGCTGAATTATTATTAGCCTTCTTCTTTTCATGACAATCATCCGGGACATCGGGTAAAGTCACATTCCCGTCAGTATCAACAACCAGAGACTCGAGCCACTGCTTATCTTCTAATGACAATATGATGTGAAATTAACAATAGAACCATGAGAAAAGATAAAAAAAAACAACGAGTAATTTACTCTGTAAATTATAAAACTATCAAGACTTGAGTAAGTGAAATATAGGAATAAAAACAATAAGGAAAAAACCAACCAAAAATAAATAAATTAATACAAAAATTGAAAAACATATTGAAATGATCCCATAATAAATTAGTTGACTTACCACTTGTACGTAAAACTTTAACAGAATAAAATTTGTTTTTCCATTTAGCTGAAGCATCACCATTTTTTTTAAATTTAATTGAATCGTAATTCAAAATATCACGTTCACGTGAACCACTCCAAAGGACAAGAGCCCAAAGAATCATTATTAATAAAAAATAATGCAAATTAAAGAGCAAGACGAGATAACCACGACTTAATTAGTTAAAAGATAATTGTTTATGTATAAATAAATAACGTAACTATGGAAATATTATAATCAATACAACGGTAATCGTAAAATAAAAAAAAAAAAATAAATGAACGATTAAAAAAAAAAAATATTTAATAAAAAAAAAAGTTGTATGTGCTTCATTAAAAATAAATTAGTTATAATAATAAAAAATAAATAAAAACTATAAAAACATTCGAGTGAATTACTGCAAAAAATGCCGAAGCGAGTAAAACCATTCGAGGAATATTCGAGATCTTATCGATATAAAATTATCAAATTTTTGAAAGATCAAGAAGATGAGCCAATGCGAAGTGAGAACGATAGATGCATAAGTGAATCAGATGATTTGACTAGCTCAGGTAAGACCAATACAACCAAAAAAATTAGGAAAACGGTTGACCCTAAAGGCTTTCCGTGCAACTTCCCGCTCATTTCAATTAAAATAATGATGTTTATAAGCTCTCCGAGCTCAAAAATACCATTTATGTATTATTTTGAGCTTAAAGAGCTTAAAGAGATAACTTTTTTATGCTTTTGAACTCTTCAAGCTCAAAAGTCTAATAGAGGTTCGTTAAAACACAATTTTTCAAATTTTTAAACCACAATAACATTTGAATGAATTAACCGATTTTTACGCGGTTGGCGGCGATCGACGTGGTTTTTTTATATTGAGAGCTATACAATTTTTAAAATTGATCAATAAAGCCGTTCGAAAGTTATTTCAAAAATTTCGGAGTTTTGTTGAAAAACACGTGTTTCCAAATATTTCGTCGAAGATATCTTTCGAACAAATCAACTGATTTTCACGTTCTAGGCGGCGATCGACGCAGTTTTGTAAATTCTAGAAATAATCTTAGGCCATTAAAAATGATCCGATAAGAAATGTCGAAGTTATATGGAAAAAACACTTTTTTCGGTTTTCTTTCGTTCACGATATCTCTCGAACGAATAAATCAATTTTGACCTGATTGGCGGCAATCGACGTGGTTTTTTTTAAAATCCATCAGTCGAGCCATTTAAAAGTTATTCCAAAAAAACCACTTCTGAAAAAATTTTTTTTTCTATTTTTTTTGAGATTTTTCTAAATTTCTCAAAATTTATCGGTCCGAATCGGTTCAAATTTTCAGGGAATCTAAGTTTAGTGAAGCTCTTTTGAATGGCACCAACCGCGATGAATCCGATTCAACCGTTCAAAAGTTATAAGAGGTTTACATACTTACACACACACACACACACACACACGCGCGCACGCGCACGCGCACACATACACATACATACATACAGACATCGTGACACCCTCGCGGGAATGATCAGGGAAGCTTCCTATGACCTTAAAACGTCGAGATCCGATGAAAACTCGATTTTTTCGAAACGGGGTAAAAGCAATAACTTCCTGATTTTTGAAAATTTTCGATTTTCGCGAGAAGTTAAAAATATGACAGACATAATCAACAGAATATATATTGTAAGATGTAGATGACGAGGTCTCAATGCAGAGTGTGTCAAACAGTTTGGATTCAACAGAATCAAATGAAGAACTAGAAGGTACAGAACTTGGCGAAGTTGAGCGTGAAGATACTGGACTAGAAGATGGTGATATGAGAGAAGCGGAAACGGAAGGTAAAAAAATTAATTAAAAAAAATAAATTTATGTAAAATCGATAACGAAGGGAGACTTGAGCGATTTTTTTTAATTTATCAAAAAATTATGTACCTGAAGTTCCGAACGTTCGTGAAACGAAATTGTTTTTAATTCATAACTTCTACAATATTGAAAATATCACGCCAATTATTTCTGAATATCGTTCTTTTGGGTTTTCAAAGGTATGAAATAAATTTTAATTGTCTCCGACTTCCGGAACACCCCCTAATAACTACCCTTAACATTAGAAAATTCATAACTTCCTGTCTATTAAAAATATCACGCCAATTTTTTCTAAGAATCTTTATTTTGGGTACCCACTGCGATTTTGGAATAATAACGCAATTTATACAATTAAACTATTGTAACTGTGAGAATAGATGTGAAAGTTGTGATGCAAATTCAAAATTCTTTGCTATCATAAACAAATTAACAACCACAATGTCTTTTGAAACGCTTTCTGGTGTGATGATAGATTCAATACTGTCATGTAAAATATCTCAAGAAAAAAACTTATTCGTGATTAACATTGATAATTTGAAAAATGTGTGTTATATTGTTAAAAATTTCAATGATGACAATTCTGTATTTGTTATCGATCCAGTCTGTTGTATTGATTCTCAATAATAATTTGTTTATAAATCAAAAACGATATTCTTTGCTTTTCAAACGAAGTTCTGAATGGGACAATAAGGACGAGTACCCTAGCCAGCAAAAAACATCCGTAACAAAATACGTGGAGTAAGATTTTTATGTACACTTCTCATAAAAATTAAGGGATCAAGAAAAAAAATCCAAATTTTTCGAAATTGTTCAGCAGGCTATACTATAAAGAAAAATGGTCGTACAGTAAAATTTGTTTTCGAAATTTTTTCTTGAGTAATCTCAAAAAAACCACAGAAAAAAAAATTGTCTAGATTTTTTTGGTTTTTATTTTTAGTCTACAAATTTGGAAAAAATTTTTTTAACTTAAACACTACATGGACCGAATAACTTGTTTATCCAGCTTCAATTTTTTTTTTAAATCTTGATTCGAGGATTTCTCGCTGAGATAACGGAAAAGGAAATGAATGGAAAAGGATTATTTTGTCTTCGATTATCAATATTTTACTAACCAATGATTACATAGAAAATTCGAGGTGGGTTTCGAAAACTTAAATAAATTTTCTAAAAGAATTGGCTATTGGTTTTTTGAAAGAAAAAATTTTTTTTTCGATCATTAAATGAATTTGAAAAAGCTACACCAGACTTTCAAAAGATCTACCACAAATCTTCCGCTCACGGATCTTCCAAAGATCTTTCAAAAGTCTTTAATGGACTATATTGATTTTTGAAAAATTTGTCTCCCCAGGTAGACTTTTGGTAGATCTCTTGCAGATCTAATAGCGAAAGATCTGTAGTAGATCTTTCATGAGTCTATTGTAGATTGTTTGTTTTTTACCCGGGCAGTGTTAATGAAAAATCATTTTGTTAATCCTTTCTTAGTTAATGGCGTGTTGAATTGTAATCCTGGTAGTACATCAATGTACGTTAACTTTTTATTTATATTTTATCGAACACCAATTTTGTTCTTATCTATTCAGCATGAGAACTCATATATTTTTGTTTTTATACAGGCAAAAGTAAAAGTAAAGTTTGGGAATATTTTAACGCAGTTGATTCAAGCTCAGCACGGTGCAAACTTTGCCAAACAATTATAAAAACTTCAGGCAACATAATCAATCTCCGTTGTCATCTTAACTCTAAACATAAAACGTTTATTCCTAAAGAACTGCAAAGTAATTCAAAGAAACGTTCATCTGTAATTCTTCAAGAACATTCACAAGATTCTCATATTGAATGTAAAAAATTGAAAGTGTCACAGGTTTGTACATAATGTTGTACTCTAAATTAATTGATAAGCCAAAAAATAACAAAATATTTATTTCAAATTGTTTTTTTTTCTTTTTTTCAGAGCAATCCTGTTTTAAATTTATTTAAAAAAGCAAGTTTCTATGCAGGTAAAATTAATATATCCTTTTTTATGATTTTATGCATTGAAAGTGTATATTTATACTAATTTTTTTATTTTATTATGCAGAAGGTGGACACGAAGCTCAGAAACTTACAGACGCACTGCTTTACATGATAGTAGTCGATCATATGCCATTACGTACAGTACAAAAAAAAGGCTTACAGCAGTTTTTAAAAACAGCCAGACCTCAGTACACAGTACCAAGCCGTAAAACTATCACAAAGCTAGTAGATGACAAGTACGATGTTTTAAAGCTTAAAAAATCCAAGAATGAGATAAAAGTCCATTTTATTCTATTATCTGTGATATTTGGACAGATGTATCACAAAAAAGTTACTTAGGAACAACTGTTCATTATTTGTCAGCAGATAATTTAAATATTCTCAGTACTAATCTGTGTGTGAAACCATTAGATGCTGAGCATAATGCAACTTATATTGCTTCATCTTTACAAGAAATTTTCAATACGTTTGGCTTAAAAACTGAGAAAATAACAGCTATAATATCTGATAGTGCAGCCAATATGATAAAGGCTCTAGAAAAAGTATTAAATGACAATAATACTAACAAAGATAATACAAATAAAAATAAAAAAAAAATAAATAAAAGGTTACCATGTTTTGCACATCGAGTATCACATGTATTTAATCTGACTATTGTGATAATAATTATAAAATATACTTAATTATTATTATTTATTCATTATAATTGTTAATTCTAAAATTTAATATTGTTATTGTTTAACAAAAAACTTTAATTTATTTACAATAAAATTGTATGTTTGATTTTATGAATTAAAAATTTTAAACTATTGTAATTGCATGCTTTTTATTTAATATAATTAAAAATTTCTATTTTTAGTGACCAGATTTATGATTAAAAAGATTTGAATCATCGCGCCTTGCGGTTAAATTCAAAGTAACCGCAAGGCGCTTACTTTCAAATTCATTTCATAATTATAATTAAAATCCTATAGGATTTTCAAATTTTAGCGCTCATTTTCAACAACGATATCAAAAATCGATATTTCGATGTTTTTATCAAAACATCGATGGTTCGATGGCGAAAATTTTGAAAAATCGATAGTTCGACGTCGATGTTTTTTATTAACATCGCCCATCCCTAGATTCGACTGTAGTACATGCTAATGCTCTGCAAGCGCACTAACGTTACAAATAAGGAGAAGGGGAAGGTCCTACACTCTGGGAGAATTTAACGTTTGAAACAGTAAAAATTCTACTTTTAAGATGTACATTTTACCCGTCGAAGCACATCAATAATTACAGTTCCATCTTTAGCGTTGCGTTTAAAATTTACCATTTTACTTTGTAATTATTGACGTTGCTTATATAAAAATTTACTAACTGTAGTTTATATTTTTTAAATATCATACGATCATTTTTTACATACGAAATTATAAATATCAAAGTCAAAGTTCTTAATTATTATACTTTCACATTTTCGACTTTCACATAACGAATATTACCTTTTGAAATAGTATTTTTTAGCGTGTAAACAATAAATTGTAGCATTTAAATAATAAATATTCCATAGTGACTAGTAAAATCACGATTTTACTGTTTGAAATGGTAATTTTTATCAGTTGATCATTACTTATTACAACACGACGATCATTTATTACAGTTTACTTTTTTCCGTGTAATTGCATGTTTTGTTTTTTTTTCTGTGAAAAATCGAACTTTTCAAAATTTGTAAATATTGTTTTACTTGAAGTCTGCTGTGGCAGTGTTGCTAAACTTATTTATTATTCTTTTTTATTTTTTTTTAATTCCTAAAGCTTGTCTGTGATTGGTCAATTTACATTTTGAGTATCTCAAAAACTATTGAGAATATCGAAAAGCGACTAAGGAACTTTATTCTTAGAATCGTCTCCTCTATATAGGAGGAGATGATTCTTCAGTTTACCGCTGTGAAGGTCATTCTGAATCACCCTGTATAGTTATATATACTTATATATAATTACAAATGAAAAATGGCCCTATATAATCATATATAATTATGTAGAATTAGATATAATTATATAGAATTATTTCCAAAGAAAAAAAAACCGGCTTATTATTTATGAACAGTCTCTTTTACTTATTGGCTTTTGTCAGTAGAAAAATTTTCTTGAAAACCACTGTGATGACTAATTTCTTAACCGTAAAAACAAAATGAAATAAATAAATAAAATATTAGGTACACTAAAAACAGAAAAATATTGTCCCCTTAATGGGGTAACCACTTTTGTAGGCGTGTTCTGAGCTCCTTCCGGTGCTTTGATTCTTCGGTGAGCCACCAATATTTATCGCAAAGTCTATGCGAGTCAAGTTTGTCTCGCAATGGGAGAGCAGTAGAGTAGGTGAAGTCAAACCATCTCAGTTTTCGGTCGTCCGGGGCAAAATTAATTTTTTTGTTTGCTTTGTGCCGTTTCCAGTGGAATAGTATGGGGATTTTATTTTCATCTTGAATGAGTCCCTTTTTGTCTAGTGTATTGAAGGCTTGAGGAGGTAGCAAGCCCGTCTCATGACGTTTTTCGAAGTCAGCGTCAGAAAAGATCACCAGCTTATTGATGTCCTCATTGGCAATTTGCAGGATCATGCTAGAGTAGCCCCTCACAAGTTTGATAATGTGATTATCAATCCTTGGAATATCAGCGATGTCGTAGATTACCGAATTTTTGATGAATCTCTTGAAGTTCGTCTCCTCAGATCTATATGCTCCAATACAGGCTCGAAGGCATTTTCTTTCGAAAATCCTAAAATTTTTCATCACTGCAGCGCTCGTATTCCACCAAATTGGGGCCGCGTAAATTAGAATTGGCCTGACCAGCAGTAGATAGCAGATGATTTTAGATTTTCTGCTAGGACTTTTATTATAAAAAATGCGGCTATTTGCCTTAAAGGCCACTTTTGCCTTTGGCAACTGGATATCTGAATGGTAACGCAGCCGTAGAAGGTGGTCGATATGGACTCCTAGATATTTGACTGTGTTTCTGTTCGGTATTTTGACCTCCTCGTTGGTGTTAGAAGAAAGAGTCGAGATTTGGAACTCCTTGAGTTTGGCCAAGGCATTCTTGCTTAAGTGATTTGATTCTCTTCTGAATAATATTGTCTCGCACTTTTCAGGATTCATTCGCAAGTTCCAGGTCTTGTAGAAGGTTTTGATATTATTGACCAAGTCCTCTAGGCGCTTTTTGAGGATTTCTGGTTGTTTTTCAGCCACTCCAATTATCAGATAGTCTGCGTACGCTGCAGCAATTAGTCTTTCGTCAGTGTTCAGGCCGAACATACTGAGAAGCATCATGGTAAGTAAGCAGAAAAGGATCGGTGAGTTGACAGTACCCTGCTGCAATCCTTCAAGAATTTCATATCTCTTTTTAGACAGGTTGGAGCCATCCCAGGTGCGGAATGTCCTTCCCATAATTATGTCGATGATAGTCAACAGAAGCCATAGTGGGAACGCGAATTTGATTAGCCTGAAGATTAGTCCGTTGATCCACACGGAGTCAAATGCCTTTTCTTGGTTGATTAAGGCTACACAAACCCTAAGGTTGTCTGAAAGGTAGTTGAACAGCTTGTCCAGAATTTGATGAATAGCGTGTGTAGGACTATGTTGCGCTCGAAAGCCAAACTGTAGATTGTGCATAATCTTCTTATCGCGGCAGACTCTGACGATGTGATTGTTGATTACCATTTCGAAGACCTTTTCCAGGTTGGAGGTAAGGTTTATTGGCCAGCAGCTAGTAGGAGTAGTTGGATCCTTATCCTTTTTTAGGATTGGGAGAACTTTAGCTTCTTTCCAGGCTTCTGGGAAGTAGGTTAAATTTAATCCATTGTTGAAAATGATCACCAATGCCCTGATGGCTCTGGGTGGCAGGTGTTTCAGTATAATGGATGGAATTTCGTCCGGACCACTAGACGTTTTATTCAGAAGCTTCTTGAGAATTTTTGTCAGCTGATTAGAGTTTGTGAATGGACATTCATCTTCAATTTCTGTCGTCGGGTTTAGGGCACTATTGTTACTATTGAAAGTAGTGAGAGTGGCTCCATCCGCTCGTCTGTTGCTGAGAGTGTTTTTAGTTTCTTCAGCTTTTCTGTCAACATATTCTTTGAACCTCGTTCCCTCATTGAGGTAGCGCGGTGAGTTTATGGACTGGTAAAATTCTCCGATGACGTTCAATTTGTCAATCGGGTTAGTTACTATTATTTCATCACCACTCTTGGAAGCAGCGCACATATTGATAGCTCCATTTCGGCATATTGGGTCCGTAGATTTTACTCGTTGGTCAGCGATTGTTGTGGTTTTCTTTTTTCTCAAAAGACGGTTAGAAAAAAAATTAAAAATTTTTTTTGAATTACCTAATATATATATATATATATATATATATATATATATATATATATATATATATATATATATATATATATATATATATATATATATATATATATTAGACTGTTTCAAAAAAATCGATGAATTTTTTTTTTCTTTATTATATAGAAAATCTTGTTGGAAATGGTGAAAAAAAATACTGTGAAAGTTAGAGCTCTTAATATTAATATTAAGAAGTGCCGCAACGTAAATTTCAATTTCCCATTTAAATAACATGGGAACGATGTACTTTTGAATTTTGGAATTTTTTAACTCTCGCTAGAAATAATAATTCAAATAGACCAATATATTTTTTTATAGAAAATTTAACGCTCTACAAAAAAGGATTCCTCCAATTTTTTAATATATTCATTTTTTTTAAAATTATTCAACGTTAAATTTGGATTAGTTCAAAATTTATACATTTTTCTTATTTTCCGACGCAACCATCAACTTTATGAGAAAATTTCATATGACATTTTTTGTAGAGAATTCAATTTCCTATAATTTATCTTTCGACAAGTTTTTGATATTTCTTACCGATCGTACGTTACCTGCAAAAAACTAAAAATTTTTATAAATAAATGCGATTTTACTGCTTGAAATTAAATATTTTATTCAAATAAATAGATTTTTAACCTAAAAATGTATTATTTATTATAATGACAGTAATATATATCGTTACACTAAAAGATTTTTACTACAATTGGGCAGGTTTTTTCTGTATTCACTTATAACTAGCAATAAGTATTGTAATTGGTCTTCATTTTTCGTGAAACACTTATTGTATTGTTCAATCGACGCTACACCACGCTCCGCAACATCATTGACGATCATTAATTTCGTAAAAAATTGCACACATTCTTTAAAACTTTCATCACTAGCCCAAGAATTTATATCTTTATCAACGAAGTCGTAAAGTAAATCAAAAGCTCTGAAGATAGACACAGAATCTACCGACACAAAGTCGCTTATATCTTTGTCTAAGAGTGCATTCAAATCATCGTTTTCAACTTCGAATTTCCTTGCCTTAACTTTCTTTCCTTTTCGATACTTCATATTTACAACCATTTTTTTCTTCACTTCAACTTCTACTTCATCATCGAACAAGGAAATTATAGCTAACTTATCTGTTAAATACCACAGATGATTTATCATTTTTGCAGTAGCAGCTTTTAAAATTTTAGAATTAACGGCTTCATATTGAATAAACTTTTGCAAAAAAGTAAGGTCATGATTTGGAGCCAGAATAGCAGAAGGCGAAGAAAACCAAGCTTTTATATAATTCGTAATAATAAATAAGCAAACTTCTCGAAGACCATTTCTTTCACGAGTACTGAGTTTGAACTCGTCTCTGAAAATAAATATTTTAAGACAATAAATGGCCTTAGCCATCCAACGAGCGTGACTCATAGCTCCTGGGCGCTTGAATGACAGATTTTCTTTGGGAGTTATTCCCAGAAAAATTAATGAGAGCTCCAAAAATTCTCTATAATCATTTCTTGGGTGATATTTCTGAAAAAAAATTAGATTTCATACCATAACTTGATTAAAGCTTATGAATTCTTAGAAGAATTTATAAAGAAAATTGTGGTATGTTTTCAAACGGAATGCTATTAAAATGAACGGATAAGAAGAGTAACACATAGTTAATTTTATAAGTTTCTCAGAATAAAAAAATTATTGAAATTGATTTTCAACGTTCGAAATGCCTACAAAAGAAAGTATTTTGAAAAATTTTAACAATTGAAAAGAATTCTATCAATTTTAAAACTTAATTTGTTTTAATCGTTTTGTTATGTAGAGATTTATGATACCGCGACAGTTAAACAGCAGACTTATCAATCACGATATTTTAATCGAACGATAATTCAAACGTATGAAGAACAAGCAGAATGTTTAAATTGCTAATGTCGATAAGCTAAAAAAGTCGATGGTTGAACTACCTTTTGAAAAGTATTGAAATCAGCTTAAACCATACCCGCATGTAATTTTCTATAAAAACTAATAAATCATTAGTTTGATCCATCAAAACGGTAGCAACTATATTATCTTCTAAGCAGCATGGTGCAACTTTGGCGCATCCCACTCTTTTGAGGTAGGGGTAACTTGTGTTGTTCGCAGTAGTAGTAGTAGTAGTAGTAGTAGTAGTAGTAGTAGTAGTAGTAGTAGTAGTAGTAGTAGTAGTAGTAGTAGTAGTAGTAGTAGTAGTAGAGATAATAGTAGACTTATTAAATAATAATTATTATTATTATGATGCACACACACACACACACACACACACACACACACACACACACACACACACACACACACACACACACACACACACACACACACACACACACACACACACACACACACACACACACACACACATACATACACACACACACACACACACATACACACACACACACACACACACACACACACACACACACACACACACACACACACACACACACACACACACACACACACACACACACACATATATATATATATATATATATATATATATATATATATATATATATATATATATATATATATATATATATATATATATATATATATATATATATATATATATATATATATATATATATATATATATATATATATATATATATATATATGTATGTATGTATTAGGGTGGTCCTTATGTTGGGTTTTTTGAAATTTTTTTTCACGATAGTTCAAAATCGGTTCAAAATCTATAAAAAAAAAATCATGCCAAGTTATAGCTCTTAATTTTAATATTAACCCGCGCCCCCCGACGGTCAAAGTTTTAAAGGAAAATAACATGGGAAAAGTTATATTTTTACTTTGGAATTTTTTACGTCATAAACTAACCAACAAATCACATCAAAAATATTTTTTCTAATGCAAAATTTAACGGTCTACAAAAAAGGTCTCTTATCATTTTTTGATAATTCTAACGGTTTTGAAGTTATTCGAGGTCTAAATTGAAACTATAATCTTTTTCATAGTTTTTTCTGTTTTTTCTGGTCATTTAATAATTCAACAATCATAGACGGGTTATTATTCATATTAGATTACTTTTTTTACTTATGCATATAATTTTGAACTATAATTTACGTGAAAAGTATTAATCAATTAAAGAAGTGTATTATTAATATTTTAATGAATCGAAAATGTACAAACATTACCATTTTTATTTTTAATTACAGATACTTTCATGAAATTTTTTTATTAGTTTTTTTAAGTGCGTCAGGAAACATTTGACGATGATCTTTAACCAATTGTAACACGTATTGCATTTGTTTTTCATCCTTAGTATAACGATTACAAAAATCTTGCACTAGTTTAACTCCTCTTTCAGCACAGTCATTCACAACCGATAGTTTTTTAGCGAATCGTAATGCAGTTTTATAGTGTTCATTATGAGCCCATTCAGAAGGATGAATCTTTAAAAATTCTGTTTGTAACTCGAATCTATTGAAAAAATTGATCGATTCTGCAGTTACGAAAAAGTCAATATCATTATATAATAATTCAGTTATGCTCTTAGTTTGAAAGCGTTTAACACTACATTTTTCACTAGTATAATCCAAGTCTTCTTCCGGAATATCATCAATCACAATTGTTTCTTCTTCTTTACGCAGCTTAGCGACAATTTTTAATTTTGTTTCTTGTGAAACTTCCTCATCAAAAATAGCCATGATTGCTAATTCTGGTGATAAATACCACAAGTGATTCATAAATCTACTAATTGCCACAGTAGCAAGATTACTGTTGATTGCCTTAAAGTTGTTGAGTTCTTTTATAAACTGTAGATCATGGTACGGAGCTTTGACACTATTTGACGACGAAAACCAAGCTTTAACATAAACCATTGTCACAAAAACACATATTTGCCGTAGTTTATTATCTTCACCTTTTTCAATGACAATTGCTCCCGAAGCATGTACATTTTCAATATATAAATAGCTTTTGCCATCCATCGTGCATGGTGACAAGCTCCTGGCTTACGAAAACTAAATTTTTCGGGGATGACACCGATAAAAACTAAAGTAAGCTCTAATAACTCTTTGTAATCATCACGAGGCAGTTGTGATGCAAGAGTATCAGTCGCAAAAGTTCTAATAGATTCAATTTTTTCATTTGTCAAGATATTATCATTTTTCGGATCATCTAAACCTGTTTTGTAACTGAGTTTATTTAAATCTCCCCATTGCTTTTGGAATCGGATAAAAAGTGGAACATTAGGACCAACAGTATTTGGAAAAACAGCTTCGAAGACATATCTTAGGACTATTTCAAATATATGATGCCTACATGGAAGATACAACAAATCTCTTTCTAACAATTTTTCCAGTAATGCAGCAGCACCATTACGAAGGCCTAAATTTGAAGGAGTAGTGTCACAGCATATTGCTTTTACAGATATGTCGAATCCCCAGTCACATAATGTCTTATGAACTACAGAAGCTTGTGCCATTCCAGTTCCATCTTCACTCGTTGGTACACCTAACATAATTTCTTTACTTTCTGAAGTAATTATTACAGGCAATCGATAAACAGTTTCTGTATTTAACAAATTAGGTAATAATTTTCCATCCCAATGTACAACAATAGATGATAACTTTAAGTCTTGGAAATGTTTTTTTATTTCTATTGATTTTGACTCTCGCATAGTAAGCCGACATCGGCGAATAGATGATCGATTGACAATAATGGAATTAATATCCACTTCTAATAATTTTAAATCGATAAGCGACTGACAAATAGCTGTAGTTATAAACAAAGCATCTCTGTCGCTTACTTTACAACGGTCAAAAGTAGCTACAACTCTTTCGTTGAGAATATTGTGAGTTCCTCTTATATTTCTTGACTTAAATTGGCCGGCAGTAGTTGGAATGTATACTTCTCCACTAGAGACTGATTGAGCACTTCCTTGGCTTGATAAGAGTTCAACGTTTTTGTCTACAAAAAAGGATAATGATAAGACACAAAATATCTTCACTATAAAATAATAAAATATCAATGAGTAAGTTGATTATTATAATTTACAAAATAATGATTTTTCTTTTTCACTTTCCAATTTTCGTTTTTCGAAATCCAATTGTTTCTCTAATTTTTTAACACCAATTTCATCGTCATCGTATTTCGTCTTAATATTTGCAATAAAACCAATTCGTTCATCTGATCTCTGATTATTCAAGAATTCTTTGGAATTTTCATCAACCATTTCAAATACATTTGACGGTGCGATGTCAAATAATTTTTTTAATGAACAGGAAAATTCATTTTGTTTTTTCACAGCAACTTCACTCCGATTTCTATGTTTAAGAAGTATGCGTCACTCATCATACAGTTTTTTCAACTTATCTCGACATCATTGCACATCTTGAACGGGAATTCGAGCTTTCTTCCAAAACACAATAATTTCATCAATCACTGCAGCAACACCATCTGTGATAGTATTATTTGAAATACGTGTATAAAAAAATAACACTTTCAAAGCTTGCAATTTCGATGGTAATTGGTTACCTACGATTTGAACGTCAACATCACCAATCAAAAAAATGTTTTGACATAAACGTGATAACTCCATATTTAACTGTGTAACGGGTAATTTTTGAGGGTTTATTCTTTGGAAAAAAAAAAAGGGATTAACGCTGAACGATTATGAATGATACTGCGACACAAAGCGCCCCCTTGCTCGAATCTGAAGCTCGCCGGAGTCCAGGGTAAAAGGGGGGTTGAACAACAAAATATATTTCAGAAGAAAACAGATCTCAGTTACTTAAAAATAAATAATACATAACTACGTCTTACTAAATAACTCCAAATGTCAAACAGGGTATGATAGAGAAATAAATAATCATTTATTTATCAAAATCGACTCACAAAGAGTTACGAAACAAAATAACAAATTCTCGTAAGACAAAAAAAAGGTTGAGGTTATATCCAACCTCAACAACTAAATCTAAAATAATACAAACAAAATGTCTTCATGACATTGGTCGCGCACGCGTATCAGGACCCGATCAAAACTGGTCTGTACAAGACAAACTCGCACACATTCTGGCTCCCGTGAGCGTCCAAATCGCGAACTACAACTCCACCAACTGGTTACCCACTCCCCAGGAGACTAGCCGTCACCCTGGGCCTAAAACTCTACCCTGAGAGCGGATGGAGAGTATCCTCTCCGCTCCCACCTACACGGTTTGTGATTACCTACCGGATTTTCGACAGAGGGTCGAAGATCCGGGGAAGTCAAATCTTGTTGAGAGTTCAAAAGGTACTTACCAGTGTTCTAGGCGAACCAAGGTAATGTCCCTCCAGCTGTTATTGGTAGAAGAATATTCCCTCAATAACACTCTGTCACAAGACTTCGTTTCCGATCGCCAATTTTCGCTTTTAACAGTTTTTCAAAAAGTTACTTGCAACGAACCAGAATAATCGTTTTTGCCCTCTACACGTTGTTTACAAACTACTAATTTAATTGGCAATTCCCTCATTCTATATCCATTCGGTTCGTCAAATTCTGAGTTTTGAAAATCAAATATCAACAGATTACATACAAATTCAACAGAATACATTCCCATACTAAAATTTGCTCGGGACTTAGAATAATTTCGTTTATAAATATTTTTCTTTTAAATAATAATCGCCATTTCTTTCATTATATAACCATTCGCTGCTTTTCCATACTAACTCGGCTTAGGACTTAGAATAATTTATAAATTGGAAATTTACAATAATTTGTTTCCAAAATTAATTACATTAATTTTCTTTCAATAAACTAAAGAAATATAATCACAATAAATAATCGTCGTAGACAAAATAATACTTTTATAACTAACTAATTATTAACCCGTCTAGATATTCAACATTGGTAACTAAACTATTAGACCTGAATTGTTTTAATCAAACGATATTAACTAACAAAAAATAGTTTTAGATATTTATAATCAAATCTAAATTAGATAAATAATATTTTCACAAGTTTTTAGTGAATAATACTCTCAATATCGTAAATTATCATTATTAATAATTAGAATAATAATACTGCACTCGTAAACAATAACTCAACTAAAGAAAACGGATTATTTACAACGTTAAATAATAATTTAGCAGGAAAATACGCCCGTCGAAGTATCAGGAGAACATGAGAAACGGAGAGTAGGTAGCTGTCGTTGGTCCCCTCCTGGTCCCTTCTTCCGCGCCCTACTCCTCGGCTGTCTCGTACTAGCCATCGGCCCTCTCTCTCCGGCTCAGTCCCTCTTCCCTAGTCTAGACCCTTTTTCCGACATCTGGGTCACAACTGATTACTTAAATATCGGATAAATGAAGTCAAAAAATTTATTTATATATCAAAAAGGCATCAGTACTAGTAATTGAACGATTTTGATCAAGCTGAGAAATAAATGTAGGTTATGAGTAATCTGAGAATTAATTTTAGTGTTAGAGATTGAAGTAAAATCTAATAGATGGCGGCATGATCGGTTTCTAAAATGTTTTTAACCAGAAATCAAAATTTGAAATTGGAGTTTGTTGATATTTGTACCAATAACAATAAAAATCGAGACAATAGGTCCCGAATTTCTTTTGTATCCAAAAAAGTTAAAAATCTTTAAAATGTTCGACAGTTCAGGCTAAAAAAATGAATTGGTGTTACTATTATTCCAAAGTTACAGTTACTTTGAAAATTTTCTAAACAAAAAAATCCAATGAGATTATAAAGAATAACCGGTTCATGATTTATGAACTATTAAATGACCAAAAAACAGAAAAAACTATGAAAAAGATTATAGTTTCAATTTAGACCTCGAATAACGTCAAAACCGTTAGAATTATCAAAAAATGATAAGAGACCTTTTTGTAGACCGTTAAATTTTGCATTAGAAAAAATATTTTTGATGTGATTTGTTGGTTAGTTTATGACGTAAAAATTCCAAAGTAAAAATATAACTTTTCCCATGTTATTTTCCTTTAAAACTTTGACCGTCGGGGGCGCGGGTTAATATTAAAATTAAGAGCTATAACTTGGCATGATTTTTTTTTTATAGATTTTGAACCGATTTTGAACTATCGTGAAAAAAAATTTCAAAAAACCCAACATAAGGACCACCCTAATATATATATATATATATATATATATATATATATATATATATATATATATATATATTGTTACGTCGCGATCAATTTAACCACTAAAACCGTTGTATTTGGGAAATGCAAGTCATTGGTAAATGTGCATAGCTCTGTTCATGCGGCCATTAAAAAAATACATTAAATAATAATATAAAAATTGTACACTCGTCTTGCCTCAACGACGCCTGAGTCATTAGAGTATAGACATACAGAGGATATTTTTCCCGAAAAATATTTAAAAGATAAAAATAGGTAATGGGTCCTGAAGGCCTAAACAAATATAGAAAACGGAAAAATATCCTCGACTGCACGTGTACTTAGATTAAGTAAAAATTCGAAGTATTTTTCTGGAAACAGAAAAATAATTTACGACTAGGACTAAGATAATTTTTAAATAATATAATAGAATATTTTTTTTTTTTTTGAACAAATAAGATAAAATAATTTTAAGCGATAAAATAACTAAGATAAACTAAGTAAATTTTAAACCGTAAAATAAAAGTTTTAAACAATAACTATTAATAAAAAAATTTATAAATGAAGTTTTTAACATGCAAACAACTAATCTTGAATGAAAGCTGTTCAATACTTCCTTTTTGTACTTATGTCTTACTGGGGACTGGTGGACGCCATAATCGGCTACGATTGCGGTAACCAGGTCCTCAACATGACAACGCTATCACTCGTGGACATAGACGAGTGCGAACTGGAAGAAGAAAAATTGGAGACAACGCTGCCAAACATTGCGTTGCTTCAATTAAACGAATATGAACATCTCTCAGTAGTACAATGTAAAATAAAGATTCACCGGGTTATCCAGCACTGCGGCTGGCAGTCCTATAATTCCCTTGTCAGCAACGGAATTATGGACTACGTTTATCCGATAACCCGCGAAATGTGCCAGGTTGCGCACGACCATGGCACATTACGCATTGGTAATACTTTTATAGATGGAATAACCCCTAATGTCACCATAACTAAAAGTATCGCTCTCGCGGGAGGCGTGAATAACAACGCGGATTGTACCAACGTCCAATATAGCGATGCGTATGGTAGTTGGGACAGTGTTTTCGTGACCGGCACTGCCGCCATCACAATTCGCACCCAACAAGCTCGCGTTAAAGTCACTGACGACAAGATACACTTGCCATCAGGGACTTCATGTAAATTAAGCAAAGGTAAGTGCATCGATCCAGAGGATGGATACACTTACTGGCAATCACTGCCCCGCAAATACTGTACCACCGAAACGTACACTGTTTTGTACCGCGGCGCAGCCACTCGCCTTAGGTCTAAGTCGGAAACCGTATACTCACTAAATGTAAGAGATACGAGTTTCTCCTTAAGCACGAATGGAGTTGAAACCTCATGTGGTGTCTCAATCACTAGGACTGAGCATCCAAAATTGTATATTATTGACCAAAAGGATTTAGAAACTCTTGAGAAAGGGAGCATTGCAATCTCCCATCCAGATAATTTAGATATTTTCCTTTACGTGAATGCCAAGTTCATTTACGTGGAGAGATACATGAGGTCTCAGGTCCAGTCGTTGTACTTAGATGTAATTAAAAAGCGATGTCTCTTGGAGAGGGAAGTCTTGAAGAATACTCTCTCGATAGCGTCAACTCAACCAGATGAGTTCGCCTATCGCTACATGGAGGGACCAGGATACATGGCCGTTGTTGCAGGTGAGGTCGTACATATCGTACAGTGTGTGGCAGTCGAGGTGAAAATTCAACGAACAAGTATTGGAACATTTGGCAGAAAGTGCTTGGTCACGGACTTGGGGACGATTCACCGGCTTTGGCACGTACTGTGCTGGAATAATAGGCGTTGTAATCTGTCTGCGACTCGTCAAGATGGTTGCAGATACGATCATCCACGGATATGCACTACATACTGTCTATGGATGGTCCTTATGCCTCATCGGAGCTTTTTGGGACTCAATGACGAACTTACTATTACATCTTGGAAAACGTCGAGATCATACTACGCCGCCTCCATCATCCGGACCTGCAATTAAGGATATCGAGTTGGGAGAAATACCACCTTCCAACGCCCAGGAGCTTTATCCACTACTGTCCGTACACGCTACACCTCAACCTACAGCACCGAAATATGTCTCATCTCAGTCGCCTACACCTCAATCTACCGTATCTCAGTCCGCTATGACTCAATCATCATCGTCAACACCAACAACTGCAGCTCCAGCTCCAAGAACATTCATTCAAAATTAAGTAATTAAATATAGGTATACAAGGCTCGTTGAGCATAGCTGTGTGTCGTACTCGATGGATTGCTTTCCCAATCCGCTCGTGCCTCCGTCTAACGGTGGGGGTGTTACGTCGCGATCAATTTAACCACTAAAACCGTTGTATTTGGGAAATGCAAGTCATTGGTAAATGTGCATAGCTCTGTTCATGCGGCCATTAAAAAAATACATTAAATAATAATATAAAAATTGTACACTCGTCTTGCCTCAACGACGCCTGAGTCATTAGAGTATAGACATACAGAGGATATTTTTCCCGAAAAATATTTAAAAGATAAAAATAGGTAATGGGTCCTGAAGGCCTAAACAAATATAGAAAACGGAAAAATATCCTCGACTGCACGTGTACTTAGATTAAGTAAAAATTCGAAGTATTTTTCTGGAAACAGAAAAATAATTTACGACTAGGACTAAGATAATTTTTAAATAATATAATAGAATATTTTTTTTTTTTTTGAACAAATAAGATAAAATAATTTTAAGCGATAAAATAACTAAGATAAACTAAGTAAATTTTAAACCGTAAAATAAAAGTTTTAAACAATAACTATTAATAAAAAAATTTATAAATGAAGTTTTTAACATGCAAACAACTAATCTTGAATAATAAATTTAAATAATAGTTTCACATAAAATAAATTATATACAACAATAAAATCTATAAACAAAATATTATTTAACTAAATTACTAGGAATAAATTTTAGAAACTTGGACGATGTTAATCAGTTAAAACACAAATTAATAAAAGTAAAAGCTAATATAAAATCAAATTTCAAAAATGAAGAATATTAATAGATCCTTTTAGTAAATAATAATTAATAAATTGTCCTAATAAATAATACAATTTCCTAGTAAATATTAAATAATAAATAAAGAAATAGCCGTGCCTGTAAGTGGATGTGTAGGTGCGCATACCCATCCAGTTACATGAGGGCGGACCCTATAAGTTTCCACTGAGAGAAGGGATCTAGAAAGGGAAAAGCCCTTTTCCGATTCGACAACGATTTTCCTCCTCTCTCAAGGCCCTGGAATAGGACCCCGAAAAGGAGTTGGACACTTTTTAGTTAATATTTTTTTAGTCACACTTACTATCGTCTTGAGCCCGACAGGGTAGTATTGACTCTTCCAGTCAAGTAATTTTTTTTTCTCACCGCTAGTGCAGGCCTTCCCACTCAGCGTAGTGAAATCCAGAAATCATTTTCTCAGTTAAAATCAGTTTAAGTGAAATTATATAGCGAAATAAAATTAAACCAAAAGAAATTACGCAACGGAAAAGGAACCAGGTATTGTACATTTCTTTTCTTTTATGTATCTTCTTAAAGTGTTTTAATGGTTCCGTCGCGTATCGCACCTCTTAAACTAAAATCCGATTGTAATTAATTGTAAACGACCTATGTAAAGTTTGATATCTATAATATATGTATCAAAGTTAATCATTATCTTTTCATTTTAAAAATTAAAACCAATCAAGCTCCTCCCGATCCCAATCTAGAGGTTTTGTATGAAACTTGGATTGAAAATAAATAGTAATTAAAATTACGCTAGGACGTAACAATATATATATATATATATATATATATATATATATATATATATATATATATATATATATATATATATACTGTGGATAGTATGTTAACAATAGTGTATTCGTATATTCACTTACTTCTTAGCGATAAATAATTAGTTATGATATAATTTGTAATATTAATAATTCTATTGATAAACGAAAATCTTACTTACCGTATGTCTGCATATTAGATGATGCAAAAGAAAATGAAAAAATTAAGTACGTAGATGTTTGCTCGCTGTATCCTTACATTTGTAAAACAGGTAAATTCCCAATAGGCCACCCTAAAATATATATAGGTGAAGAATGTTCTGAAATTATAGGTCCTAACAAGGATTTATCAAAAGTAGAAGGGCTAGTTAAATGCACCATCTTACCACTGCAGAATTTATACCACCCAGTACTCCCTTGTAAGCTCCATAATAGTTTTCTTTTCACTTTATGCTTAAGAATTAAAGTAAACAAACTGTACCCATAAAATTAAAGATATTTTAATTTTAAAAGGCACATGGGTTGTGGATGAGATAAGAAAGGCCATTCAGAAAGGATATAAGTTACTTAAAGTATATGAAATATGGCATTATAAAAAAAGTGCCATTCGGCAGCCGAAATGGAAGTAGATTTCATTTTATCACTTATTAATCAAAAATACAATTAGATTAACGTATGATGTATATTGTAATCATTGTAATCAAAGTTTACACAGTTATTATATAAAATTTATCATAATTAATCATTATTACATGAGATTTGTTAATATTAATTATTATTACATGAAATTTATTATAGTAAATTAATTTTTTTTTATATTGACTTAATTTTGTGAACCTAAAAAATTTTTTTATTTATTTATTGTTTCATTATAACCGTAATTAGAAAATAGTTATAATCAACGTCACAGTCAATTTTAGAAGCAAACGAATTGTGGTGAATTTAATAACTATATTCTCGTTAACTAAATATTCCTAACTTCACATAATAAACAAATATTATTTTGTTATTTAAGAAAACTGTCATTGAAATGATTATTAGATTATCAGTAATCAGAATTATAAACTGCGATATTAATTGTAAATTTATCTATATTTGAAAATATGGTTAAAATAAATTTTAATGAGAGTTAGGAACTCAGATTGTTTGAAAATGGTGAAGAATCAAAGTAAGTGGTATAATTTAAAATTTTATCATTTTGAACTCATTTTGTTCTTTAAAAACTTTTGATAATTTATTACAAGGTAATGTTAATTTTTCTTTTTTAGTTTTTCAGGATTGGTTACGACAATAATTGGAATTCAGTGGGTAGAATTCGAATATCGCTTCATTTTTTTATTACAAAACTAGGTAAAAACAATAACTTTTCGATATTTGGAAATCGTTAATTTTCTATGAAATCTACTAAAACGAGTGCAGCAGCAAATTTCATATTTGGCATAGCGGAATAGGACTTAATTTTGAGACTACACATATGATTTGGTACTCAAATTAAAGCTTATTTAAAGCACTTTCAAATGCAGTTTACGGAGATTCAATAAGTTATTCCAATCAGAAGTTATTCGAGTTAGAAAGTGAAGAAATATGAATTTTTATGATTTTGAAAATTTTGAAATCTTGGCATTTCTAAATTACTTGACCGATTAAGCTCATCTTCGAACTTAACTTCGGTATCTATCTGTAGAATAAGTATGTTGAATTTAGTAAAGATCTGTTGTAAATTGATGACACTATCGTCGTGACAAGCTGCGTTATATCGTATATATATATATATATATATATATATATATATATATATATATATATATATATATATATATAATAGGGTGGGTCAAAAAAATCGAATAATATATTTTTGATTTTATACTCTGAAAAATAGGTTCGTAGACACCTAAAAAGAATTCTCTCCAAGTATAAGCTCTTAATTATAACGGGAAGGTTCTCCGCTTTGCGGGTTTCTATTTTTTTCGAATAATCAGATAAAAAAATTTATATCTCGCTTCCAACTGCTTGGAAAAATATTCCGTGGCATAGATTTTGTGAGAAATTGAATGCTTTACAAAAAGGTCTCTTATGACTTTTTCAAAAACTCAACCGATTAAAAGATATTCATAGTTGAAGTTTGGCTATTTTAAGGAAAATATTCGTTTTTATTATGAATTTTATAAGTCGATGAAAAAAATTATTTCGGATTGCGGAACTCATGATTTTGTAGGAAATTTACTGCTCTACAAAAATGGTCTCTTATGATTTTTGATTAAGTGAAGCCGTTACGAGATATTCATCGTCAAACATTAACGAATATCAATATTTCCAGTTTTTGATCAATAATTCGATAAATTTTAATTTAAACTATGAGTTTCAGGAAAATTTACATAAATTTGAGTTTCGATCGATAAAGAAATGTTATAATAAGTTAGATAAAGAATTATTGGAATTATCATTGATTTTCCTTGGAGAAATGCCTCAAGAAAAGATTTCTTTCAAACGTCCTGGTGCTGTTCATCATGCTAGATGGATGGCTAAGGCCATTTATAGTTTGAAAATGTATCTATTCAGAGATGAATTCTAACTCTCTCAGAAAGAATTGCATGGTCTTCGTCATTTCTGTATTTTTATAGTCACATTGTATTTAAAAGCTTGGTTTTCATCAACTTCTGCAACAACTGCTGCTTATCATGACTTGCAGTTTATGAAAAATTTATTGGAGTACAAACATATCAATCCTTTGATTTCTTCAGCTACGTGTGAAAAAATGATTTCGCACTTATGGTATTTGAGTGATGAACTTGCCATTTTATCACTGTTTGACGATGGCGTTCCATTAGAAGTAAAAAAGTATTGTTGAAGCTGTTAATACTCGTGAAGGTACAGATTCTAAAGCTAAAAGATTTGTAATTGCTAAAAAGATTTGAATTCATTGGCGCAGAGAACTCTGAGTGACTTTGTGTCTAAAAAGTCATTAAATCTTTTCAAAATCTTCGATCTACCGTATGACTTTCTTGATGTCGATGTTGAATTATGGCCTACTAATGAGAGTTATCTCGAAAATAAAGAATACTTTCAACAACTAAAAGTTGTCAATGATTCAGCAGAGCGAGCTGTTGCATTAGTCAGTGAATATAATCAATGCTTGACAAAAATGAAGAACAATTCCAGTACTTATTGCAAGTTGTCAAAGAACATCAAAAAACATTCCCAAATTGTAATAAAAGAAATTATTTATAGTAATAGCGTACTGTTATGTTAAAAATATAGACAATTATATTGCAATTGATAATTCAATAAAAAATTTATCTATAAAAAAGTTAAATACTGGTTGTTTCTTACTTGATTCAATACTTTTCATATTAAATTTGACAAAGAAATATGTCATTCACTTCAAATTAAACTAATCATTGGCTATATGTCGAAAAAATGCTCTAATTTCTTGTTTTAATGCAATCAAACAAGCTCAAGACTGAAAACAATATTAAAAAAATTGTTTATAACATTTCTTTATCGATCGAAACTCAAATTTATGTAAATTTTCCTGAAACTCATAGTTTAAATTAAAATTTATCGAATTATTGATCAAAAACTGGAAATATTGATATTCGTTAATGTTTGACGATGAATATCTCGTAACGGCTTCACTTAATCAAAAAATCATAAGAGACCATTTTTGTAGAGCAGTAAATTTCCTACAAAATCATGAGTTCCGCAATCCGAAATAATTTTTTTCATCGACTTATAAAATTCATAATAAAAACGAATATTTTCCTTAAAATAGCCAAACTTCAACTATGAATATCTTTTAATCGGTTGAGTTTTTGAAAAAGTCATAAGAGACCTTTTTTGTAAAGCATTCAATTTCTCACAAAATCTATGCCACGGAATATTTTTCCAAGCAGTTGGAAGCGAGATATAAATTTTTTTATCTGATTATTCGAAAAAATTAGAAACCCGCAAAGCGGAGGACCTTCCCGTTATAATTAAGAGCTTATACTTGGAGAGAATTCTTTTTAGGTGTCTACGAACCTATTTTTCAGAGTATAAAGTCAAAAATAAATTATTCGATTTTTTTGACCCACCCTAATATATATATATATACATATATAAACTTTTGAACCATTTGTATTTTCTGACTCAGCTCGTCGAGTTAAGTGGAAATATAGCAAAATTTTTCAAAAGTTTCGTCATGAGAACCAATGCAATAGTTAGATTTCTATGAAATCTACTAATAACGCAGTACAATCCAGAAACAGGTATTGGTGGAATTTTTACAGATGATATTAATACATTTTTAAAAATTAAAACTGAAGCTTTTGGATATCCCAAAGACTGTAATACAGACCAGCAAAAACACAATATATTGCTGCTTATAAAAAAGCCGAGGGTATTAAATTAGATAGTGAAAAAGTTGAAATAAACCCTGGGTTACGTTCTGTAGCGAAGCTCAGCTTAAACTCTCTGGGGGAAATTCGGTCAGCGCGAAAATGATGCAGACAGAAATTGTCACGACGCGTGCATGGTTGATGGAAATGTTAACAGACAGTCAAATCGAAATTTGCGGCTTCTTGCCAGTAAATGATAAAACATTGTACATAAATTTTATTTATGGTAAAGATGCTCTCAAACCATCACGTACAACGAATGTTGTCATAGCAGCTTATACAACGGCTCAAGCTCGACTTAAACTATATAGTTACTTAGAAAAATTAGGTAAGAGAGCGTTATAATGTGATACTGATTCATGTATTTATATTTCTTCAAAAGGTCTATATGAACCTCCGACAGGTAAATTTTTAGGTGAGCTGACCGATGAGCTAGAGAAATATAGGTATAGGTAGTTATATCACGTCATTTATAACAGGAGGCCCTAAATTTTACGCTTTTACAATACTTACACCTGACGGATCTATAAAAGAAGTGTGTAAGGTTAAAGGTATAACTTTAAATGTTTCAACCAGTCTTAAAATTAATTATAAAACCGTAAGGTCTCTTGTCACAAATGAAAGAAAAAAACCTATTAAAATAAAATTTGACGCTATACGAAGAACATGTTTTCATGCTGTTGTTACAAAGAAAGAAAAGAAAAAAACGTACCTGCAATTTAAGAAAAGAAAGTTTGAAAGTAAATATATAACGTTACCGTTTGGTTATAAAATGTAATTATATATTTTTCGTGAAATAAATTTAGATAAATTGATAATATTGTAAATGAAATTATGTATTTAACGAAATAAATTCAGATAAATTAATACTGTAAATGTAATTATGTATTTAATGAAATAAATGTGTTTGGCTACGCTAGTACAATTTGCTATCTTTCTAAGTACTTAAATACAGTAAACACCTAAAATGCCTCACTTTCTGTTGGCTTTTTCCCTCTTTTTCCTTTTTTCGCATTGACAAGCTATTTAAATGTGTTTTCAATTGTTATTTTAAGCTAGCTTTATAAATTTCTTCAAATAACACAGTTTTACTTTTACTACCGAGAGTGATAGCTGTACACGCTGTGTTTTCAAGTATTCTACTCACAGTAAATATTTAAATGGATCTAATTATTAATATCCAGGGCTTTACAG
This sequence comes from Cotesia typhae, assembly GCF_013202065.1. Classification (NCBI taxonomy): domain Eukaryota; kingdom Metazoa; phylum Arthropoda; class Insecta; order Hymenoptera; family Braconidae; genus Cotesia; species Cotesia typhae. The sequence goes on along the minus strand of NW_027423774.1, from coordinate 9,307,587 downwards.
ATGGCCGAGGCAAATTTTTACCAAAAGAAGTTGCTTTAAATACTGTAGAGCGTGGTATTCAAAGACACTGGTTGATTAGACCACCGTTTCCTTTTAATAAATTACCTCTAAAGGACCGTCAACGAAACACATGGTTAACTTTTACTTATCATGGTTTGAAATGGACGGATGGTTCCGTTTATCTCTCAAATTTAATTGATAACATCAAATTTTATTCTGAAAAAGCTCATCGTATTTATGTACGTGGGGCTGTAAAAGCGAAATATCTTGAACAGTTATTACAAAGAGAAATTATTAATTTAGAAGAACCTTCTTCAGAATGCCCTAAGTTTGAGAATTTAGAGCCTGAAGTAATTAACTGCGCATTCCATGGAAAAACCTCATCACCGGATAAGCGTTTTTCGTGTGCATTAAATAATGTTTTGTTTTTACAAAAGTGGCTTCTAAAAGAACGTTTGAATACAGAATCTTTTTTCATGTAAGCACGTTTAGATTTGTCAGCAAATTCTCAGCTGTAACAACTCTCAAAGAGTGTATTGTTAGCTCGTACGCTTATTATATTCAAGTTAGTGTTAAAAGACACATTATTATCACAGTTAATATGTGCTATCTTAATATGAAAGAAGTGCTTTTTAAAGATGAGTCTGGAATATTACCGATAATCGAAGTGCGTGAAGAGAATTTAACGGCCTTTCGGGCTTTTTGGCCTCATGATCCTCTTTTCCAGATTTTACCAAGGAGATTAGACGAAGAAACGGTTGTATGGCTGTCTCTGTGCACGCGTCTTGTAAGACGTCCGTTAACGTTTCTACAGGTACATTAAAAATTTTTTTTGTTAACTTATGGTTTCATGTACTTTCCAACTTTTCTTAAACCTTTAAAACATTGTAGTTTTCTGAGAATTTGAGTCAAGACATATTCGAATCAGCCATGAAATCAGCACCTGAGCTTGTGCAACAAGCTCTTATTCTACATCGAAACACGTCGATGAGCAGCAGTGGCAGCGTCAGAGTTAGCAATAGCAGCAGCAGCGGTAGCAGCAGCCATGGTTAAGATTATACATAAATTATATTTATCTATTTATATATGCAACACTTTCTACTTCATAAATTATATAAATTAATATCATTGAAATTGTATTTTGAGATACCTATCATTGAAAAATATAAATAAAGTTCATATTATAAACAATGAAAATTAATCTATATTATTTATTATCAGTATAAGTGTTTTACGATTTACAGTCTATTGATCTTAGCAGAACCTGTCTTTATATAACGTAACATTTTATAAATTAGCTCAGTATATATTATGGATCCCCGATGGAAACATCCATGGACATCAATTATATGCGGTCCTACTGGTTGCGGTATAACAGTATTCGTAAAAAAATTTATCAAACATTCATGTCTAATGAGCGATACAAATTTCTCAAAAATAATATTTCATTACACTAAACGGCAACCAGGCTACAATGAGTATATTCATAATAAAAACATTGAGTTTCACGAAGGTCTTCCAACAGGTGAAGAATACGGGTGTGATAATAATCCAAAATTAGTAATTATTGACGATTTGATGCGTGAAGCATCAAATAATGCTGTAATAGATCTTTTGACAAAAGGTAGTCATCATAGGAATTTGAGTGTTATTTTTTTGACACAAAATATTTTCCTTCAAGGTAGAGGTCAAAGAGACATTTTATTAAATGGGAATTACATTGTAGTTTTTAAAAACCCACGCGATAGGTCACAAATTCAATATCTATCGCGTCAAGTGAGTCCGGAAAATTCACGTTTTCTATAAGAGATTTATTACGAAGCGACATCTTTACCACACGGTTACTTACTACTGGATTTAAAACAATCAACTCCAGAAAATTGCCGTTTCAGATGCTCTATTTTCCCGGACGACCCATACCAGGTGGTCTATGTACCGAAAAAAAGTATAAATTATAAAACTAAAAGGAATAATATACCAGTAGTTCTTTGATAATGGGCGAGCGTATACCTATAAAAAAAATACAGCTACGTGTATTACAAGCATTGTGCTATTTAAATAATACACAACGCTCAGCTGTTTTACGCAAAGCTGATTCTGCTTTAATACATTGTATTTGGGAGTGTATATTAAACATATTACGTGGTAACGTACCTTTAACAACGAGTCACAAGAAAAAATTAAAACGCCACATTACGATTTTAAGAAAATTATCATCAGGAGGAAGCAATCTAAATACTAAAAAGAAAATAACTATTCAAAAAGGTGGTTTTTTACCTTTATTTTTAGCACCTGTTCTGGGTGCTTTGGTTGCAAATATAATTTCCAAATAAAATATTTAGTAAAATCATGGAACATGCCCGTAAGATGGTGTTAGTGCCTGAGGATAAAATTTATGAGAGGTTGGTAGTCTCAGAAAAAAATGAAGATATCGCAAAAAATAAATCTTGTCTTATTAGTGTTAACTAGGTTCGACAATGAAATGTATGAAATTTTAAATTCTACTGGTAAATATAACTCAGACCGTGAAAAATGTCAAGCATATTTACAAACACTTGAGCGATATCTTAGGATCCTTGAAAATGAAAAAAAATCTGTACACACTGCTAATATAGATACCAACATAAATGTTTCAGACCAGTCTGTAGACAACAACTCTAAATTCTTCGATAGTATAGGTTCTTTTGAAAGCGAAATTGATCATCGTTCTTTATATGATGTAGTTATAGATAATTCAGTTATAGACAGTGTACCTAGAAAATTCAGAGGAAATGCAGCCCGGCTATTAAAAAGGCTAAGAAGTGCGCCTGCCACGTTAATATCATGGGACGATAGAGGTCTTGTGACAATTAGAGGTCAAAAAGTAGTACGTTCTAATATCACTGATCTTTTAAACGATGTGTTAAGGCCTAGAAAGAGTGTGAAAGCGATAGGTCGTCAACAGTTTGCTCAAGTACTGCAAACGCTAAACATACCGCGTGAATACATCGGTAATCAAGCTTATTTAGACGAAGAAATTCTAACTTCTACACCTAGAAGACGATCTGTTAATTTTTCCGTATCTGAAACACTTACAGAACACACATCCTTAGACGAATCACAATTAAATCAAAACGGTGAAGGTTCTATAAATAAAAACAGGCAAAGTAAAAAAATATCATGGATAAAGTTGAGATAGATAAAAACTAAAAAACATCGATTATGATCCTATAAGACCAGAAAGTTTTTCAGGTGCTAAAAATATTCTAAAATACTCTGCTGAAAACAAATCAGAGATATCCCGAGATGATGTTAAGGAATGGTTAAATAAACAAGAAACTTTTACAAAACACCGTGTGAACAGGAAACGTTTTATTAGAAGAACTTATAATGTTGAATCAATAGATGATGTCTGGGAAGCTGATTTAGCTGATTTACGAAGTATCTCTACGTATAACAAAGGATATAAATATATATTGATGGTGATCGATGTGTTGAGTAAGTATGCGTGGGCTGAGCCTCTAATAAATAAAACTAGTCTAAGTGTGACTCAAGCGTTCCAAAAAATCTTAAATAGAAGTAAAAAAAGAATACCCCGCTTAGTGCAGACAGATAGCGGAAAGGAGTTTCTTGGAGAGACTTTTCAAGAGTTTTTGAGAAAAAAAGGAATATTGTTTAGAACAGTACGCAACCCTGACGTCAAAGCAGCTATTGTAGAACGTCTAAATAGAACGATAAAGGAGAGAATATGGCGTTATTTTACGTATTCCCGCACAAAAAAGTATTTAGACATATTACAAAAAGTTATTTACGCTTACAATCACACAATACATACTGGTATTAAAATGGCGCCGGCCAATCTTAACAATAATACAGCTCAAATAGCTTTTAATAACCTTAAAAAACGTTATGAAAATGAGAAGCGCTCTGAGCTCCTGAAAAACCGTAAGCTTAAATACGCTGTTGGTGACTTGGTACGTATCAGTAAAGCAAAGGCAGCGTTTACGAAAGGATATGAGAGTGGGTGGAGTAGCGAAGTTTTTAAAATATCAAGTATTTCCGATTATCGCCAACCACCGGCTTATATATTAACCGATCTTCAAAACGAACCAATCAACGGCATATTTTATGAAGAGGAATTATCTAAGGTTGAATAAATGTCTTTAGAAAGAGATAATTTTTACATAGTGCTACCTAGCAATAGCAGCATGAAATACTTCCCGGACAATACAACTACTCATTTTATAACGCGTTTACCCTATCCTTTAGAACTAAATGGATGGTGGGATATTGCTTTGATGGAAATCCAGACGCCGATGACAATCTTACATATTCCTAAAGATTTCACGAAAGTTTCATTAACTGCCGAATATATAGCTACAGAAGATAATAATGAAATAATTGATAAGTTTCTTTATTCTGACAACATACCACATGGTCAATATCAAAATATAGGCTCTTTAATGGATTCTCTCAACAAACTCAAATCAGTTTCAGAGCATATCAATTTTACTTGTACCGCTGGCGGTTTCATAAAAATTCATACAATATGCAAATGTGAAAATGCAAGACATACGCTGGCATTGAGTGAAAGACTCTGGTGTATATTAGGTTTCGAAGAAAGTTCGTTTTCTAAAGTTATAACAGCCGGCCCTGATGACTGTTGCGGATCTAAACCAGCCTCTCTATCTCAAGCTATACCAGGAAAAATATTCATTTACACAGATATTTGTGAAGGCTACATAACAGGAGATATTCAGGCCCCTCTACTACGCGTTGTGCCTCTTGATCACGATCAATACATTTACGGTTCAACTAAAATTAAAAGTTTTTCACCTGGCCAATATATACCTCTGTTACGTAAAAGTATGGCTACTATTGAAATAGATATAAGAGACGAATATGGTAAACCCGTGCCATTCGAATACGGGACGTTGACAGTAAAGTTACATTTCAAAAGCAGTTTTTAAGATTTTTTACTATGATAGACTACGAGATAATACAATACGGCGACGGTACCCGCAGTTATTCTGGAATAAGCCATGTTTATGTAGGATCACCTTATCAAGGAGGACATGGTATAGGTAGTTTTTTGGGCGGTTTATTCAGAAGAGTATTACCTTTTTTAAAAAGCGGTCTTAAGACAGTTAGTAAAGAAGCTTTAAGATCTGGTGTAAATATAGGTACAGATGTTTTGGACCCCAAAATCGCCGTTGAAGAAACATTTAAAATGCGCGTGCGCGAATCAGGTAAAAATTTAAAACGTAAAGCCCAGGAAAAAATTGATAGTCTTATGAACGGGTCTGGCTATATACCTAGCCAGTTTGCCTTAATCGACGGTATGAGCAACACACAACCAAACTCAAAAAAACGGGTTGTTAAAAAAAAAAAAGACGCCTTGTCAAATCTAAAGTGAAAAATAAAAGTAAAGTTAATAAAAAGAAGACTAATATTAAAAAAAACAATAATAAAAATAAAAAACTACGTACAGTGGCGGACATTTTTAATAAAAATTTCTAAAATGTCGTTTTTACATGTACATTCGTGTGAGTGTGCTAAAACTGAGTTAGAATTATTTACCCTACCGCCGACCCAAATAACAATTGAAAGTTCCCAATGGGTTCATTATAAACCAATTTCATCATTGACTGATAACTCACCAATAGAATTTGTTGTTCAAGGACAGGGGAATGAATACATTGATTTAGCACATACGATGCTAAGGTTATGCGTGGGTATTACCCGAAGAGGCCCTGTGATAGCTAGCGCTCACCCTCCTAAAGTAGCACATATAAACAATTTTATGCTGTTATGTCCAGGATTAGACCTGGCGAAATATATTTTTGGTCTAAGTCTTGCGACCTATAGACCGGGATCGTGAGATTGTGTTTGGAATGTAATAATGTTTAGATGGGTGGTTTTGCTTTGCGTTGAATTTATTTTAACTATTGATTTACAAGATTCTAAGTTGAATTTATTTTAAATATTGATTTACAAAATTCTAAGTTGAAATTATTTTACATATTGATTTACGAAATTCTAAATTGAAATTATTTTAAATATTGAGTTACGAAATTCGAAATTGAATTTATTTTAACTATTGATTTACAAAATTCTAAGTTGAATTTATTTTTAATATTGATTTACAAAATTCTAAGTTGAAATTCTGAATATAAAAATAACTTAATTTGTTAACTGCTATAACTTACAATAAACCGATGATCCCTGTTGAGTTGACCTTGATTGGATACTGCTGTGGGTTTTGTTAGGATACGGGATGTTCACTTGTCTCAAACTACCGAAGTCGTTATCTTTGTGCTGTTTCACGTTTTCCACGATATGCGGAGAAACAAATTGTGCGGACACTTGAATGAAATCAGGGAAAAATGTATCGACTCGAATTGAAAGTGAACGGTTGTTCTCAGTTACACGTTTTCCTACTGTATGTGGAGAAAACTAAGTATGCGGATACTTGAAAGTAACTATAAAAATTTAATACTTGAAAATGGTACTGATGGACCACCGTTTAAAGCAAGTAGCTGTTAACTAACTGTTGAAATAGTTGAACTAGGACTGCACTAATATTGGAACTGGAAGACAAAGTAACGAACTCTTAGTTATATAAGTGTTCCCTAATTAAGGCTCCACCACTTGGGCCTTGGGTTGGGGCACAGCATTTCCCAATCAGGGTCAGTTTTCAGGGTATCATCCCTACTCCGTAATTATTTTGGGCAGGTAAAGGACTGCCCTGATGCTAGCTTGTCTGTGTGCACACCCACATACAAACTAACATTTTTTTAATAATAATAATTATATGTTTAAATAATTATTTAGCTAAAAATAATTATCTCTATGTTAATTGTTATTAACAATCTTCAACGTTTTAGTACTTATAATACTGTTTACTTATTAAAAAATTTTTCTTATTGGTTCTATTATTTATTACTACAGTTAACAAATACATTATTGGTTTTTATAATTGTTATTAATTATTAATTTTTAACTGTTATAATTAACAAGTTTGAAAATGACATATTATAATAAATATTAATATGTCGAGTTTATAAATTCATTAATTTGTTGCTTTATTAATTCATTAATTTGTTATTTTATTTATTTATTAATTTGTTACTGTATTTAAGTTGTTAGTTTATTACTTTGTTAGTTTGTTATCTTATCCTCATTTGGTGTACACGTGACAGTATTGCAGCCCTGTACATTTAAACATTGGATTTTCTTTTAACTATTGTTAACTAAATAAGTAACGAATTTTACATTATAAAAGATTACAAAAGATACCTCAAACGATCATAAACTATTATTCCCAAACTAATTTACATTTAATGGTTTATGGATCGTTTGGGGTCCAAGGTTTTATGTTATCTAAGAACCTTTTTGGATTATAATGATAAAAATATTAGAGATAGTAAAATGCATTAGGCTATTTGTGTAGGCATTTTTAAGCAAATAACCCAAGTACTTTTGAAATAACATTACTAATATATTTTATGGTTCTGGGTTTTTTTTTACCCATTAAGAAAGATAAAGTTCTTATCGGCTTTACTTGGGATTTTATGAAAATTTTCCCATCGATAGGAGAAATATATATAAATCTGACCAGATATAACAATGCATTCAATATTCAGTCAAGTTGATGTGTTATTCAACCAAAAGCCTGTATCAACACCTAATAATTTATATCCGTACCGGGCATATATAGAAACTTTATTGAACTACGGAGCAGATGCCAAAAAATTGCATTTAACTACTGTAGGGTGGTGCTGTGATACCCCTGGAAAAATGGATAGTTTAACCGACGAGAATTTAGGCTTGAAAAAACGAAAAGAATTATTAACGTGTGATAAAACAGCAGATTTTATTGGTCATCTACATTGTGACGTTTTCAATCAAGAAAGATTTTTAATTAACGGTGTAGAAATGCGATTACGAGTAACATGTGCACGTGATACTTTTTGTCTAATGGATGACACAGTAAACGGTTGTGTATACAATATTAGTGACGCTAGTTTATTAGTGCGTCGTGCAAAAATTTTCACCAGGAACACTTGTAGCACACGCCCGTATGTTAGCTAAAACTACTGCTAAATATCCACTGACCAGAGTTGAGGTTAAAGCTGTTTCAATGGCAGCTGGTGTACATGGCGAGACTATGGACAATATCCTTCATGGCCAAATACCTAGACGTTTAATCATCGGTTTTGTTGATAATAAAGCATTTAACGGCGATGCTTCGATGAATCCTTTCAATTTCCAAAATTTTGGGATTAATTATTTATCGCTGTATGTTGACGGTCGGCAAATACCGTCAAAACCACTCCAGCCTGATTTTGGAAACCGTATGAATTACATAGACGCTTATCACACGTTATTCTCAGGCACAGGTATTCATTTTTTGAACGAAGGGAACTCTATAGACAGATTTGATTACCCTAACGGCTATTGTTTATATGCTTTTGATTTAACGCCCGATTTATCAGCTAATAGTAACACTCATTGGAATTTAATCAAACATGGTACAGTTCGTATAGAGGTCAGATTTGATAAAGCACTGGCTACAACTACAAACTGTATAGTATATGCCGAATATGAAAGTGTTTTAGAAATAGATGCTTCGAGACAAGTAACTATAGATTTCGCCGGATAAGCAGGTATTTAAAATTTAGTACAGACTTTGCTGTAGTGCCGTGGAGACCGATATGTCTTCTGTTGTTATATATATCCAAGGATTTATAAATAACGACCGTGAATTTTTGCCTAAAGAAATAGGTGTAACTTCTCTAATTAACGGTGATACTGCACATTGGATTTTGGCTCCTAAATTTTCGTTTAACCTGCTATCCGAAGAAAGACAGCTCGAAAACAACGCCTTAACCCGAAAACATGGTCTTGAATGGTATGATGGTGAATCAATGATAAAATACGTGAATACACAGTTATGCTTTTTTCGTCAAAATTCTATGAAAATTTATACAAGAGGAAGGGCACAAAAATCGTACTTAGAATCTCTACTCTGCAGACCAGTTATAAATATTGAAGATTCGCAAGACAGTCCCTCAGTATTGTAATGGGTATTTTTCCGGTTTCCAAAAGAAGTGAATTTTAACCGTTGGTGATTTGGTCAAGACTTCCCCAAATATCTATATCCCTTAGCTCGAATGAAATCTCGCCGGAATCCAGGGTCTTTTCGGAGATAGTTTATATAATTTATAAATGAAATTTGAGCCTGAATATAATTGATATACTATTTACTTTTATTGAAAACAACAAATATCAAAACTTAAGATGATAATACATACAAACTTTACGACAAAATTAAACATTATTCGAACATAACCCGCACACACCGCTTGTTTTTCGCATTTTGGTGCCACCTGGTGGCCAAACTCTCTCTACTACCTTTACAAAGAAGTACACCCTAAATTACGGCTCTATTTTCGCTTAATCCCGTCTGGGTGCTTGGAAAGCAGCCCTTCCCTGTGGCCCGATTTACTCCCGGTCCCGTTTGGGTGCTTGGACAGCAGCCCTTCCCTGTGGCTCGACTTACCCCCTAGTTCCCTCTGGGTGCATGAAAAGCAACCCTTTCTGGTCCTACTTGCCCCTAGTTCCTTCTGGGTGCTTGGAAAGCAACCCTTTTCGGCCCTACGAGGTGGCCAAATTTCCCCCAATGGACAAGTCAGCAGTTACCTGGTTCCTGGTCGGAGACGAGGTAGGAGTTCCTTGGTTCCTTCCTGGTGAATGGTCTTCTACTAGGAAGGTTATAACCACTGGGAAACTTGGTTGGCTTTTCCGTCAATCAAAATTGCTTTTGTCATTTCCTAGACCTTTCTCTACGAGTGAAAGATTTTGGAAAATTATCGCCATCTATCGCTCGTCGTCAAACTTCAGATTTTTCAACTATTTAAATCTGATCAAATATCAAATTCACTCATCAATTTCAACAGATTACAATAAATTTCATACAAAATCAATTCCATACAAAAGTTGTTCGGGACTTAGAAAAAAATAACATTTGCCTAATAATAATTTTTACCAAAATAATTTCCCATACTAATTTCATTGCTGGGACTTAGTAAAAAAGTTAATTCCGCAATGAAAATAATTAACAAAATAATTATTCAGATATTTTGAATCTGTTCGTAGATATTAATTAAATCTTTCTTTCAGGTAAAATAAATTTTTGTTCTTTAAAAGAACAAAAATTATCGCCACGCGGTTTCGCTTATATTAGCTCGTCGGTTTTTACTGCAAACGAACGAGCGGCGAAATTCTTCACCACCTCTCGCCGCGGTGGCGTACTCAAAAATTCGCGCGCATTTTCAAATAATAATAAATCTCAGTCAAATATTTAAAACTAAATAAACTTTTTCATTAAACCAAAAATAATTCGTGATGTTGAATAAACATTATAAGAAATGATAATTATTTTTAAACAAAATACAAAAGAAACAACAAAAACATCTTTAGTATATTAAATACACTCCGGTATTAATAATGATAATAATAATAGTAATAATAATGATAATAATAAAGATAATAATAATACATAGAAAATAAATTCTGCTGCTCCGCCGTCTCGCTCGCACTTACTCTTTACCATCACAGTATCTACACTGCATCAGCCACGGTTAATCTGTGCCTTACATAGTGTTCTAGAATCTCGAAGAAATCGGAGTCTTGGTTATAATCAGTGTGCTTTGTCTTGTGCTGACTTACTGAAACAGTGGTTGAGTAAGAAAGTAAATTCTGAAGCTGGTGAAAATATCGACGAGCCTTCACTCGTTTGTCTTTGGGGGTGTGAGGCCTGTAATGAACATGGTGCAGGTCTTAAAAGCTATTCAGTATATACCATACCACATGATTGGAGTGTATCCTGCGGACAGGATCCCGAGAATTTGGACTAAGCCTACAGCCTTCGTAGTAAACACAGATGGATATCGTCAGCCAGGACGGCACTGGGTCACCATATACGTCGATAAAGATGGCTGTGGATGGTACTTCGATCGCTATGGACTCCCACCGTATATCCCGCAGCATCTTAAATGCCTCAAACACAACTGTAAATGGTTCAAATATAACCACATGCAGTTGCAAAAAGAAGATTCTCAAGTGTGCGGTCAATACTGTATCATGTTTTTGCATTACATGTCTACTTATACTTCACTTGATAGATTTATATCTATCTTTGACGGAAGACTTGACAGAAATGATGAGATCGTCGAAGAATATTACAATACGTTTATGAAAATAAAGTCCAAAAAATATAACAATAATTTTGTAAGTGATATAATAACTAATATTCAATCATGTTCTTAATTTTGTATTTGCAATAATCATTAATAATCAATTATGTACACCTATTTTTTTTTTGTGAAATTAAATATCTAAAATTCAAATTTTTGTTCTATCTTTATTTGTTTTTAATATAATTACCTTTCCTTTTAAATCTTTTATTTAATTATTAGTTTATACAATAAATTAGTATGATATAATAGTAATATACATGTAATGAAAAGGTCAGTATATCTTTAAATATAACAAACTTAATAAGTATAAAGAGTTGTAATCAATTCCATTTATAACCTTGCAAAAAAGAATTTGCAAATTCAGCATTATTTTTATAACGGTTATATCTGAGGTATAATATATATCTTTCAGGAAGAGAAGGAGGAGCCGGAGGAGTAACACCTCGTTAAAAAATCTGGGCCCATCTGGCTCCGGATGGTAGCACCCTGTAAGGGCTCCTGGCTAGGATTACAGCTACTCTTTTGGTTTATGGAATGAACACCACAGACGCAAATCAGTTTACGGTGCTGGGGAGGGATACTCCAGTACCGGCGGCAAGTAGTTTGCAGACGGGCTGCTTGTCGTCGTTAGCCAGCGACCGTTTGGACGGAGGGGTGGCCCCCAAGGCCCCCCCGTCTAGTACAGCTACTGGGAGTATGAAAACGGAGATGGCTGTTCTTCTGGATGAGAGGGACGAGGCAATCTGAAAGGAGGACCGACTCTTAGAAGAGCTCCAGGAACTGATGAAGGAGGCGCTCGCCACCATCAAAGCCAAGAGAACAGTACCTACGGAGTTAACAAATAAGGTTAAGGAGGCTCAGAGGTTGTTATTGGAGACCCTCATCAACCGTGGACGCTGGAAACACAAGCAACGGTTACTGGCAGAAAAGGAAGCTGAGGAAAAACAGTCGCTGCTTGAGCAGCTGACGAAGCAGCAACAAACCTCTCAACAACACGGAGAGCTGACACCAGCCTCAAAAAACAAAAAGATGCCATCTCTGTGCAGCGGTGGGTGATGGGCGACCCTCAGATCACGTGATGGGTTCCGGACGTTGTGCGTCTTACTGGGAGGTACTTCGGAAGAAAAATGACTAAGGTACTGCAGGTAAACCTACAACGATGCAGACTCGCCCTTGATCTGCTGTACGCGAGAAATCGTGACAACAGTGTTGATATTGTACTGGTATCGGAGCAATATCACTCTGTGTCTGGACCAAATTGGCGATGTGATCAGACCGGCACTGCGGCAATATGGATTCCGGATCAAAGTTGCTTTTCTGTGCGAAATTGCGGTTCAGGGGAGGGCATTGTGTGGGTTGAAACACCAGCAGTTACCTTCGTATCGTGTTACTTCACCCCAAACGAATCTATCGCTGACTTCCGAAAGAGGGTTGATGAGCTTGAAAGAGTAATAAGCCGTCCTGAGGCAGAAATCGTGATAGGTGGTGACTTTAATGCGAAGTCAGTCGGATGGGGTATGGAGTATAGTGATACGCGGGGAAATGAGCTCTCGGACATGATAGCAGGACTAGATCTTGTCATCATGAATGAGGGAAACACACCGACTTTCCGGAGAGCAGGCGTGCGCTGGTCGATCTTAGACCTGACGTTAGCCACTCAACAGATAGCAGGCGTGATCTCAGACTGGGCTGTTTTGGAGGAGTATACGGCAAGTGACCATCAATACATTTCGTATACGGTTCACAGTATGCGGGGAAAACCTTCTACTGTTCCGGAGCGACAGATGAAGCGGAATGGATGGAGAGTGTCGATGCTGGACGAGGTCGTATTCCAAAATGCGGTCTCGGACAGAGTCAACACGCTTCCTGACATGTCTGCAGAGTCGCGCGAAAATGTAGAGATGTTTGTCGGCCGAACGACGGAGGTCATTGTTGCAGGGTGCGACGCTGCTATGCCTCGACGTTCTGCAAACTCACGCAGGAAACCGGTTTACTGGTGGACAGTGGAGATTGCGCAACTCAGGACTGAGTGCTTGCGTCTTCGGAGACAAGCACTTAGGTCGCGAAAGCGAGATACTGGGCAGCAGAAGAACGACGAGTACAAAGCAACGAAAAAGCGACTCGTCACGGAGATCAAGGCGAGCAAAGGGAGATGCTGGAAGGCGGTCTGCAAAGAAGTAGATGACGATCTATGGGGCAACGGCTACCGGATTGTGACTCAAAAATTTGTAGGCCGTAGTCCAGTAGCAAGTATGGAACCCGATAGGATGGAAGAAATAGTCCGCGTACTTTTTCCTGATTGTGAAGATCGGTTGAACATTGAGGGTACACAAATCATTAGCGAGTGCCTACCTTTCTCAGCAGTGGAGTTACGGGAAGTTGTTAGGTCCCTCAAGGTAGGAAAAGCCCCGGGCCCAGACGGTATCTCCGTCGAGGCCTATAAGGTGCTCATAAAAAAGCATGAACAACTGCTCCTTGATACCTACAATGCCTGTATATCGACTGGAGTATTTCCGAAACGATGGAAGCTACAACGGTTGGTTCTGTTGGATAAAGGTAAAGGGCCACCCTATATACCTTCATCCTACAGACCACTGTGTATGCTGGACGTAGCAGGAAAGATTTTCGAGTCTTATTAGAAATCGACTGAGAAAGGAAGTAAACGACGCTGGTGGCCTAGCGGAAAATCAGCACGCTTTTCGGCCGGGTCGCAGTACAATTGGTGCCATTTCCGAAGCGCTTTCATTTGCAAAACGTACCTGGATGGGCTGCAAACAATCCCGTCCAGTATGCATTATGATGACCTTCGATGTCAAGAATGCATTTAATTCGGCCAAATGGTCGGATATAATGGAAGCATTGCGGAAATTAGGTCTACCCGGGTATCTCATAAACATCATAAGTGATTACTTAAATGATCGCTTTTTGATGTATGAGACAACTATGGGAGAAGTGATGAAGGAGCTCAGTGGAGGAGCAGCTCAGGGCTCGGTCCTCGGACCAGAAGTCTGGGTTGTCCTCTACGATGTACTTCTGTGCCTAGATCTAACGACAGAGGTACAACTGGAGGGATTTGCCGACGATGTAGTGGCATTGATCCTTGCGCGGAGTGAAAGCGAAGCTCAAGGATTAGCAAGTCTGGTGGCAAAGAAAATCGACACGTGGCTCAATGAGCACGGAATGGTGCTGGCCACTGTGAAGACGGAGATAGTGGTTCTCACGACTCAAAGGTGGTTTCCGAGTCCTTTTCGAACTCTCGTTGTGGACCAACACATCGAGAGTCGAGGGTCCCTGAAATACCTTGGAGTGACGATCGACTCGAAATTAATATTTCGAGAACAGATCATCAATGTCGCTACAAAAGCGTCAACAACGGTGGCGAATCTCTCTCGGTTGATGCCAAATGTCGGGGGGCCAAGGAGTAGCCGTAGACGAGCTCTCATGAGTGTTTCTAACTCGATCATGCTTTATGGAGTAGAGATCTGGGGAGAAGCACTCAAAGTAGAGAGAAATCGGAAACGACTAGCGTCAATACAACGGAGAGGCGCACTAAGGATTGCTTGTGCATGTCGAACGGTGTCGGAGGCAGCCGTACTGGTCATCGCTAGTACAATTCCGATCGACCTACTTGGTTTTGAGAGGAGACGTATTTGGGATGCCAGGCGGGCTGGTGAAGAACCCTTGATAGATGTCAGAAACCGAGAACGCGAGGAGACCTATGCACTCTAGCAGGAGCGCTGGGACTCTGAGGAAAAAGGGCGGTGAACTTTTAGACTCATTAAACGAGTTCGTGAATGGATCTTGAGGGACTGGGGGGAGGTAGATTACTATCTTACACAGTTTCTCACCGGCCATGGACAGTTTAACGAGTATCTACATCGTATGGGGATCCGAAACGTTCCCTACTGCGCATATTGTCCGGGAGTTGTTGACTCCACCGAGCCTACCTTCTTTAACTGCAGACGTTGGTCTGAAACACGGCTACGTTGGCAGGATCAGAAGGCAATGCCTGCACGGCCTGAAGAGGTCGTCCCTTGGATGCTGGCGACTAAAGACAACTGGACAACAATGACGGGGTTTGTAAGGGAGGTACTGTTGGAGAAGAAGAAGGAAGAGGAGACGTCGATGGAATAACTGCAGGAAATGAGGAATGAAGAAAGGCGGAGGATTAAGCTGCAGGAGCAGCATGGACGGGGCCTGGTACTGCGAAGTAATGCTAACGCGGTCCCGCAGTATCAGGTACAAGAGAGGGGAGGATTTTAGTGAGTAAAAATCTCACACTACCGGCAATCCACCATCACCAACATCTTGCCGGTGTCTTTTGAAGATTTCCCTCCTCTCGCCCAAAAAAAAAAAAAAAAAAAACTACTACTACTACTACTAGACTGCGAACTTACACTCGCACAGGCTACTCCCACCTCAAAAGAGTGGGATGCGCCAAAGTTGCACCATACTGCTCTTCTATACCACTCTTGTAGTTCAGTTTGTTAATTGCATCCCAAGAAACTTTAAATCTATTAAAGAATTGCACATTTGGACCTGATTGAGTGGGCCAATATACTTCGAAAACACTCTTCAAAATGATTTCGAATATATGGTGACGACATGGTAGCAAAATTAACTCATGGCCTAAAGCTCTCTCTAATTCAACACCTGCACCATGATGAACACCTATAAAAAATTATGTCATAAAACCAAAATTAGAGAGACAAAAATTTTTTAAACGTAAAGTTCAGTCTCATGCTTCGCATTATGAGTTGTGCAATAAACCAATTTTTTCATATTAAGCTTTTTTGAAAAAAATTTAATTAAACAACAGAAACATCATTTAGAATTCTTATTTCTTAATACGCAGAAAAAAAAGTTGAATTGAAGCAAAAAAGTTGTTTAAAGATTTAAATTTTTTGAAGCGATGGAAAAATTTTCTTGAAACAAAAAAATTTTCATGGCTCAAGAAATTTTTATTTTACCCAGGATATTTTAATTTTAACTCTTGTAAATATTTTATTGGGCCAATAAAATTCGATTCTTCACCCTAAAAATTTTTCTTTCTGTGTAAGTAAACCTTCTTTGATGATCTATTTTTACAGATACCACAATAAAAATGGAAGACGGCAATTTGGGTTCAATCGAAATTTTTAAAAATGGGCACTGCTTAAGCAATTTTTTGTGAGATTGTACTGAAATTTGATTTAATATCTCATTTAATACAATGTGAAAAAAATTACTTTGAGAAACGAGAACAATCTTGTTTCAAGAAATTGACTTTATATTATAGCTGAATTAATAGCTGAAAAAATTAATATTTTTTTTCAGAGTGATCTTTTCATAAAACAAAATCTTCTCTTAATGTAAAAAAAGGTTTTCGTAAAAATGAACCGTTTCTTTCACCAGAAATTCAAATTTGGAGTTGAAAACTTGTTGGTTTTTTTTTAGAAAAAATTTTCTTCCACATTACTAAAGAAAAATTTTGAAAAATTAATTCTCTGCAACAAGATCATCCTTTCGTCTAAAAGATATTTTTTTATTGCAAAGCAGTATAAAAAAAGCAGATCTGAGTATGAGAATAATATTATAAGCAATTGTTAAAAAAATCATAAATTTTTTGTTTTTGAAAAAATTGCTATTTCTGATTTATTTTTTATAAGCCAACAAATTAAATATCAGCAAAATAAAATTGTTTTGAAAAAATAACAAATAGCATTATACAAAAATTTTTTATAGTGAAAATAAATTTGAAAAAGTTCTAAAAAATTAAAAAAAATGTACTTTAAGGTAATCCTACCGTTACCACAGGTGTCAAATTAATGCTATGTGTAATTTGGCTTGAGTAGTATTTTCATTTGGCAACGCCGCATAAAAACTAAAGAGACAGAAATACATTCTGTTTCACTCAACATATGAGTTTATGCGCGGAAATCTGTTGCGCATACATTTGTTTATGTTTACACTAATTATCAGTTGCATATGTTTATTATCAAAAATGTTGGAGTTAAATTTAATAAACTGCACAAAAAAAGTATTTCGTTGGAAAAGTAAAAGAGTTACCGAAAAAATATATAAAAAAAATCTGAAACAAGTCACACTGGCAAAGAAATTAAACGAAAAACATGGTAAATTCATGTCACCTAACCCTACCAAAAATGTAGATGATATCAACATAAATACTGATGATGATTTGGACAATGATTATGGTCGTTGAATAATTGACTTAAAAACATTAGGCAAAAATATGTTTTGCATTCATTGTGAATTTCTATTATCGTTAACTGATTTAGTATCTGAAAAACGGATTGGCGTAGCATCAATAATGTCCATAAAGTGCAGGACGGGTCATAAAATAACTGGAGTGTCAACTGATAAACAGCACACAGTATCTAATGGTAACAGTCATTATGATTCGAACACTCAGCTTGTAATAGGTAGGTAACAATAGAACAGTTTCAATCAAAATAATTCTCAGTATTGAACATTTATAATAATCAATTTTAGCAACATTAACTACTCTCTCATTTATGTTTTTATTTTAGGTTCTATAAATAGTGGAATCGGAAACACGCATGTAAATAAAGTCTTTACTGCGATGAATATCCCACAAGTCAACTGGAAAAATTTCAAAACTCATGAAAAAGAGGTCATTCAAGGAGTTGAAAGCATAGCTCAGGAGAGTTGTCTAGCTGCTGCTAAAGAAGAGCGACGATTGACTATTGAAAATAATGAACAATTGAAAACTATGCTGTAAGTCATAGCCTTATATTTAAATTTTTACAAGTTTTTAGAAGTATAATTTACCAGATCGAAAATTAACCTTTTATATCATGCACCTCATATTTTTTAGATTTTTTAAAAAGGCAATTGTACATAATATTAATTTACATTTAAACTATGAATTAGCGAAAAATACAATTATAAATAAATTTTTTTCAAAATGATTATTCGCCTGTTGAACGCTATAATCAATATACCATTTTTAGCATTAATCGAAAATGTTAATAAATAATTAAATACTATGAAAAAATGCTGCTATTTTTTATTTCTTTTCTTTTAGATCTTCTAATTACCAAGAAGAATTCCTATTCCCTTCCTCAAGTAAAACTGAAATTCAAAATAAGAATATTCCAGATGATCAGATCGTGCGCGTCGCAGTGTCTTTTGACATGGTTTACCAGAGGCACAGGAATAACATATGATAGTTTATCGGGAACAGGAGCATTGATAGGATATTTTTCGAAAAAAGTTATTGCATACGTAACGCTAAACCGCAAATGCGCTAAATGTGATCGTGGTCACTCATCCAATGATCATGATTGCCGTTTAAATTTCGTGGGCAGTGCCGAGGACATGGAGCCTCATGCGGCCGTGGTTTTGACTAAGGACAATCCTATTCTACGAGCGTGCAACATAGAAGTAGGAATATTTATCGCTGACAACGACAGCAGCTCTATTTATGCTGTCAGAGCCGCTAATGTCCATGAACTATTAAAGCAGTCCGATAAAAATCATACATGTAAAGGTGTGGTAGGTGAATTATATAAAATAAGTAAAAATTTTAAAGAACTAACAAATACTACGATACAATACTTAAAAAAATGCTTCAATTATTGCGTATCTCAGAATCAAGGGGATGTAATGAGCATGGCAAAAGTCATTAAAAATATACTGTATCACGCTTTCAATCATCATAATGACTGTGGTAACTGGTGCAGTTACAAATCTAACCCAGAAAATTACCAACACACAAATATTGGTGATGGTTTCAAAGACAGTAATTTATTTGAAGCTTTAAAACATATCTTTGATAATTTAGCATTAAAAACTAGTCAGTTTGTGAGCGGGGCTTCCAGTAATCCTAATGAAAGCTTAAATGCAATGATAGTTAGTAAAGCTCCAAAAACTCGTCTCTACAGTAAATCACCTGTAGGAGATGGAAGAGTTGCATGTGCAATTAGTAAAAAAAATGTAGGGGAAAAATATGTGAATGATTTAACAAAAAATTTGAAGATGTCATCTGGGATATATCGTGATAAATTTTGTAATGACGTTGACCTCTTCAATGAAAAAAAATACGCTAATTCTTTGACCCGAGCTGCCAAGTCAAGAAGAGTAGCATTGAAGAAAAATAAAACAGTTTTAAAAAAAAGACATGAAGCCAAAGAAGGCACTACCTATGAGAGCAATATTGGACTACGTGATTTCATCCATGAAAGCATTCCTATTGTAACAATTAAAGATTGCAAGGCACCGATTATTGTGTTTTTTGATTTCGAAACTGGTAGTTTTTCTAACACGTCAGATATTCTTCAAATTCCTGCAAAGCACGAGCATTATGAGTTTTCCGTTTATGTCAAGCCTACCCAAACCATTTCTGAAGAAGCTAGTAAAGTACACGGTTTACGGTTAGTTCTGGATAAACTAGAACTTCATGGTAAACTAGTCTCACCGTGACTTGGTCGGAAGCATTAGTTGCGTTTTATGAATTTTTAATCTTGCTTGATCGAAGATGCATTTAAACAGCTCATAATTGCGCATTTGACTACCCTCGTCTGATGAATGCTCTGGATAAATGTTTTTTAAAACAGCATTTCTATAGTATAATTTTAGGGTACTGTGATTCACTGCCAGTTATTAAAAAAAAAAACTGGTAAAACTAAAAAAGGTGGTAATAAATTAGAAAATATTGCTAGAGAGTTGGAGATAAACAATGACAAAGCTCATGATGCTTTTTACGACGTTGTGATGTTGAGTGAAGTTTTAAAAAAATTGAATATTACTTCAGATGATTTAATTAGCTCTTCTTTTACTTGGGACGATGCATGCAATAAAATAAAATTTGCAGAAAATTTACCAAAAGCTTTAAAAGATCTAGAATTATTAAAAGATTGTGTATCAGTAGGTATGAGAAAAAAAATGATTGTTGCAAATGCAACCTTTGAACAGCTTGAAGATACTTACAAAAAAAAAAAATATGCTGGTATCGCACAACTTTTAGGTAAAGATGAGAATGGTGTAGTGAGAATTACCAAAGCAAAAAAGATTTTGGACCGAATTTTTAATTACTTTGAAAGTAACGAGAAAAAAATTAAATACTTTTCTATTTTGAAAATAATTTATATTATACTGTGTATTTTATAACATGTTGCTCAATTTATTTATGTAACTTTATTAAAAATAAAAATTATCATATGTTTTTTAAAAATCTGTATAACACTGATATTCTCACATATCGCATTGGTGCATGTTTGGATTTCGCGCGCGTACTAACCTTTTCTGCGGCGTTGCCACATTTAAGTCGACTAGTACTTTTTTCTCAATCATTTATTAATTGTTCTTATCACAGGCTCTGAGTTTATGGTTTTATTTGCACATAATATTCAATAAATTTTTCTCTTTCTATTGATACCAAAAGTATAGAAAAATCAACGTCCAATTTTGTGAAATAAAATAAAGTCTGTGATTTCCCATAAGGATCAATGTTAAACGCAAAAATTTATAAATATTAATATCTTTTTTCAGTGCTCTGTAGGCCTCCAAAAATTTAACTGCTTAATTATGATATTATAAAGTACCAATATGCCAAGTTTCATTAAATTCTGAACGTCAATTCTAAAACCGGTAGTACCACTTAAAATTTATTAAGATTTGTTTCTATTTCAAAGAAGTTTCATTTGAATCTGAAAAGGATCAATTTAAGGAATTGATATTTTAAGACTATTAGAAAGATTTACCCGTATTTGTAGCGGCGGTGTCAAAGCACATTGCTTTTTTACATAACGACTAACACCCCAATCGTTAAGTGTTGAATAAACAGCCGATGCTTGATCGATTCCAGTTCCAGAACTTATTTTTGGAATTCCAAACAATTGTTCTTCACCTGATGATATAAGAACAACGGGTAGTCTATCGACGGAATCAGATCCAACAATGTCACTGAGGATTTTACCATCCCAATCCCCTTGAACAACGTAGTTATCGTTTAACTTCAAATTTTCTTTTAATTCTTTAGCAATATCTTCTCTTAATAATATCCGCTTTCGATGAATAATGCTATAGCTTAAATTAACATTTTGAAGATCAACTCCAACACCCTTCAAAGCCGCAGCTAAAATATAAGTAGCGTTTCTGTTACTTACATTTGCGCGATCTAACGCAGCGACAAGTTCAGGTATCATAATATTAATTTTTGGAGTTTCTACTAACAATAAAAGTTCAGTTTCAAAATCAGAAATAGCTGACGTATGACTTATCGTTGATTGCGAAAACGGTAGACCTTGACTTGCTGGTGTAACAGCACAAGTGCCTGAAAGCACATCAGAATCTGGAATTTATCATAACATTGCAAATTTTATTATATTGATGGTGTAGTTTTATTTTCAATTTTGGGTTTCAACCAAAATCTTCAACATTTTTCGAAACGTCGGTTTGCAAAATAAGCTCAACTTAAAAAAATTTCTTTTTCAAATTTTAAAAAAGATGCAAAATCGAAGAGAAACTTTCTTTTAAATAATTTAAGAATACATAAAAAATGTCGATGTTTTTTATAAAAAGAAGGAAAAATTAATTAAAAATAGTAATTATCGAGAAACTTTCAACATTTGCCGAGAATTAACATAAAACAATGACAATAGCTTTGGATGATTTCGATAAATCATTTCATAAAGTCATTTTGAAAACTTGTTAAAAAAATTTGAAATTAGACTTTGACCTTTTAGTTTTTCTAAGAAATGTATCTAAATTTATAAAAAGTAATTGCATTAATGTATAAAAAAATTCACTTAGAAATGAGATTTATCTGGACTAAAGAAAATTTTCATTAGAAAAAAGAAATTTACACTACAAATCAATGAAAATTGGATTCATACAAAGGTAATGTATAGATGATAAAATTTGTATGAAATACAAATTTCCTTGAAATTTCCTTAAAATTTGGAAGTTTACGCCGAACAATACTGTCTGTGGGAAATCCAATTAAATAAATTTCTTTATCCATTGTTGATATCAAATAAATGAATAAGATATCAAATCTAATTGGAAAATTGTTAACAATAACACAAAACACATAATAAAGAACAAATAACATAAACCAAAAGTAACTTAACGCGTAATACAAGTAAAAGATAATACAAAACTGGTCTTAGAATAAATAATTCACAAAATATAATAATAATATATTTATAAGAAAGTGAAAAAAAATAGTAAAAAAGAATAATTGAAAAAACACGTCCAAAAGCTGTGAATACGTCTTCACTAGTACACGTCACTCGCAACATTGAATGCTTAACAATAAAAAAGTATTACTCTAATCAAAAAAGCTCGCCAATTAGCTAATTCTTGGAAAAATACCAGCATTGAAGCTTATAAAATATAGGTAGAGGGGGGCGAACAAAAAGGATTTGTAATTGATATGGATAGTAGAGTCATATTAAATATAATATACAGGGTGTCTCTGAAGTGGCGGGAGTAATTGTTGGGGTCGATAGAGAAAAAAATACTGAATCGAAAGTTCCTGAGCCAAAAATTTTTTTGGGCCATAGAATTTGAGTTATGAATTAAAAACGATAGCCAATCAGAAGCGCGCTATTCGAGAAATGAAAATGAGCGGGGAAGTAGAGGAGACGCGAGAGTGAGATGCTGCAATAGCAGCTTACTCGCTCACACAAAGCCGAGCATGAGAGGGGATTGTGACGCTATGAGCCGAGTACGTAAATGTGAATGAGTGGATGTATGAGGTCGCAAGCGGACGGCTTAATGTATGAGTGTGTGTCCGTGTATCGCAGCATTATTGGAGGCGTTGTAACGCTGAATTAAAGCTAACCGGGTACTCTAAGACAGAGGAAAAATTTTAATTTTTATTTTTATTCGAAAAAATTTAATAAAAAAATAAAAAGGCCCAAGATTTAACCAGACCCACAGAAACGGAGAGTAAATTTTTAATTCTCATTTATTTTGCTGGGGATTATTTTCAAATACAAAAAAAAAAAAGGCTAAGATTCAACTGGAATCCAAAAGAGATGGATGAAAAAATTTTATTTTTATTTTTAATCAGCAAAATTATTTTTCTTTAAAAAAGAGCCCAATCTCGACTGGAGCAAGAAAAAATGATTGAAAAATTTTATTATTAATTTTCAATCAACAAAATTATTATAAAAAAATAAATGGGCCCAAGTCTCAACCGGACCCAAACAAACGGATAAAAATTTTTATTACTTACTTAATTTGGTGGAAATTATTTTTAAAAACGAAGAAAATTCCCAAGACTCGATCGGACCCAAAAAAAAATAATTAAAAGAATTTTTTCCTTATTTTCAATCACCAAAATCATGTTTCTTCAAAAAAAGGCCCAATCTCGACTGGAGCAAAAAAAAATGATTAAAAAATTTTATTATTAATTTTCAATCAACAAAATTATTTAAAAAAAAAAATAGTCCGCAGACTCAACCGGACCCAAACAAACAGATAGATAGTTTTAATTACTTATTTATTTTGATGGGAATTATTTTAAAAAACGAAGAAAATCGCCCAAGACTCGACCGGACCCAAAAAAAAAAATAAATTGAAAAATTTTGTTTTCATTTTCAATCAGCCAAATTAATTTCTTTTCGAAACAAGGCCCAATCTCAAACAGACTAAGAGAAACTAATTAAAAAATTTTATTTTTATTATTAATCAAATATTATTTAAAAAAGAAAATAAGCCACAGACTTAACCGGACTTAAACAAACGGATAGAAAATTTTTATTACTTACTTAATTTGCTGGAAATTTGCTGGACCCAGAAAAAATGATCCAAAAATTTTATTTTTATTGTTGATCATCAAAACTAATTAAAAAAACAAATGAGGCCCTAGACTCAACTGGACCCAAACAAACGGATAAATAATTTTTATTACTTATTTATTTTGCAGGAAATTATTTTTGAAAACGATAAAAATGCCCTAGACTCGACCAGACCCGAAATAAAATAAATTGAAAATCTTTGTTTTTCTATTTTTAATCAGCAAAATTATTTTCCTTTGAAAAAGGGCCTGATCTCGACTGGATCAAGAAAAAATAATTGAAAAGTTTTATAATGAATTTTTAATCAACAAAATTTTTTAAAAAAAAAATAGGCCCCAGACTTAACTGGACCCAAACAAACGGAAAGAAAACTTTTATTCCTGTTTTTTTGTTGGGAATTATTTTTGAAACAAAAAAATTGCCCAAGACTCGACCGGACCCGAAAAAGATAAATCGAAAAATTTTATTTCTAAATATTAATTAACTAAATTATTAAGAAAAAAAAAGACCCAAGACGCAGCAGGACCCAAATAAACGGATAGAAATTTTTTTATTACTTGATCACCAAGATTAATTTTCCTTGAAAAGAAAGGCCCAATCTCAAACAGACTTCGAATAACTGATTGAAAAATTTTATTATCAATTATTAATTAACAACATTATTCTTAAAAAAAAATTAATAGGCCCCAGACTCAATCGGACCCAAACAAACGGATCGAAAACTTTTATTTCCCATTCATTTTGCTAGGAATTATTTTTAAAAAAAGAAAAAATGCCCAAGACTCGACCAGAGCCAAGAATAGAAGAATGCAAAAAAATTTATTTTCTCTTTTCAATAACAAACAAAAATTTATTGAACAAAAATCAGCCTAATCTTGACAAGACGATAAAAAACTGATTGAAAAAATTTATTATCAATTATTAATTGACAAAATTATTTCAAAAAAGAAAATAGGCCCCAGACTCAACCGGACCAAAACGAACAGATAGAAAATTTTTATTACTTATTTCTTATGCTCGGAATAATTTTTGAAAACAGAAGGAATTGCCCAAGACTCAACCGGACCCAACCAAACGGATGGAAAACTTTCATTTCTCATTTATTTTGCTGGGAATTATTCTGTAAAATAATTTTTCAATTAATCGTCAGGTAAAATGTCAAAAAATAAATTAAAACAAACATTGAACTCAAGTCCCAATAATTTTGATATTTTAATTAAAATTATTTTTTAATTAATTGACAGGTAAAATGTCAAATAAGGAATTGAAAAAAAAATCGCTCTCGAGTCCTGATAATTTTGATATTTTTATTAAAATTATTTATCAGTTAATTAACAGGTAAAATGTCAACTAATAAATTAAAAAAAAATTGAACTCAAGTCCGAATAATTTTGATATTTTAATTGAAATTATTTATCAGTTAATTGACAGGTAAAATGTAAAAAAATATACTAAAAAAATCGCTCTCGAGTCCTGATAATTTTGATATTATTATTAAAATTATTAATCACTTAATCAACAAGCGAAATGTCAAATGATAAATTAAAAAAAAATTGAACTCAAGTCCGAATAATTTTGATATTTTTAATAGAATTATCTATCAGTGAATTAACAGGTAGAATGTCAAATTATAAATTAAGAAAAAAATTGAACTCAAGTCCGAATAATTTTGATATTTTTATTAGAATTATCTATCAGTGAATTAACAGGTAGAGTGTCAAATTATAAATTAAGAAAAAAATTGAACTCAAGTCCGAATAATTTTGATATTTTTATTAGAATTATCTATCGGTGAATTAACAGGTAGAATGTCAAATTATAAATTAAGAAAAAATTGAACTCAAGTCCATTGTTTGTCCGGTTGATTCTGGGCCCTATTTTTTTTTCAAAATAATTTTCTCGATTAATAATAAAAATAAAATTTTTCAATCAGTTTCTTCTAGTCCGGTTGAGATTGGGCCTTTTTTGAAGAAACATGATTTTGGTGATTGAAAATAAGGAAAAATTCTTTTAATTATTTTTTTTTGGGTCCGATCGAGTCTTGGGAATTTTCTTCGTTTTTAAAAATAATTTCCACCAAATTAAGTAAGTAATAAAAATTTTTATCCGTTTGTTTGGGTCCGGTTGAGACTTGGGCCCATTTATTTTTTTATAATAATTTTGTTGATTGAAAATTAATAATAAAATTTTTCAATCATTTTTTCTTGCTCCAGTCGAGATTGGGCTCTTTTTTAAAGAAAAATAATTTTGCTGATTAAAAATAAAAAATAAAATTTTTTCATCCATCTCTTTTTGGATTCCAGTTGAATCTTAGCCTTTTTTTTTTTTTTTTTTTTGAAAATAATCCCCAGCAAAATAAATGAGAATTAAAAATTTACTCTCCGTTTCTGTGGGTCTGGTTAAATCTTGGGCCTTTTTATTTTTTTTTATTAAATTTTTTCGAATAAAAATAAAAATTAAAATTTTTCCTCTGTCTTAGAGTACCCGGTTAGCTTTAATTCAGCGTTACAACGCCTCCAATAATGCTGCGATACACGGACACACACTCATACATTAAGCCGTCCGCTTGCGACCTCATACATCCACTCATTCACACTTACGTACTCGGCTCATAGCGTCACAATCCCCTCTCATGCTCGGCTTTGTGTGAGCGAGTAAGCTGCTATTGCAGCATCTCACTCTCGCGTCTCCTCTACTTCCCCGCTCATTTTCATTTCTCGAATAGCGCGCTTCTGATTGGCTATCGTTTTTAATTCATAACTCAAATTCTATGGCCCAAAAAAATTTTTGGCTCAGGAACTTTCGATTCAGTATTTTTTTCTCTATCGACCCCAACAATTACTCCCGCCACTTCAGAGACACCCTGTATACATAAAATTTATTTGATTACGTTCGAGAATTAGTTGTCTTGACCTTGAAATGATTTCCAAGAGTCCAATAATATAAATCAGTATTGTTTGTAAAAAAAAAACTTTCACTCAAATATTCATTGAATTTTCATAAATAATACATTTTTAGGTTAAAAATCTATTTATTTAAATAAAATATTTAATTTCAAGCAGTAAAATGGCATTTATTTATAAAAATTTTTAGTTTTTTGCAGGTAACGTACGATCAGTAAGGAATATCAAAAAACTTGTCAAAAGATAAATTATAGGAAATTAAATTCTCTACAAAAAATGTGATACAAAATTTTCCCAGAAAGTTGATGGTTGCGTCGGAAAATAAGAAAAATGTATAAATTTTGAACTAATCCAACTTTAACGTTGAATAACTTTTGAAAAAATGAATATATCAAAAATTTGTAAGAATCCTTTTTTGCAGAGCGTTAAATTTCCTACAAAAAACTGTATTAGTCTATTTGAATCATTATTTCTAGCGAGAGTTAAAAAATTCCAAAATTCAAAAGTACATTGTTCCCATGTTATTTAAATGGGAAATTGAAATGTACGTTGCGGCACCTCTTAATATTAATATTAAGAGCTCTAACTTTCACAGTATTTTTTTTCACCATTTCCAACAAGATTTTCTCTATAATTAAGAAAAAAAAATTCATTGATTTTTTTTAAACAGTCTAATATATATATTAGGGTGTGCCAAAATGTAACTTCCTTGATGGACCTTATAAAATTGGAATTTTCAGTTCCGCTTTTGAAATCAGCTGCGTTTAGGCCTTTCCTAAGATATTTTGGGGTAAGACGATAAATTTGATTTTCATAAAATTTTTTAACTGGAGCTTAGTTAGGGCACTTCCGCTGAAAATTCAAATTTTCGCCGGAAGTACCCAATTAAACCTCCTGCTAAAAAATTCTATGAAAATAAAATCTATCATCTTACCCCAAAATATCTTAGGAAAGGCCTAAACGCAGCTGATTTCAAAAGCGGAACTGAAAATTCCAATTATCAAAGGTCCATCAAGGAAGTTACATTTTGGCACACCCTAATATATATATATATATATATATATATATATATATATATATATATATATATATATATATATATAGGAAATAATGAGGCTTATCATCACCACGGTGTCTGAAATTCTTGGAAGATTCTGAAGAAAATTGGCATACTTTTTCTGCACAAATACTTTAAACGAGTTCAAAGATGAGCGAAATCCGCAGTTCAGTTTAGAAATGGTGGTAATTTGAAATGATCACAATAACGAAAAATTGTGATTTGGTAACTATATTCGTAAATAAATTTTGACTGAAAAGAGACCTAATTTCCTAAAAAGATCGTGTTCAAGCTGATTATGTGTTGTCTAATTTTTGGTTTTTAATTAAACATGATAAATTCACATTTTATTACATTTTTTCATGATTTCATGAAGGTATATGGTTATATCGAAAATACAAAAAACGCTCTTCATGTGATTTTTCGAGACAAAAAATTTTGGATGGGAATAATACGACCTTCTTTTTAATTTCACTAAACTCTTAATAAATTAAGCCTTAAGTTATATTTTCTACTTTTTATTGCTCCGTATTTCTAGCTTTATAATCACGTTGGCTGTACGAATATTGAAAAAATTTAGTTTTTAAAAATCTATTTCCATTTCGAATAATGAGTGGTGTTTTTTGAATTAAGTCAATGATACGCATGATACAATTTATCATCATATTCACTATTGTTTACTATGCCTTTGAATAAACACGCATTCAAGCTCTTACTACATCTAGCGGTTTTCAGAAAAAGCTCGTCTCATTTTTTTAGTGATAACACACCACGCCCTTTTGAGACATGTATTTCTAGTATAAAAGACTTTATTTTCCTATTTATTCTATACAAAAAAGCTTACTCATCCCAGAAATGTTGCAAAAGTGAAAGTTATTATAATAATCAACTTATCATTTCATTTCATTATTCTAGTTAGCAGCATTATATGCCACATTATTAAGATAATGAAGATTATTACAAATTTAAAATAATGTAAAAGTTCTTGTGATTGAAGCCAACATAAATACTTGGTGCATAAAAATTACTGTAGCGCGCTCTCATTGATATGACACGACGCAGTGTGGTCGACTTCTTAACTAATATTGATTACAAAACAGACCAAGTTTTTTTGACCCCATGCCTTCGTAGTGAGTCTATGCATATTTATTTTATACGTGCGTTATGATTCTTCAATTAGTCAGACGAGTGTAAAGCTTTCTAATCAAAATTGGTTTATTGATTACGACCAATGACAAGAAGCATTGAAATAAAAAGTCTTATCGGAAATACTCTCATTAAAAGACTTAATATATTTAATAACTAATTTTTTATCCGTGGCCAATTTCATAGATGTCTTTAGAATTACGCAAAATAATAACAAAAACTGGTGATCCTCAATCATTTAATTACATTAAGCAAGGTTTTTTCACATAAATGCATCGCAAATAAGAAGGTAAATATTGAATTATGCATTGTGCAAAAATATGTCATCTAAGTAAAAGACAAAAACAAATGGTACATTCACAGTTTTTTTTTATTCAATCATTGTTCATCGACGTCATGATAATGACAATTATTTAAAAACAATGTATAAAATGTACCTTCATCAATTAAAAAATCTGCATACTCGAAGAAGTTATGGTATGATAAATTCCTTACTTAATTTTTCATCGTACAGTAATGAACATTTTGCAACTATTTGTCATTTTAAAATAAAAATTGGTGACGAAACAATGCCATAAAGGAATTCTCATGGATATGTCATTCAATTTCAAAATTTATATTTTCTGTTGCACGCAAAATACAGACGTTTATGAAATGTTCACTAGTGCATTTCCTGTTAAAAAAGTTTCCGATGGTGTTTTTGTAAGAATTGAGAAATAATTTAATTGTATTCAGAGATACTTTCCCGAAAATGTTTCTCTCGGATTTGTAGTAATTTAGTGATTTTTTTTCGATTATCTATGACATTTTTCAAAATTACTACAGTCAATCTTTCTTAAAAAGTAATTTCTCAGAAAAAAATCTTAACATCGGTTTTGAACCTGTAGACCATCCATGGAACTTCCCGCTATAGACGAGTTCAAAACGCTTGATAAAATGATTTATTCGAAAGTTTTGAACTCTTCGAGCTCTGTTCTATTCTTTACATAAACATTTCTGTTTTATTATTTCGAATTAAAAAATCTTGTGATAATAAAAGTATACTTTATTGAAAATTTTTAACGGTAAGATTTCCCCATCAAATCAATTGTTTTTAATGGGGCTTACAGTATTCAATGTAATTTTTCAAGTATAAAAAATGATATTTAACCGACCAAACGATTCGATGTAAAATTTTGAAGTTATGTTACAAAAATATTTTTTTTTTAATTTTTAATCAATTAAATATATCACAAACGATTTGACCTAATTCAAGGAAGTTTGTGGCTTTTGATGCAGCTTTTTGAGCTCTAATAGTTAGCTTGCTATATCATAAACGATTCAATCCCGATGAAAAAAGATTTTGTCTAATCATACATAGTCATGCATAATTGTCTATATATGATCATATCCAAAAAATTGGCCAGGGCTAATTATATATAATCATGTATAACTATATATAATAATATATAATTATATATAACAATATTTGATTTTATATTTTTACTTCTAATTAATTATTTGGTTACTTTTATAGATGTTGTACTTGATATGGTCGTACGCGATTCTATATAACCAATTAAAATACAAAAAAAAACATTATATATAATTTTGCGGCTGTAACACCAGCGGCCACCCATCCAACTACTAACCACGCTCAATGCTGCTTAACTTTGGTGATATCCGTGCGCCTTGAAGTTCCCGTCTGCTGTGCTGCTATCTTATATGACAATGATTCTATGAAGTACATAACGTATCAAATCAGTTTATCATAAATATAATATAAAAATTAATTTTATAATATATTTTGATAGTCTTAAATTATTTATTTGAATAATAAAGTAAATAATGATTTGACTGATAAGCAGTATCGGAGCAGTGGCAGAGCAGTAAGTAGCAGAGCAAACCTATACATTCCATAGGAAATGTAACAAATTTTTTATTTCAGAATGATTTAAACGTAATGGTAAACATCATTTTGCACTTTTCGTAAAGACCAAAAAAAAATTTTTTTTTTTAAGATACAATTTTGATAACATTTGACTACGCAAGTCTGATCAGATCAAATTATATATAGACCTATATATTATCAGATCTAATCACATATAGACTTATATATGATTATATATGGGGTTATAACAGCCAGGTATGATCAGATCTAACTATCTATAGACTTATATACAATCAGATCTGATCGTATATAGACTTATATATGGGCTTATAACTGCCAGGTATGATCAGATCTAATTATGCATGGGGTCATATATAATTATATATGACATCATATATAATCATGCATGATTATATATAACTTCATATATGATTATATCTAATCATCAGGGCCAGGGACTTCGTAGGGAAGGGGAAATACCAATTCATGTAAAAAAAAAAAAAAAAAAGAGCAATAGGTGTTCGCGACAATATTAGGTAAATGCCAAAGTTCAGACTTATCAACGACAAAATTCAGATGTCATCGAGAACTGTCAAAATTAAATGTGAAATATCTAACCTTGTTACACAATGAATATAGGTGACATTCAGGGATTAAAAAAAATTTTTTTTTAAATGATTTTATGAAATCGAATTATTCTCAGACTTTCAAGTAATTAGATTTTTAACTCGCCAACATAAATTTTAATATGACAAAATATGACCTGCATCGATGTATATATATATCTATAAAAAAATTTTGCATTGGATTAATTTTTTTATATTCTTTTCTTACAAAAAAAAAAAAAAATTCGCTCGTGATCTCGCTCATCATCTCGCTCGTGATTTCCTCGTGATCTCGCTCATGATCTCGCTCATCATCTCGCTCGTGATTTCCTTGTGATCTCGCTCATGATCTCGCTCATGATCTTGCTCGTGATCTTGCTCGTGATCTTGCTCGTGATCTTGCTCGTGATCTCGCTCGTAATCTCGTTCGTGATCTCGCTCGCGATCTTGCTGGCAGTCATGCTCGGGATCTTGAAGGCGATTTCCCTGTCAGTGATGATTGGGATCTTGTTGAGAGTCATGCCCGTAATCTTGATGACGACCATGCTCGCGACCTCGCTGGCAGTCCTGTTTATAATTTTGCTGAGAGTCATGCTCGATATCTTGCGACGATCATGTTCGCGATCTCGCTGGCAGCTATGCTTATGAAGAGACTTTGTTTGAAGAATGTTCAACTCCCCATAATAATATGATCTAGTCTAAATATCCTGATGAATCGTTTGTGAGGTACAAAGTTCAAAATATTCAACAACAATTTTAATTTAATATTAAAAATGTCTGATCAATTCGTATTCTAAAGTAAATCATAGAATTCAAAATCTGCGTCGTATGCTGCCAACGCCGTGAAAATCGGTTTATTTATTCAAATGTGATTGCAGTTTGAAAAATCAAAGAATGATGTTTTATTAAAATTTTATCAGACTTTTGAGCTTGAGCTCAAAATCATAGAACAGCTAACTCTTTGAGCTCGAAGATGTTAAAAACGTCATAAGTGCAATTTTAAGCGCTTAGGTATGGAATTAGCGGGAAGTTGCCGGGATAGCCTTCAGGGTAAAACGTTTTCCTAATTTTTTATAAAAAAGTTAATCAAAAATTGTAATCGCGGTAAAGCGGAACCGAAGTTACAAAGGATGGTTGACAGAGATATTGATATTAGCCTACAAAGATGTTGGTACCTTCCTAAATTGCTACGGTTTTCTTGAATTGATCGACTGATAGGTGTAATTAATAGGAAAAATAATTCTCTATAATAAAGTCTCTACAGGTATTAAATTACGTTGATTATAACTGAAGTAACGCACGATCGTTTACAGTGAAATTGACATTAGCCTACAAAGATCTTGGGGGAGCCTACAAAGATCAAAAGGGGGAGACCTTTTACAAGATAAGAAGCAAGGTATTCAACACGATCACCAGCAAGATCATGAATATGATTGTCAACACAATTATCAGCAAGGTTTTTATTATGATGATTACTCACGAGTAAGATTGTGAGCGAGACGGTCTGAAAGATTAGTAGCAATATCCGAGTAAGATTACCAGCAAACTATTGAATCAGATAACCAGTTAAACTAGTTACAAGATCACCAACATGACCACTAGCTCAATCCATGGCAAGGTTTTGAGGATGATCACCAGCGAGATTTCGTGTAAGATCATTAGCAGGTCTTGAACAAGATTACTCGCTAGATCTCCGAAGAGACTATCAACACAATCACCATCAACGCTAACAGTACGATCGATAGTATCATATTAACCAGCACGATTTTCAGCAGAATGATCGGTAGAAGCAACGAAGACACGCAACGAATTGGTCAGCAGAACAGACAGAAATATAATCCGTAAATCTGTTGGGACGATAGTCAGCAATAGGACAGGCAAATTGATCTGCAAAATTGAACTGAAAAAAATTTTAAGTTTATTGTTCGGTGGTTAAACACTATTTTTTATTTATTAACTGCCTTTAACTAAAAGATAATTCTCATTTTTAGAAATAACAATTTTTTTTTTTAATTTTTACGGTTTTTCTTTTAAATTTTTGTTTTTGGATTTTTCAAATTATATAAGAATAAAGTCACACATCTTTTGAATTGTGATTTTGTGAGTTGATGTTCTCTTTCTGAATTATGCAATGCAAATTCTGAAACAAAATGGTCAATAGTTATATACATACGTTTATAAGTTCTTAAACTTTTCAAAGGAAATGTGAAATTATTTACTTTCAATAGCTTCAAGTATTTCAGCTGCTACAGGATCCTTGTAAATACTAGTAAGGGTCATGTGTTTCAGCTGCTCTGAGCCCACGATACGTTTTAATAGGCGTCGAATCATCTCTTTGGGATTATTCTTAAAACGCAGAATGTCTTTCAATTCAATGTATTCCAAGAATACACCACTTTTTTTAATTAATTCGACTTTATCATAATTTAGAGTCGTCGTAGGCACAGTAGTCGTACGTATAAAATAGAATGAAATATAATTCCAAATTGAGTTGTAAATTACTTTAAAAGTCATTCCAAAAGACATTAAACGTTTAGTCGTAGTAGTCCCAGTAATAGGACTATCATCAACAACATTATAATTAATCCTAGAAGTTGTAGTCCTATTTTCAGCAACAGCAGTAACCCTAGTTATATTTTTAGTTGTCATACTAGTAGTAGTAGTAGTAGTAGTACCAGTAGTAGTAGACGTAATAGCAGTCAGAGCAGTTGTAACAGTCGGAACATTACTTGTTGAGTTCAAATAAATTTTAGAAGTTGTAGCAGTAGCATTTAGAAGATTTTCAGCTGAATTATGAACATTTAATGAGTCGTCAGCACGAAAAATTGAATAATTAATTGTATCAGGATGATCAAGAGAAGTTTCGGAGTCAGTGTTTGAAATCGTTGAGCCGGAACCACAATGTGAACCACCAGAAACATTGCCGCCAAGAATATCGACAGTCACACAGCTAGAATCTGGAGAAACTTGGATGCAGGCATCCATAGTTAAACTGTTCTTAACACGGCCCGTGATAGTTCCCGAAGTATTAACTATAAAACTTTCTAGCCAATCAATATCTTCTGCAAATGATTGAACAAGAATTAGTCAAAGAAACAAATCAATATTTAACAAATACAATAGTCCAAAATTTACCGCTCTCAGCGATGATCATAGCTGATATGAATTTTCTCCACCATCGAACAGTCACACGATTGAGTTCGTATCGCTTATTAATTAATTTTGACTCAATGACACTTGTTCTTTTTTCTTTAGGCCAGAAAATAAGGGCATACATTTTCAATAAATGTAATTATGAGGTTTATATAAAGTGAACTTTTCACAAATATCAAACGATAAAGGCGATTAAAATAACATAAGAAAATAGAAACGTCAAAACAAAAGATGAACTATTGACACTATTAATAATTCTTGCAGTTAACTGAACGTTGTCATTATTACGACTAACCGTAATTGATTTTCGAATGCTGGTGAACAAATCTATAAGTTTTTTTTTTAAGGTAGATTAAGAAAGGATCTCTATTGGATTTAACTTCATCATGTAAGAATTCACTTCAAATTTTGTCTATATATCAATAATATAGCCAAGTAAGACTCTACAATAACATTAGCTTAAGAAATTATAGATAAATGTATAATCGTAACTGTAAATGTACAATAATTGACTTTAGATTTACAAAAATTGATGTCAAGTTTTTAAATAGGCGCAATAGACAATGTATGCCATGTACATTTGTCGCTTATAGTGTGGCAGAAAAGACAGAAACTAGATTCGGTGTGGCAGAGATTCCAGTAGCCGGTCGAGGGAGTGTTTGGGTCGCTTCTGTGACTTGAGTGGTGAGGTCCCCAGGTTGATAGTCGAAATCATTAGCTTAGGCTTTATTAAAATGAACGTAAACAAATTTTTTTAAATTTTCCTGGGTAAAACTTCTCCGATTCGGTCGTAAAATATTCTTGTAATGATTAAAAGATCGTTCTACGTCAGAAGATGTAATTGGTGCGAATGCCATGTGCCTGACGTCGTTGACATTCCAATTGTACGGAACAATTTCAAAATTGTTGGTAACCAAGCATCTCGCAGCCAAAGCCAAAACATCGTAAAAGTTACTATTAGCTGTTAACACCTGAATTAATTTTAATTTTACACGATCATTGACTGCTGGACTTTGTAACAACCTGTTACTCACTACGCGGACAATTTCACATGATGCATGTAAATCCAGGCCCTGTGCTTCCAGTTTTACAATAGAATCCGCAAGAATAGAATAATTATTATGAATCGTTATGAAGTCTTGACGATTTCCAAGCCTTTGAAAATATCTTTGTACATTTCGTACATTTTCCGAATCTGGTTAGAGTGCGTCAATAACAGCTTTGACTTCATTGTAATGGTCATTGTAATAAGAAGCCGTCCTCAACCATGTACCCCAACGAGTGATAATTGGAGCTGGCGGTAACATCACGTTTGGGCACATTTGCTGAAACAGCCGAACTCTTAATGGGGCCTTACTAAAAACACTTTTGGTATTAGCAATGATTCCATTTACATCAGGAAAACATTCCCTTACGGTTTCTGCGATTCGATGCAGTCCATGAGCAAGGCATGTGACATGTTTCAGCTTCGGATAAGTCGCTGTCAACATGTTTGCTGCTCGGACCATGTAAGGTGCTGCGTCAGTAACAAAAAGAAGTACCTTATTGTACTGAATGCCACGTGGCCACAAAATCTGCAAGTTGTTATTGAAAAATTCGATGACATTCTCTCCATTTCCAACATCGTAGAAATCTTCATTCAAGAGCCTTGGTATTCCTGGTTCATCCAAGTATAGTGGAGAAACAATCGCATGAAAAACACAGCGACACTCTGCATCAACCGTTTCATCGATGGATATATAAATGGGATTATCGTCGACTTCTTGCTGCATTTGCGTGACATTCTTCTGATGTATTTTGGGAACATATGTTTCTCGTAGTGTACGAGCATCCGGTAGAGGGCGACGAACATAACGTTCCATAAACTGAACAAAAACTGGATTATTCAGTTTGTCAATTGGTATATCGCTGGCCATGAAGAACTCAGTAAGTTCTTGGAAAAATGGATTTTCCCGATCTGTACAGGATTGCCACGGCTCTTCTGATGGGCCTTCTGGATTATTACGAAGATCCAGTGCTTTTGAATGTTTCAACGTATCAAAGTGACGTTGTACACTGTCTATAGTAACTGTGCGGAGAATGGAACAGCATAATAAACACCGAACATCAAGGTAGCAAATCTAAACAATATTTAAATTAATCAGACAACAAAAAGAATTCAACTAAAAAAGAAAAATTCCATAGAATAGCATTGAGAATTTTCTTAGAACTTTTAAGTATAAATATTAAAGCCTTACCTGAAATATTTCAGGTTCAATATTAAGCCTGTCACAAGTTCGTACCCATCTTTCTAAAAATTCAGCTTGATGCGGATCATTCATTTTAGTTGAATTAGATGAAAAAAATTCAACAAATAAGAGAGAACCGAACAAAGTCAATAAAAAGTAAAGAATATTGAATAATATACAAAGTTTTGTACGAACTGATTAATAAATTTTAGGTGTAAATATAAAATTTATGTCAATAAAAATACAACTTAAAAAACAAGTGAAAAAACATGTAAATAAATAAGTCAAAATTTAAAATATTCGAGACTAATGAAAAACTTGATGTTGATGTATACGCAATTGCGAGTAGAATTTTTTAACTTTCGATTATCTATTATTATAATAATTACACTTAATGTATTATAATAATTTTAAAAAATGGAAAAAAGGTGATCAAATTAGATTGGTTCAAAAGAATCGATTTTTTTTTTAAACTCTTTAGGAAATACTTGCAGGTGGAG
This sequence comes from Cotesia typhae, assembly GCF_013202065.1. Classification (NCBI taxonomy): domain Eukaryota; kingdom Metazoa; phylum Arthropoda; class Insecta; order Hymenoptera; family Braconidae; genus Cotesia; species Cotesia typhae. The sequence goes on along the minus strand of NW_027423774.1, from coordinate 9,270,109 downwards.
GAGTTCAAACGCTTGTTAAAGGTAAATAACTTGATATTGATCTTGAGAGACAACTCATGGGAGATTTCTATTTCCCGTTTAATAAAAAAAAAAAAATGTTGAATGTTTAAAAATTTTTATCTCACAAACGACTCAATCATCACTGACAGGGAAATCGCCTTCAAGATCCCGAGCATGACTGCCAGCAAGATCGCGAGCGAGTTCACGAACGAGATTACGAGCGAGATCACGAGCAAGATCATGAGCAAGACCACGAGCGAGATCACGAGCAAGATCACGAGCAAGATCATGAGCGAGATCATGAGCGAGATCACGAGCGAGATGATGAGCACGACCGCGAGCGAGATCACGAGCGAAATCACGAGCGCGACCGCGAGCGAGATCACGAGCATGATCATGAGCGAGATCATGAGCGAGATTACGAGCGAGATCACGAGCAAGATCATGAGCGAGATCACGAGCGAGATCATGAGCAAGACCACGAGCGAGATCACGAGCAAGATCATGAGCGAGATCATGAACGAGATCACGAGCGAGATCACAAGCAAGATCATGAGCGAGATCATGAGCGAGATCATGAGCGAGATCATGAGCGAGATCACGAGGAAATCACGAGCGAGATGATGAGCGAGATCATGAGCGAGATCACGAGGAAATTACGAGCGAGATGATGAGCGAGATCACGAGCGAATTTTTTTTTTTTTGTAAGAAAAGAATATAAAAAAATTAATCCAATGCAAAATTTTTTTATATATATATATATACATCGATACAGGTCATATTTTGTCATATTATAATTTATGTTGGCGAGTTAAAAATCTAATTACTTGAAAGTCTGAGAATAATTCGATTTCATAAAATCATTTAAAAAAAATTTTTTTTTAATCCCTGATTGTCACCTATATTCATTGTGTAACAAGGTTAGATATTTCACATTTAATTTTGACAGTTCTCGATGACATCTGAATTTTGTCGTTGATAAGTCTGAACTTTGGCATTTACCTAATATTGTCGCGAACACGTATTGCTCTTTTTTTTTTTTTTACATGTATTAGTATTTCCCCTTCCCTACGAAGTCCCTGGCCCTACTAATCATATATGATCATATATATGAACATATACAATCATATATAATTAGACAAAAACTTTTTTCATCGGGATAAGAAATTTCGAAGTTATTTGAAAACTCACCTTTTCGAAATTATTTGTCAACGATATCTCACGAGAACGAATTAATCGATTTTGATTTTTTAAACAGCATTCGACATCATTTTTTGAACTTAAAAGCTGATGAGGTTATGAAATTGAATGATGGAGTAGTTCGAAAGTTACTTTTAGAATACATGATTTTAAGAAAAACTTTTTTTCAATTTTTTCAAAATTTATCAAAATCTATCACATTGAATTAGTTGAAACATATGAAGAAGTCTCGCTGAACTCTATCAAATGACGCCAGTTTTGTTTATCCCTTCAGTATTTACGTAATTTGGCTTAACTTCTTTACTCTCACGGTGAGAAAAAATCTCATATTTTGAAAAATATAGATACAGAAAATTACTTTTATGTATTTCGAAAATTAAATATTTTACGAACGTTTCGACTGCTTTTAACGAACTTAGCAGTGCTTGAAGCAGTTTTCTAAATACTCACAATTAAATCATTATATCAAAAACGATTCAATGAGAAATTCTCAAGTTACTTAAAAAAAAAAAAAAAGAAAAAAAAACAGTTTTTTAAAAATTTTTCGACAACGATACGTTTTGGACGAATGAACCGATTCCAATGCGGCTTGCAGTAACTGACGCATATTTGCAAGTTTTCACAATATTGTTTTGGGTACAAACTTGATTCGTTGGAGAGATTAGTTAGAGAAATTTCAAAGTTGTATCCAAAAAACGTTTTTTTTTTTAAATTTTACACAAATGCTGATTAAAACGGTGTTCAAAGTTCAAAACAGCTGTATATTAAGAGCCAAAACTTTCAGGGAATTTTTTTCATGAAGTAGAGAACCCCCCCCCCACACACTAAATTTGAAAAAAATCGGCGGGAGTTACCTCATTAAAATGAGTTTAAGTGATAGAATGAGCCATAGACAAATATTAACTATGCAATTTTTCTGTGATTTATAGGCGATTAATTTGAAATTCGTGGCTCGTTAATGTGACTCGATCATCGACTAACCATTGCTATTTGTTGATCAGCCAACTTTCGACTGCATAACTGGCTACTTAGATACGGTATCCATAGACCTTCCTATCGATCATTAGTAGCCTAATAAAGCTATTCCGATTATCGGCCAACCATTGTGAGCCATTCATCGACTAATCATAAACCTTATTGCATGACGCCAATGTCGTTCAAATCGGTTGAGCCGTTCAAAAATTATGAGAAAATTTTTCTATATTGAAAAATAGGTTTATAATGAATTTTTTTATCTTCAACTGACCTACACAGTGGGTTCCTTTTATGTTTTTTATTAACTTTAGATTCAGATTCAGTAAATTGAAATACATAAAAATCATAATAATTTTAAATCACAAAAATATACAAAAATTTTTTCGTCTCTGTGACTGCAACTTTTGCCTTTTTTTTTTTTTTTTGGTTTTTGGCATTATCATCAGAACTGGGGGGCGATCGAACCAAACAAACTTCAAATTCGGATCCAGCGGGTTAAAATACATGTCCGTAGGTAGGTCGGGTCAAAAGTACACACAACGTTTTATTTGTGTGCCGGTGTAATTAATAAACAGAAATTACTTCATAGTTATTTTTAATTTTTTAAATAAATTTTTTTTCGCTCAATTTATATGGGAATCTATGTAGGATCTTACCCTCGTTTCCTATATGGGAAACCATATGAGAATCTATCCGAAAACGCCATGTGGAAATCGATCAGCAAAAATGAAATGTATGTACCCGATGAAAAAAGTTTTTGTCTAATTATATATGACTATACATAATTATGTATATAATCATACATGATTGTACATAGGATTATGTACATTTATATATTAGACTGGTTCAAAAAAAGTGACTACTTTTTTTTTTTCGAAACAATTCCATTCATACCTTCGAGGAAGTGTAGAAAGATTCCTGTTAAAAGGAGAGCTCTTAATATTAATATTTAGAGGTCACTCATCGCAGATTTCTATTTCCTATATCGAAATAACATTGGAAAAAAAATTTTTAAACTTAGGAATTTTATATTTCGGTATATAAGCAAAGTGCCGGATGAGCGATACATAATTTTATAGAAAATTAGTTAATGTACAAAAAAGGTTTCTTATCATTTTTCGACAAATTCACTCCTTCAAAAGTTATTCAAGGTTAAAGTTTAATTTAGAGTAAATTTAAGTTTTTTTTCTTGATTTCTGACAAAATGTTAAAACTTATTTATCACTTAAAGTCATAAAATCATTCATGAAAATTCTATGAATGATTATCAAGGAAAAAGTAGGGCCAGTTAAAAATTCTAGACTTGTAAAGTTAATTGTTTCACGTTCTAGATTTCCTTCAAAAAATAGATGAATAAATACAAAGATATCGATAAAAAAATGCCAATCTTAAAAGAAATACTGCTTAAAATCCATCAATATATAAAATTTTATGTCTACATAAATATTTCGTTTATCATTACTTTATAGAACAATATTTTCTCCAATTGAAAGCGTATAAATTTTTATCAAAAAGTACGGATGATTATTTCAAAGTTTCTTTGTTGCAATCCGGAAAACGTCGACGATGTTCTTGCACGACTTGTAAAAGATACTGTAATAGTTCCTCGTTCTACGTTAAGCAGTTGTTGTATTCTTCAATTAATGCAATACTACGTTCTGCTACATTATTTACTACTGTAAGGTCTTTCAAAAAATTTCAAATTTTCTTTATAACTTTCATTGTTGGGCCACAGTGTTACATTTATTTCGAGAAAGTCATTGGGTAAATGTTTTTTAAAAAAATCAAATGTTTCAAAAAGCGTTAATGATTTTTTCGAAACAAAATCACTTCAACCCTTATTTGAAAATGATTCCAATTCAATTCCCTCAGTAACATATCATATTTCAGAAACAATTGTACTCTCCTGATTTTTGATAGCTTCACACATTTTCTGCTTAGTCTCATCAGAAACATTAATATCAAATAATGCTAACGCTAAATCTTCGTTCAAATACCACAAATGGTCACACATTTTTTTTAAAGCGATTTGTGCGATTGACAATTTAATATTTTTGTGAAGAAGTAGCTTTTTCACTAATAGCAAGTCATTATTTGGTCCTTGAATTGTTGAAGGAGATGTAAACCATACTTTTATATAAATTGATATGATAAATATACAAACTTGCTGCAAATTATTTATTTCGTAATTTGCAAATGGGAATTGATTTCTGAAGAGAAAAATTTTCAAGCTATAACTAGCTTTAGCCATCCATCGTGCATGATGCATTGCTCTTGGGTGCTTAAAATCAGTTGTGTTTTTCGGAAAACCACCAAGAAAAATCAAAGATAATTGCAGCAATTCTTTATAATCATTTCTTGGTTGAGAAATCTATAAGGAATAAAAGTTATGTTAATTAAAATTTCTAAATATGAAATTCAATTGATTTAAGTATAAGTTATCAAAATATACCGTCAAATGATGAGTAATAAAATTAATTAATTCTAGTCTATCTGCTTCCACCGCATTCGCTACAACTTCGTCTTTTATACCACTTTTATATTTAGATTTATCAATTTCATCCCAAAATGATTGAAATCGTTTGAAAATTGGTTGCGACTTTCAAATCATTCTGAAATCAGTCTGAAAAAATTCTGGAAACATTATGGAGTCATGATGGTTGCAGAGTTTTTCCAGAGTGGTTTTGTGCCTATTTTCCAGCATGAAACCAGAGTGAACCCAGACTAAAGCCAGAGTGGAATCAAATCGAAAAAAACCGTCACGCTGGGGAATCGAACCTGGGACCTGACGCTTGAAAGACTAATTCTTTACCAGCTTACCGATGAGACTAACTTGAATATCAGGGTTTTTAACAACTACAAGTAATGTAAATCGTATACATGATCAATGCGTAATGAACAAAATTTTTTATTTTGTTTGTAAATTATTAATTATTAATCTACACTGATAGAAAGATTTATTGACTATTAATAAATTAATTTATTCGAAGACAATTATTTAATTGGTTAAATTTGAATAATTTAAAATTAAAATAATTTAAAATTTAGCTCGATCAAATATTAAAAACAAATACATGTAATGAAATATAGTTATATAGAAATTATATATAATCTTAAAAACGAACGTATGTAGTGACGTATAGTTATATATAAATTATATGCAATTATATATAGCTTTATATAATTACATATAATCTTAAAAACAAACATATGTAAAGACATATAGTTATATATAAATTATATGAAATCATATATAGATTATATATGGTTCTATAGAATTATATATAATTTTTTTTTCCCGGGATCAAACTGATCCCTATGTGAATTTCTAGTATTTTCAAAATAAAATCTTTTTAAGTCATACAAAAATTCATAACATTTAAAAATTTTTAAATAGGGAACCAATTAATAATGTATAATACTAAATTCACCTGTTGACTTCATAATTTAATATAATAAAGATAAAAATAGACCTTTAACTAAATGAAAGTATTTTCAAATTCCAAAATTTGTTATCTCTTATTTTGTAGAATGAAATGGTTGTTAATTATACAGGGTGTCTCTGAAGTGGCGGGAGTAATTGTTGGGGTCGATAGAGAAAAAAATACTGAATCGAAAGTTCCTGAGCCAAAAATTTTTTTGGGCCATAGAATTTGAGTTATGAATTAAAAACGATAGCCAATCAGAAGCGCGCTATTCGAGAAATGAAAATGAGCGGGGAAGTAGAGGAGACGCGAGAGTGAGATGCTGCAATAGCAGCTTACTCGCTCACACAAAGCCGAGCATGAGAGGGGATTGTGACGCTATGAGCCGAGTACGTAAGTGTGAATGAGTGGATGTATGAGGTCGCAAGCGGACGGCTTAATGTATGAGTGTGTGTCCGTGTATCGCAGCATTATTGGAGGCGTTGTAACGCTGAATTAAAGCTAACCGGGTACTCTAAGACAGAGGAAAAATTTTAATTTTTATTTTTATTCGAAAAAATTTAATAAAAAAATAAAAAAAGGCCCAAGATTTAACCAGACCCACAGAAACGGAGAGTAAATTTTTAATTCTCATTTATTTTGCTGGGGATTATTTTCAAATACAAAAAAAAAAAAGCTAAGATTCAACTGGAATCCAAAAAGAGATGGATGAAAAAATTTTATTTTTTATTTTTAATCAGCAAAATTATTTTTCTTTAAAAAAGAGCCCAATCTCGACTGGAGCAAGAAAAAATGATTGAAAAATTTTATTATTAATTTTCAATCAACAAAATTATTATAAAAAAATAAATGGGCCCAAGTCTCAACCGGACCCAAACAAACAGATAGATAGTTTTAATTACTTATTTATTTTGATGGGAATTATTTTAAAAACGAAGAAAATCGCCCAAGACTCGACCGGACCCAAAAAAATAAATTGAAAAATTTTGTTTTCATTTTCAATCAGCCAAATTAATTTCTTTTCGAAACAAGGCCCAATCTCAAACAGACTAAGAGAAACTAATTAAAAAATTTTATTTTTATTATTAATCAAATATTATTTAAAAAAGAAAATAAGCCACAGACTTAACCGGACTTAAACAAACGGATAGAAAATTTTTATTACTTACTTAATTTGCTGGAAATTATCTTTAAAAACGAAAAAAAAATGCCCAAGACTCCATCAGACCGAAAGGGAGATGAATAAAAAAATTTTACTATTCATTTTTAATCATCATAATTAACTTTTTTATAATAAAAGGCTCAATTTCGACCGGACCCAGAAAAAATGATCCAAAAATTTTATTTTTTATTGTTGATCATCAAAACTAATTAAAAAAACAAATGAGGCCCTAGACTCAACTGGACCCAAACAAACGGATAAATAATTTTTATTACTTATTTATTTTGCAGGAAATTATTTTTGAAAACGATAAAAATGCCCTAGACTCGACCAGACCCGAAATAAAATAAATTGAAAATCTTTGTTTTTCTATTTTTAATCAGCAAAATTATTTTCCTTTGAAAAAGGGCCTGATCTCGACTGGAGCAAGAAAAATAATTGAAAAGTTTTATAATGAATTTTTAATCAACAAAATTTTTTAAAAAGAAAATAGGCCCCAGACTTAACTGGACCCAAACAAACGGAAAGAAAACTTTTATTCCTGTTTTTTTGTTGGGAATTATTTTTCGAAACAAAAAAATTGCCCAAGACTCGACCGGACCCGAAAAAGATAAATCGAAAAATTTTATTTCTAAATATTAATTAACTAAATTATTAAGAAAAAAAAATAGACCCAAGACGCAGCAGGACCCAAATAAACGGATAGAAATTTTTATTACTTGATCACCAAGATTAATTTTCCTTGAAAAGAAAGGCCCAATCTCAAACAGACTTCGAATAACTGATTGAAAAATTTTATTATCAATTATTAATTAACAACATTATTCTTAAAAAAAAATTAATAGGCCCCAGACTCAATCGGACCCAAACAAACGGATCGAAAACTTTTATTTCCCATTCATTTTGCTAGGAATTATTTTTAAAAACGAAAAAATGCCCAAGACTCGACCAGAGCCAAGAATAGAAGAATGCAAAAAAATTTATTTTCTCTTTTCAATAACAAACAAAAATTTATTGAACAAAAATCAGCCTAATCTTGACAAGACGATAAAAAACTGATTGAAAAAATTTATTATCAATTATTAATTGACAAAATTATTTCAAAAAAGAAAATAGGCCCCAGACTCAACCGGACCAAAACGAACAGATAGAAAATTTTTATTACTTATTTCTTATGCTCGGAATAATTTTTGAAAACAGAAGGAATTGCCCAAGACTCAACCGGACCCAACCAAACGGATGGAAAACTTTCATTTCTCATTTATTTTGCTGGGAATTATTCTGTAAAATAATTTTTCAATTAATCGTCAGGTAAAATGTCAAAAAATAAATTAAAACAAACATTGAACTCAAGTCCCAATAATTTTGATATTTTAATTAAAATTATTTTTTAATTAATTGACAGGTAAAATGTCAAATAAGGAATTGAAAAAAAAATCGCTCTCGAGTCCTGATAATTTTGATATTTTTATTAAAATTATTTATCAGTTAATTAACAGGTAAAATGTCAACTAATAAATTAAAAAAAAATTGAACTCAAGTCCGAATAATTTTGATATTTTAATTGAAATTATTTATCAGTTAATTGACAGGTAAAATGTAAAAAAATATACTAAAAAAATCGCTCTCGAGTCCTGATAATTTTGATATTATTATTAAAATTATTAATCACTTAATCAACAAGCGAAATGTCAAATGATAAATTAAAAAAAAAAATTGAACTCAAGTCCGAATAATTTTGATATTTTTAATAGAATTATCTATCAGTGAATTAACAGGTAGAATGTCAAATTATAAATTAAGAAAAAATTGAACTCAAGTCCGAATAATTTTGATATTTTTATTAGAATTATCTATCAGTGAATTAACAGGTAGAGTGTCAAATTATAAATTAAGAAAAAAATTGAACTCAAGTCCGAATAATTTTGATATTTTTATTAGAATTATCTATCGGTGAATTAACAGGTAGAATGTCAAATTATAAATTAAGAAAAAATTGAACTCAAGTCCGAACAATTTTGATATTTTTATAAAAATTATTTTTTAATTAATTGACAGGTAAATAAATAATAAATTAAAAAAAAAAATTGAACTCAGGTCCTGATAATTTTGATATTTTAATTAAAGTTGTTTATCAATCAATTGACTGTTAAAATCCTGAATAATAAATTAAAAATAAATCGCACTCATGTTCTCATAATTTTGATCTTATAATTGAAATAAATTTCTAATGAATTGACGGGTAAAATCCCAAGTATCAAATTAAGTAATAATCGCACCCAAGCCCTGATAATTTTGATATTTTAATTTAAATTATTTATCACTTAATTGATAGGTAAAATGTCAAATGATAAATTAACAAAACATTGAATTCAAGTCCTTATAATTTTGATATTTCAATTTAAATATTCTTTTTATTCACTGACAGGTAAAATGTCGAAGAAAATATGAAAAAGAAATGGCATTCACGTTTTAGTAATTTTGATATTTTAGTTTCCCTTTTTCTTAGCAAAGAAATCATTTCAAAAAAATCTACAGGTGTTTCGGCAGTTCAAGGATAACTTTACTTTAATGTTATTAGTTTGCATTCACATCATTACACTTTACTCCTTTTATTAAGCAAACGTGAATGTAAAAATTCGGCGGTCTTAAGGTCGACTATTACTACTTAGTTTCCTCTAGTACTCATTCGATTAATAATTCTGATGACTTTCATGCTTTTTACTACGTGCAAGAGGTTCCATCCTTTCTGTTTGCAACTAATCTTTGGCTTACTACAAATTGCCTGATTCATTTTATCAAAAATAAAATTTTTTTACTAATGTGAATAGTCATATAAAATGCAAACTAGAAAATTTTATTATTTTTCCCTAATTTTATAAACAACAAATTAATTAAAAATATCTTCGAGTATTCTGTCACTGTTTTATACTTATTATTATTATCCTAATTGTTGTCAGCGTTTTTTCTGTCTCTGTTTCTGTCTTTATTCCTCTCATTCAGCGATGTTCGTCTCTTTAAATTTATTTTTTCCGCGGATTTCCCTGATCGCTTTTTTTTTCTCTCTCTTCTCGTTGACGATTTTATTTGTTTTGAGATTTCATTTGTTATTATCTAATTATGGGTTAAATTTTGCGTTCATGTCAGTCTTACAACTCATTTTCTGACAGCATCTCATTACCTCTGCATACTTTTATTGTGTTTTATTAATTCTGCGTTTAATATTAATTACCATTATGGCTTTTTATACAGCCGCTGAGTATACTGAAATGTTGATCATTTACGGTGAGTGTAATCGAAACGCTGAAGCTGCTGTCCGTGAATATCGCGAAAGATTTCCAAATCGCGAACGCTTTCCCAACCGCAGTGTGTTTTTGCGTTTAATTCAACGGGCTCGCGAAAATGGTTGCCTGGTACCCGTTGATAGTGAGCGTGTCGGTCGCCCTCGTCGGATACCTGTTCAGGTAGAGGAACAAGTACTCGATGCCGTCAATGCTGATCCCGGTACCAGCACTCGAAGACTCGAGCGTCGGCTTCCTGTTTCTCGATCTACGATTAACCGTATCACCCGTGCAAATAAGATTCATCCGTACCACAAACGAAAGGTGCAGAAACTTGAAGCTGGTGATTATGCTTTGCGGAGAACGTTTTGCCAATTTATTATCAACAGCCACGCTGCCGATCCGACGTTTCTCGAAAATGTTTTGTGGACGGATGAATCGTTATTTACTCGTGAGGGTTGTTTCAATCCGCACAACGTCCACTGGTATGCGGAGGAGAATCCTCACATGACGGTGAACCGTAATTTTCAGAACAAGTGGAAAATCAACATGTGGGGAGGAATAATCGGCGACACTGTGCTACTATACGAATTACCGGAAACCATGAACGTAAGTTTAATTAAAAATTTACACAATTAAAAATTTCGCGCTTCAGAAAATTTTCTCCACTCAGTTTACCGTTAAAACTTCAATGTAAAATTCTTCGACACTTTGCAAATATTGAAATTATTCGAATAATATTTTTGTGTTTGAAAATAAGATTTTTATTTTTGTAAATTAATTCTTTATAATACCTAATTTTTCATAAAAATTCTTTGGAAGAGTTTTTCTTTCTTAATTTGTTAAAATAAAGGAAAATTTTCTGGGGTAACTTCTGTTGTTGATGCGAAAATATTTCGAAAAATTCGTTCAAATAATTTTTCATTAAAATTGGAAAAATCCCTACGAGTAAACTTCGTTTTATCTGTTAAAATTTTAGAAAATTATTTTTAAAATTTTTAACAAAATTTCCCTTTGGTTTAAATTAAAGAAATTTTTAACTCCCTGATTTTCTCACTTTCACAGTCGAAATTTTTCGTTATTACAGAGTGCTCAGTATCTCTTGTTTTTGGGAGGAAATTTACCCCAGCTTCTAGCAGGAGTTAATCCTCAACCGACGTGGTTTCAACAGGATGGTGCGCCGTGCCACTCATCTGGGGACATAACCAATTTCTTAAATGCCCAGTATGGCCAACAGTGGCTGGGGAGGTATGGTCCAGTGAGATGGCCACCAAGATCACCAGACTTGACTCCGCTCGATTACTACTTGTGGGGTTTCATGAAGGAAGGGGTATATTTTGATGAACCTGCAGATCAAATGGAAACAATGGCAAGGATCATGGCTGCACGAGAACTAATAACGCCGGAAATCCTGCAGTGTGTTCGGGAAAACCTTTTGGAGCGGTGTCATCGGTGCTTAGAAAGGAATGGAGGCCATTTTGAGAACCTTATGGATTAATGATTTTTTTTTTTTAATTTACAAATTCTCAATCAATTTTATTATACAGATTTTTGTTATTTTTGTTATTTTATTGTTTTTTTTTATTTTTGAGAATTTGATAATAAAGTTCATAATTTTAGTACAGAAAAGGAATTTTGTTATTTGAGGTTTTACCTATCAATGAATTAATGAATAATCTTAATCAGAATATGAAAATTATCAGGACTTGAGTGCAATTATTTTTGAATTTTTTTATTTGACAATTAACCTGTCAATTAATTAGAAAATAATTTAAATTAAAATATCGAAATTATTAGGACTTGAGTTCAATGTTTCTTTTAATTAATTTTTTGAAATTTTACCTGTCAATTAATGGAAAACTAATTTTAATTAAAATATCAAAATTATCACGTCGTGATTGCAATTTCTTTTTTATTTTTTTATTTGACATTTTACCTGTCAATTAATTAAAAAATAATTTTAATTTAAATATCAAAACTATCAGGATTTGAGTGCAATTTTTTTAAATTTTTTTACTTGGAATTTTACTTGTCAATTAATTGAAAAATAATTTTAATTAAAATATCAAAATTATCAGCTCGTAATTGCTATTTCTTTTTGATTTTTTTCTTGGAAATTTAACTGTCAATTGAATAGGAAATAATTTTAATTAAAATTCCAGAATTATCAAGACTGAGGACTGATTTTTTCTTTAATTTTTTGATTTGACTTTTTACCAGTTAATTAATTGAAAAATAATATTAATTGAAATTTTAAAATTATCAGGTTTTGAATGGAATTTTTTCAAATTTGTTTACTTGGAATTTTACCTGTTAATCAATAGAAAAATAATTTTAATTAAAATATCAAAATTATCAGGTCGTGATTGCTATTTCTTTTTGATTTTTTTCTTGGAATTTTATCTGTTAATCAATTAAAAAACAATTTTAATCAAAATTTTAAAATTATCAGGTCGTGATTGCAATTTCTTTCTAAATTTTTTATTTGACTTTTAACCTGTCAATTAATTGAAAAATAATTTTGATCAAAATATCGAAACTATCAGGTTTTGAGTGCAATTTCTTTTTTATTTTTGTATTTGACATTTTACCTGTCAATTAATTGAAAAATAATTTTAATTAAAATTTTCAAATTATCAGGTCGTGATTGCAATTTCTTTTTATTTTTTTATTTGACATTTTACCTGTCAATTAATTGAAAAATAATTTTAATTAAAATATCAAAATTATCAGGTCGTGATTGCTATTTCTTTTTGATTTTTTTCTTGGAAATTTAACTGTCAATTGAATAGGAAATAATTTTAATTGAAATTCCAGAATTATTAAGACTGAGGACTGATTTTTTCTTTAATTTTTTTATTTGACTTTTTACCGGTCAATTAATTGAAAAATAATTTCAACTAAAATTTTAAAATTATCAGGTCGTGATTGCAATTTCTATTTTATTTTTCTATTTGACATTTTACCTGTCAATTAATTGAAAAATAATTTTAATCAAAATATCGAAATTATCAGGTTTTGAGTGCAATTTTTTCAAATTTGTTTACTTGGAATTTTACCTGTTAATCAATCAAAAAATAATTTTAATTAAAATATAATAATTATCAGGTCGTGATTGCAATTTCTTTTTTATTTTTGCATTTGACATTTTACCGGTCAATTACTCGAGTAAATATTTTGATTACAATATCAAGGACTTGAGTGCAAGTTCTTTTCAATTCTTTTATTCAAGATTTTACTAGTCAATTAATCAATCAGTAATTCTAATCAAAATAATCAAATTGTCAGAACTTGAGAACAATTCTATGTTAATTTTTTCATTTGAGATTTTACCTGTCAATTTTTCGACACATCTAAATTCGATTACAATAATAAATCCATCAGGACGAATGTAATTTCTGTATTTCAGATTTTACATGTCAATTGATTAATTAATAATTTTAATTTAAATAATTAAATTATCAGTAGTTGAGTACAATTTCTTGTTAATTTTTTGATTTTAGACTGTACTTGTAGATTGATCAATCATTAATTTTAATTGAAATAATAAAAAAATTATCACGTCTTGAGGGCAATTCCTTTTTAATTTGTTATTCGAGATTTTGCTAGTCAATTTATTAATTAATAATTTTAATTTGAATTTTGGTGATTTTCTAATTATTTAAATTTATTGACGCTAACAAAATCAAGAAAAAAATTCTTCAATCCTTTTACTTAGGTCCAGTCGACTCTTGTGCCTTCTTTTAAAAAATCATTCTTTATTCGTCAAAAGTAAATAATAAAAGTTTCCAATGTCTTTTCGAGGTCGAGACAAGTCTTGGCCATTCTTTTCGTTCTCCATAATTTCCCTTCCAATTCAAATGAAAAATAAAAATTTCCTATACGTTCATTCGGCTACGGTTGAGTCTAGGGCCTCATTTGTTTTTTTAATTAGTTTTGATGATCAACAATAAAAAATAAAATTTTTGGATCATTTTTTCTGGGTCCGGTCGAAATTGAGCCTTTTATTATAAAAAAGTTAATTATGATGATTAAAAATGAATAGTAAAATTTTTTTATTCATCTCCCTTTCGGTCTGATGGAGTCTTGAGCATTTTTTCGTTTTTAAAGATAATTTCCAGCAAATTAAGTAAGTAATAAAAATTTTCTATCCGTTTGTTTAAGTCCGGTTAAGTCTGTGGCTTATTTTCTTTTTTAAATAATATTTGATTAATAATAAAAATAAAATTTTTTAATTAGTTTCTCTTAGTCTGTTTGAGATTGGGCCTTGTTTCGAAAAGAAATTAATTTGGCTGATTGAAAATGAAAACAAAATTTTTCAATTTATTTTTTTTTTTTGGGTCCGGTCGAGTCTTGGGCGATTTTCTTCGTTTTTTAAAATAATTCCCATCAAAATAAATAAGTAATTAAAACTATCTATCTGTTTGTTTGGGTCCGGTTGAGTCTGCGGACTATTTTTTTTTTTTAAATAATTTTGTTGATTGAAAATTAATAATAAAATTTTTTAATCATTTTTTTGCTCCAGTCGAGATTGGGCCTTTTTTAAAAGAAACAATTTTGCTGATTGAAAATAAGGAAAAAATTTTTGTACTGTTATTTTTTTGGATCCGATCGAGTCTTGGGCATTTTTTTCGTTTTTAAAGATAATTTCCAGCAAATTAAGTAAGTAATAAAAATTTTTATCCGTTTGTTTGGGTCCGGGTGAGACTTGGGCCCATTTTTTTTTTATAATAATTTTATTGATTGAAAATTAACAATAAAATTTTTCAATCATTTTTTCTTACTCCAGTCGAGATTGGGCCCTTTTTTAAAGAAAAATAATTCTGCCGATTAAAAATAAAGGAACAAAATTTTTCAATTTATCTTTTTTTGGATTCCAGTTGAATCTTGGACAATTTGTTTCGTTTTTAAAAATAATTCCCAGCGAATTAAATAAGTAATAAAAATTTTTATCTGTTTGTTTGAGTCCGGTTGAGTCTGGGGCCTTTTTTTTTTTTAAATAATTTTTTTGATTCATAATAAAAAATAAAATTTTTCAATTAGTTTCTTTTAGCCCGGATGAGATTGGGCCTTTTATTAAAGAAAAACAATTTTGCTGATTGAAGATAAGAAAAAACATTTTTCAATTTTTTTTTTTTTTTTCAGGTCCGGTCGAGTCTTGGGCAATTTTTTTCGTTTTTCAAAATAATTCCCATCAAAATAAATAATTAATCAAAATTTTCTGTCCGTTTGTTTGTCCGGTTGATTCTGGGCCCTATTTTTTTTTTCAAAATAATTTTCTCGATTAATAATAAAAAATAAAATTTTTCAATCAGTTTCTTCTAGTCCGGTTGAGATTGGGCCTTTTTTTGAAGAAAAATGATTTTGGTGATTGAAAATAAGAAAAAAATTCTTTTACTTATTTTTTTTTGGGTCCGATCGGGTCTTGGGCATTTTTTTCGTTTTTAAAAATAATTTCCAGCAAATTACGTAAGTAATAGAAATTTTCTATCCGTTTGTTTAAGTCCGGTTGAGTCTGGGGCCTATTTTCTTTTTTATAATAATTCTGTTAATTTAAAATTAATGATAAAATATTTTAATCATTTTTTCTTGCTCCGGTCGAGAATGGGCCTTTTTTAAAAAAAAAATAATTTTGCTGATTAAAAATAAAAGAACAAAATTTTTCAATTCATCTTATTTTGGGTCCGGTCGAGTCTTGGGCAATTTTTTTCGTTTTTAAAAATAATTCCCAGCGAATTAAATAAGTAATAAAAATTTTTTATCTGTTTGTTTGAGTCCGGTTGAGTCTGGGGCCTTTTTTTTTTTAAATAATTTTTTTGATTCATAATAAAAAATAAAATTTTTCAATTAGTTTCTTTTAGCCCGGATGAGATTGGGCCTTTTATTAAAGAAAAACAATTTTGCTGATTGAAGATAAGAAAAAACATTTTTCAATTTTTTTTTTTTTTTCAGGTCCGGTCGAGTCTTGGGCAATTTTTTTCGTTTTTCAAAATAATTCCCATCAAAATTAATAAATAATAAAAATTTTTTATCTGCTTGTTTGGGTCCGGTAGAGTCTGGGGCCTATTTTCTTTTTTCTAATAATTTTGTTGATTAAAAATTAATGATAAAATATTTTAATCATTTTTTCTTGCTCCGGTCGAGATTGGGCCTTTTTTTAAAAAAAAATAATTTTGCTGATTAAAAATAAAAGAACAAAATTTTTCAATTTATCTTTTTTTGGGTCCGGTCGAGTCTTGGGCATTTTTTTCGTTTTTAAAAATAATTTCCAGCAAATGAAGTAAGTAATAAAAATTTTTATCCGTTTGTTTGGGTCCGGTTCATTGTGGGCCCTATTTTTTTTTCAAAATAATTTTCTCGATTAATAATAAAAATAAAATTTTTCAATCAGTTTCTTCTAGTCCGGTTGAGATTGGGCCTTTTTTGAAGAAACATGATTTTGGTGATTGAAAATAAGGAAAAATTCTTTTAATTATTTTTTTGGATCCGATCGAGTCTTGGGCATTTTTTCGTTTTTAAAGATAATTTCCAGCAAATTAAGTAAGTAATAAAAATTTTTATCCGTTTGTTTGGGTCCGGTTGAGACTTGGGCCCATTTATTTTTTTATAATAATTTTGTTGATTGAAAATTAATAATAAAATTTTTCAATCATTTTTTCTTGCTCCAGTCGAGATTGGGCTCTTTTTTAAAGAAAAATAATTTTGCTGATTAAAAATAAAAATAAAATTTTTTCATCCATCTCTTTTTGGATTCCAGTTGAATCTTAGCCTTTTTTTTTTTATTTGAAAATAATCCCCAGCAAAATAAATGAGAATTAAAAATTTACTCTCCGTTTCTGTGGGTCTGGTTAAATCTTGGGCCTTTTTATTTTTTTATTAAATTTTTTCGAATAAAAATAAAATTAAAATTTTTTCCCTCTGTCTTAGAGTACCCGGTTAGCTTTAATTCAGCGTTACAACGCCTCCAATAATGCTGCGATACACGGACACACACTCATACATTAAGCCGTCCGCTTGCGACCTCATACATCCACTCATTCACACTTACGTACTCGGCTCATAGCGTCACAATCCCCTCTCATGCTCGGCTTTGTGTGAGCGAGTAAGCTGCTATTGCAGCATCTCACTCTCGCGTCTCCTCTACTTCCCCGCTCATTTTCATTTCTCGAATAGCGCGCTTCTGATTGGCTATCGTTTTTAATTCATAACTCAAATTCTATGGCCCAAAAAAATTTTTGGCTCAGGAACTTTCGATTCAGTATTTTTTTCTCTATCGACCCCAACAATTACTCCCGCCACTTCAGAGACACCCTGTATATATATATATATATATATATATATATATATATATATATATATATATATATATATATATATATAGAGAGAGAGAGAGAGAGAGAGATTGATTGATTGATTGATTGATGATTTATTCATGCCAAGGCACAGGCCAAATGGCAATATTAAATACAAAATATTTACATAAAATATAGTATACTATGTATATGTAAGTACAAAAACTTAATCAATCTAATTAGAAATATATAAAAATGCAAATAATGTAATAGATTCAACAATAACTCTATTTAAAAGCTTTAAACTACTCAATTTTTAAAGACCTATTAAAGTTTTTGATTGTCAGTTTTTGACTTCTAATTTAATTGTCTAAATTTAGCAAATAATCAAACACTTTATTTTTGAACACTTCACTACTACTCGAGTTTACAATATCTTCAGGTAGATCCTCCCATAAGCGGATAAGAGTTACCACAAAGGAATGCTCCATAAAGGTGGTGGCAAAATTTGGTAATTTAAAGCAGGAATGTTTCTTAGCAGCTAGTCGACTTGAACGCCGCACGTCTGTCTCTTCAGTGAACAGTTCTCTTAAGTACCTTGGTTTACCAACTTGAAGTAGTTTATAAAAATAACAACTCATAAAATATTAACGACGATATTTTACAGTTAACCATCCCAGATTTTGTCGATGAGACGGTATATGCTCATCTTTATTTAGATTAAAGATGAATCTTATTGCACAGTTTATTGCACGTTGAAGTTTTCGATCGTTTTCACAAGTTGAATCAACCAACACTGTAGAACAATAATCAACAAGTGGCAAGATGGTAGCTGATACTAACAATTTTCTTATGGGAGTGAGAAGATATTTTTCCTAACTTTGAGACAATGCAGAGCCGAATTCACTTTACTAGCAATTTGAGTAACGTGATGATTCCAAGATAAATTTCTACTTAAGTGAATTCCCAAGCACTTAGTAGAATTGACGTACGGAATGACGACACGATCTATCACTACTGGTGGTAAGTCCAAGCTCTCAAGTTGTTTTAACTTGCTGTTTGAACCCAGGATCATAGCTTTTGTTTTAGATAAGTTAATTTCCAAACCATGCTCTCTTGCCCAATTTGCAACTGCTTGCGCATCAGTATTGACTTTCAAAACAGCTTCATTCAACTGGAATAACAAGAATTGCAGGAGTATATAGATATCATCAGCGAACTCTCCATGTTTGCAGTATATTAGTCGTCTAGCTACAGTATTCATAACTACCAAAAATAAGATCGGTCCCAACACGGAGCCTTGAGGAACACCAGATGACGTTTTTAAGAGTTGAATTGGAACCCCAAGCTCATTCAAGATTGACTGTGAGCGTTCCGATAAATAAGAAAAAAACCAAATGATCGTTTCTATTGAAAATCCAAGCTCTAACAGCGCAATCAGAATGTCTTTGGGATCAATATAATCAAAAGCTTTGCTCAGATCAAATAATACCAATATTGTTAATTTACCCTTATCCATGGCCTCCCTGATATTATCAGTTAGTCTTAATAGTGCCGTCGGCGTACTGTGATGTTTCCTGAAACCAGACTGAAAGGGATCAAGCAACTCATTTTCTTCCAAATATGTTGTTATCTGATTTGCGACGATTCTTTCGAATACCTTAGCTAGATGAGACAAATTTGCAACTGGACGAGTGTCTGACGATGATCTGGGTGGTGAAGTCTTATGAAGCGGAATAATGTAGATAATCTTCCAGCTATCAGGGAAGATACCAGAGTCGAGAAATCTATTAAATAAGTCTGTGAGAAAGAGCGAAATTTGGGGAATATGATCTCTCAACCATCTCAGATCAATACCATCAGGGCTTTTCCCTTTTGATTTAGTCAAGGTAAGATGTAATGCTTTAGTAACATCCACTATATCAACCATAAACCAATGAAATGAGCAATTTACCTTCTTAGTATATGTATTTCGCAAGGTATCAATAAAATTTGAGTCACACGACAGATGTTTTCTGACTATACTTGCATAGTAATCATTTAATTGACATGCACTGAAGAAATTAAGTGGTGATGAGGAATTTGACTTAATTAATCCAAAGTGTTTAAGTTTACTCCATACATTTGAACTATATGGCAGGTTTGAAAGAGCAGTTTTCAGATATTCTTCTTTGCACTTAGTTTTTAACTCTTTGGTAAACCAAGGGTTATTAGGAAGAGTAACCCTTTTTGTGAGTAGTGGTGCATAGAGATCAAAAGAAGATAAAACCCTATCTTTGAATACATTCAGTAGCTCGTTTGGATCTGAATTAACAAAATCAGAGCGGTCGATTATCAAAGCATTCATAAGTAAATCTGACAAAGCATGATGATCACAATTTTTAAAATTTCTGTGGGTAATTAACTTCAGTGGCGGTCGTGACTTATCTACACTAGTCACAAAAATTAAGGGATATAAAAAAAATTCCAAATTTTTTGGTGATTTTCAGCGAGCTGTAACTCCGAGGAAAATGATCGCACAGAAAAAAAAAAAAAAGCAAATTGTAGCTCCAAGTGTCTAGTTTTTAGATGTGACCATAAAAATTTTTGTCATCGTCAGGTCTGAAGAAATCCTAAGAAAACTACTGAAAAAAATTTTTCGAAATTTTTTTTCGTCTTAAAAAAGGTCTACGGGCTTCAAAAAAATTTTTTCGATTGTTTCGTTTAAAAGCTCTTTTAGTAAATTTAATACCCTTTAATTTGACGTAATCAAAAAGCCTGTACAATAATTTGCCGCGGAGTTATCGTCAATCAAAGCAAAAAGTGTTTTTTGACTTTGGAAATCAATAACTCTGGAAATAATGACCGTATAGGAAATCGAAGGAGGGTTTTGAAAACTACACAATATTCTCTATAAGAAAACGTAAACCGCTTTTGACGAAAAAATTTTTTTTGAATTGAAAACTCGGACTGAAAAAAAGACAAAAATTCGCATAATTAAGGATATTTGGATAACTTGGTATAACTTTGGATAAAATGGATGAACGAAGGATATCGTTGGTAATTTTTAACTTCAAAGTGTCCCCTAAAATCCCTAAGAAATTCAAAGCGCTGATTTTTTGTTCATAGTGCCCAGAAGCTTCAAATTCTGTGTTTTCGCAAAAATCACCATTATGAGCAATTTTGTGATTTTTATTCATTTTTCCATTGAAGAAAATTTTTTTCAAAATTCTTTATTTTTTCGATCAAAGAGATTGATTTTTCAAGAAATTTGAAAAAAAAAAATTTCAATTTTTTTCGATAATTTTTTTCGAAATTTTCTCAATTTTTTTCGACTGTTGTTTTACCGCCGGCATTAGCGTTACCCATAGCGTACCACGTGGAGGTTGCTCGGTCGGATTTACGCTTCTCACACACACACACGTGTGTGTGTGTGTGTGTGTGTGTGTGTGTGTGTGTGTGTGTGTGTGTGTGTCTTTGTCTGCGTGTTTTTCTGTTTGCAGCTGCCGAATGACCTCTGTACGCACGGCAGTAACTGCTCAGTACCGTGTATTGCCACCTCTGTTCCGAATCACAGCTCGTAAA
Source organism: Cotesia typhae (assembly GCF_013202065.1). Taxonomy (NCBI): domain Eukaryota; kingdom Metazoa; phylum Arthropoda; class Insecta; order Hymenoptera; family Braconidae; genus Cotesia; species Cotesia typhae. The sequence continues at coordinate 9,249,210 of NW_027423774.1, read as the reverse complement.
CGCTCTTGCATGTTGATGCATCGTCGAATATCACGTTGCGAAATTCCTTGCCAACAACGTAACAACGCTTGAGTCAACTGATGAAGATTGTGCAGTTGCGGATAGTCTCGCCGCAATCGACGCCCAAGCATGTCCCAAACATGCTCAATTGGGTTCAAATCAGGACTCATCGCTGGATGATTAAGCGTTGTTACGTTGTTGGCGCGGAGAAAAGTTCGCGTACGAACTGCAGTGTGAGGACGAGCATTATCCTGCATCAAAATGAACCGTCTTGCCCCCATGCGTGTGCGCATAGGCAGGACGTGTGGCTCCAGAATTTCGTCGACGTACCTATCGGCAGTCAACGTCCCACGAACGATGACCAACGGGGTTCTGGTATTGAAGGACACGCCTGCCCACACCATGACTGATCCACCATTGAAAGCTGTAACTGGTCTCGTAAAACCATCCCGATCTCGTTCTCCACGACGGCGCCAAACGAGAGATCGTCTATCGCTGCCATGAAGACAAAATCGAGATTCGTCAGTCCATAATACACTGGTCCACTGTCTACGACCCCAATGGTGATGATCATGAGCATAGGCCAATCGGGCTCGGCGATGTCGTGGAGTGAGCATAGGCACGCGATTTACGCGTCTAGCGCGTAGTCCTTGCTCTCGAAAGCGATTTCGAACCGTCGATGCCGATATGTGTTGTTGGGGAGGACGTTGTCGACGATTGCGAAATTGATGAGCGATCGTGTGGGCATGCGCAGTAGGGTTTCGACGAGCTTCTCGAATGATAGCTCGATCATCACGCTCGGTAGTGATTCGTAGTCTACCTTGACCCGGACGACGATCGTAACTTTGAGTCGCGTTAAATCGGGCATAGGCCCGACTGATAACGGACTGGCTCACTCTCATAGAAGCTGCTACTTCCACCTGACTGTAGCCCTCTTGAAGGAGGGTAACAATGCGAGCCACATCTGTGGCAGCTAAATGTCGACGAGGCATATCAAAAGGTGCTTATCAAAGAAAAGCTTACATAAAATTCACGTAAGGAATTTAGGCTAAAAAGAAAACGTAAAATTCCAGTTTTGTGTGAGGAAAAGCCGAACTCCGCGGGGGGTATATCAATTTGTTTTTATTGAATTTTTAAAATGAGATTTAAAACTAAGGCAGTTGTAGCGGACAGAAAAAATTGAGTTAATTTTTTTTGACAATAGTGAAGCATTCTGAAGACGATAAAAAAAAAAAATTTAAAAAAAAAAATTTTTGATTCTCGAAAACTAGCTATTGAGTCTCGAAAACCTTAGAATTAGATCAACTAAAAAGATGTTCTCAGAGCAACCCAGTGTGGCCAGATCGTGCGATTTTTTTACCCCCTCTTTGGTGTCGCGCGCGCCTCGGACACAAGCAAGCGATGCGTGTCTGTGAGTCGGAAAACCGAGCGGAGCCGAAGGAATCCGAGAAAGTCGAAGGAATCGAGGGGAATAAACCTCCTGCCACACGAAACAGAGGAATAACTCACATAACAGTAGCTCTCTGTTCGTGTGAAATTCTAAGAATCCGATTTCAGCCGAAACATACAGCGGGAAAAATAATGTATTAATTTTTATAAAAATAAATAAATAATGCTTTTTTGTTAAAAACATGTAGGTTTAATTTTGTTTTTTTAATATAAAATACAAAATTTTTTTTTCTTAAAAAAATTAATATCAATTTTTTACGCTGTTATTAATAATAATAATTTATTATTAAATAACAATAATAATAATAATAATAATAATAATAATAATAATAATGGTAACTGGAAATTCCCAAACGCAGTTTTTATATTAATTCTTACTTTTATCCGATACAACGTCTGATGGCTACGCGACGTAAGCTTACACTTACACCGCGCAGCCATCGTAGGACCTGCCGTGGAAACGTAAGAACTGACATAAAAACTGCGTTTGAGAATTCCCAGTAACCAAAATTATTAATAATAATTATTATAAATAACCACTGTTATTATTATTTATAAAAATAATAACAGTTATTATTATTATTATTATTATTATTATTATTATTATTATTATTATTATTATTATTATTATTAGTATATCAACATAAAAAAAAATTTTTAAGAAAAAAAAATTGTTTGATCGAGGACTCGATCTCAAAAGTTTCGCCAACGTAAGCTTACACTTACGCCGCGTAGCCATCGTAGGACCTGCCGCGGAAACGTAAGAACTAAGATAAAAACTGCGTTTGGGAATTCCCAGTAACCAAAATTATTCGTAATAATTATAACAAATAACCATTGTTATTAGTATTTATAAAAATAATAACAGTTATTATTATTATTATTATTATTAGTATAGCAACATAAAAAAAAAATTTTGAGAAAAATAAATTGATTGAGCGAGGACTCGATCTCAAAAGTTTCGCCGACGTAAGCTTTCACTTACGCCGCGTAGCCATCAGACGTTGTATCGGATAAAAGTAAGAATTAATATAAAAACTGCGTTTGGGAATTTCCAGTTACCATTATTATTATTATTATTATTATTATTATTATTGTTATTTAATAATAAATTATTATTATTAATAACAGCGTAAAAAATTGATATTAATTTTTTTAAGAAAAAAAAATTTTGTATTTTAATTTTTATTGATAAAAAAAAATTTATTTTTTATATTAAAAAAACAAAATTAAACCTACATGTTTTTAACAAAAAAGCATTATTTATTTATTTTTATAAAAAATAATACATTATTTTTCCCGCTGTATGTTTCGGCTGAAATCGGATTCTTAGAATTTCACACGAACAGAGAGCTACTGTTGTGTGAGTTATTCCTCTGTTTCGTGTGGCAGGAGGTTTCGGCTCCGCTCGGTTTTCCGACTCACAGACACGCATCGCTTGCTTGTGTCCGAGGCGCGCGCGACGCCAAAGAGGGGGTAAAAAAATCGCACGATCTGGCCACACTGGAGCAACCGTCCACTGACCTGAAGCCTTTCTGCCTTGGGTCCAGCTTGATGAGTTTATTTATCCTGTTGGCCAAGACTTTATGAAAGGTTCTGGTGATGACTGAAGAAACCGTAACTGGTCTAAAGTCACCGGGTTCGGAGGCTCTATCCTTCTTGGGTATGAGTGTGGTATTAGACTCCAGAAGGTACTCCGGAATTTTTCCACACAGCATAAAGATGTTAAGAAGCACAGTGCTACTCCCGTATATGCCTCGCACGGAATTAACAAATAATATTAATATACTAAAAACATTGATTTATGTTACAGATACATCTTGATCACTCAAAAATTTATAATAGACCAAATAAATATCACTGGAACTATGATCAAATGGAGTCATTGATAAAACGATGGAGGATATTTTTAACCTATATAAAGAGATATCATTGGTCAATAAATCAGTTAAAGTTATTCTAAATCGGGAAAACTCGACATTTTTAATCAACTTTAGTAATTGAAACGATTTCACTTTTATTTTTAAGCGACACCAAATTTTTTGAACTATAAAGGTAAACGTATCCAAAATGATTTTCATTTTTATTTTTGATATTTGACTTGATAGAAACTTGAAAATATATGAAAATTTTTATTCTCTTTAGCATGCAGTTATAGTACAGTCAGGGAGGGAAAAAAGTTAATTTGTTCACAATTGAGTTCTAACTGTTCCAATATCAAAAATTAAGTTTATAATTGAAATTCTCATGAGTTAATTGTGAAAAAAGACACAAGTGTGGGTTTTTATAGTTATTGAAAAGAATAAGTTGTTTAATGAAATATCTTAAAAAAATATCGGAAAGTTATTCAGACGAATAAACCGGATCATGTCTAGAATTCAATAACGGAGAAAATGAATTGTTTTAAAGTCTTTACGACCATTTGTTGCTAAATTTCCGATTATGTTTTATCGAAACTTCATCAAAACGCCGAGATTTCGTGCTCTAGGTTTTCAAAATTTAATTTGATTAATATTTTAGATGGATAGGAATTTTAAATAAATTACATTCTATGTTTGGGACATCAGGAAGGAATTTATTGTCCCAGAAGAAGAAAAATCTTGTAAAGCCAGGTAAAAAAAAAAAACTCCTCGATGATAGGTACAAGAAAAATCGTGTATAAATGTGTAATTATTATTTAGTCAGGGCGGGACCGTAACTATTGTTGTTTAGTTCAAGCAGGACCATAACTATAAGAATATTGAACTATTCTTGTTGAATAATTTAATGCATATTGCCAATTATAGGCGAACACTAACGACTCTTGTTGAGAGTCGTGTTACTTCTTATGTGTGTGAGAGAGAAATGATCAAAGCCAAGGCGGCACGATCACCCACAGACCGTCTGTACCTAAAAAAGTGAGAGAGATCTCGGATGTATGGCGTCTGTCCGAATTGCCGCGCAATATTGTACAAAATTGCGTTGATCAGCGAATAACTGGATTCAGCTGAATTTATGAATATAAATCGAAAGATTGTAACACTTTTACCTGCTCAGGTTGGCCCCTAATCAATTTTATAAATAAACAAACAAAACTAACGAACAATATAATTATCAGGGCGCCACCAGGATTTTTAATCACGGTTCCTGGAACCGGTCCAGAGCTGAGAAATTTTTTCTTAGAGTAGAGAGAGTGGAGGAAGGTGCTGCTGAATAATAAATAATTAATTAACAAGATTGGCCAATATTTATTAACAAGAAAAAGAAAATCTAACAGTATCTTGACTTAAAATAAGTTAACAAAATTCAATCAGGACTTCTTAAAAACTACAGCCTAACTGTCGGCTGACCAGAACCAACGAATCTTTCTGCACAAAGACAACAGTGTAACAGAGATTGTCTAGCCTAACTAACGGCTAACCAGAACCAACGAATTACTCTGCACAAAGACAACAGTGTGACAGAGATCGTCTAGCCTAACTAACGGCTAACCAGGACCAACTTAACACTATTAACACTCTCTATCACGCATGACCCACACTAATCTTCACACACATAACCCACACTTGTATGATTTTATTTTAACAAATTTGACTGTACTTAATTTTAGTTAAATATTTTGATTTAATTATTCAATCATTAGTAATTGGTAAAACTATAATTCCAAATTAACAATCAAATTCCATAAGTCTTAACGAACATTCGATTTCAAATTCCGATTGTAAATTTTAATTCTGTATTAAAATATTAGATAGATTAAAATTCCTAAGTAACCTATTGTCATGGTCTTAAGAATATAACAATAATTGATTCAGAACAAAAGGTCTTAATACCTTGAATTAACTTTTGCTAATTAAATTAATCACAATAATATTTTTACAATCACGGTCAAAATTATTAACACAAGTTTAATTAATTAATTCTGACTAAATTTTTCCTGTGACATTCTTGACTCAAAATAACTGATTTCTTGGACTTAATGTCCACGCCGATAATTATTAATTTTCAGTAAATTTTAATTTAATTACTTCACGGACTTAATCCCCAAAATTACTAAATTTCCACGTGATAAAATAATTTTATAATATAAAATATTTTTAATAATTAATTCTTAATAAATTTCCAATAGTTTTATCAATTATAAAAATAATCGACACGAGTCGAAGCATTTAATTTTTATTTGCTAGAACATTCGCTAGCTTAGTTGTACTTGACCTTGGGTATTGGAATTTACTGCGACACAAAAACGTACTGACGCTCGACCGAAATTCCACGAATAAAAGTTTGTCAATTATTTTCCAAGTGACAAAAATTAATCAATTTTACTTCAGTTAATTATTACAAAAAAATATAACAATAAATTTAACGAATTTTTCGGATGTTAATTAATTTATTGATAATTTTCTAGTTGTTAAATTTTTCCCGCAAGGTCGATTGAGTGACTCTCGCGTATAAGCCCCCATGAAAATCCTCGATCCAAACTAGCAAATGTTCAACTATTAATTATTAAAATAATCGTCGATTAAACGATCCAATAATAATTAATTAGGAGAAGTAACTAGGTATTGGGTAAACCACGGCCCACTTCTTTCCCATAGAGTAATAATTGATACCTTGACGAATAAAACGATGATCTATCTCTCTAATTGAAGATGAAGTCCTAGTTGTAGTTGGCTTCCTTTGTCTCGTCACTACTCCGGGGATCGGTCCTTCTCGATTTCCGTGGCACTCAGTCTGGCGGTCACACTACTTCTCCCTTTTCCACTGCACGGCTCACCTATTTTAACCCAAAACTACCCCCTCCTATTCACTCCTTACGCCCGAAGATCGAGACGCGCCAGTGCTATGTCGAACAATTATTGATATACGGTAACTTATTGATTTAGGGTAATTTTACCCCGTTACAAGATAATAAATAGAATGAAAATGAAACGATATGATTCATGAGAACTTATTAATTGTACTGTATTCTGCGTAATACGTAAGAGCGATTGCGTGTTATTTACTACTGACACAAGGGCTTCAGCGCAACTAGTGGTCCTGGCCACCGCACGAGCCAATTCGGTTTTTCCTACCGTTCTGCGCCTACGCTGCAACTTGACGACTACGATGACTTTCGAATTTAAATGAATTCCGGTAAGAAAATTGTTCGAGAATTTTCTAGTCGAATATGTAGATATAGTCTACTAGAGCTAATATGTAGATATAGTCATCTGAGTTCGTACGCCCACGCTCTCTCTCAACAGATATAGAGGTGATTGTTTAGTACAATACATGCATGACTCTACTCTACATACAAACACGTATATACTCCAACGTATACGTACGATTCGACTCGACATATTATTACACGGAAAAAAGTAAACTGTAAAATTCACTCGGATTCCGGTTACTTTTTACAGTTTCAAACTGTACAGTGGACATCGGGGTGGCAAAAATGTAAATATTACAAATCTAAATGTAGAAAGTATAAAAGCCACAATTTATAATTTAATATCCAAAATAAGTGATTAGTAGTGGTCACTATAGTAAATAATGACTCTTTTATCTTTAAAAATTACAGTTTCAAACAGTAAAAATTGCCATTTCAATGTGTAGTCTATACTATCGTACCGAGTAAATTGTGACTATGACTATAGTAAATAACAACAGTGGTTTTATAAATTTTACAGTTTCAAACAGTAAAAATCGCCATTTTAACATGTATTTTATAATATCACGCCAAGTAGTTTTTAAAAATAATAATAGTAAATAACAACCCTGACTATTTAAATTTTATAGTTTTAAATATTATTTTCGGATATAATTTATTAAATTTGCTATCGGGATTAACAAAAAAATTAACAATAAAAAAAAACTATAAATAAAAAAATTTTTTTTTGTCTTTTTTTTTTTTTTTTTTTTGTTTAATTGATATTTTTTTTTTTACATTTTTTATTTTCGGAGTTTTTTTAGAGGAGCTGGAGGAGGGGATAAGATTTCAATCACATTTGCATTCATTCATTGTGAAGAAGTCTTACGCTTGCCTTAAAAATAAATTCAGAAAAATATTGCCCTAACCGAGTTTCGAATAGTAACCTTAACGCACGCGATACTATCACCTAACCGCAACGCTATAAGAACGTTCGAGGGTCATTGTTGTCAAGAGTTTTATTAACCACGTATTTCTGGCTATCTTGGCAGTGTTGAAATCGGTGCTGTCCAACACGTGTTAAAAAAGTCATGCGCATTGGCAAAAAAAATACAGTCGAGTCGCATTATGAGCCCTCCTTGTGTCTCTCTCTCTTACTAACGATAGTCTGGTTCAAAAACAAAGAAAACAAGCCGGACTCATAACGCGATTCAACTGTAGTACATGCTAATGCTCTGCAAGAGCACTAACGTTACAAATAAGGAGAAGGGGAAGGTCCAACACTCTGGGAGAATTTAACGTTTGAAACAGTAAAAATTCTACTTTTAAAATGTATATTTTACCCGTCGAAGCACATCAATAATTACAGTTCCATCTTTAGCATTGCGTTTAAAATTTACCATTTTACTTTGTAAATATTGACGTTGCTTATATAAAAATTTACGAACTGTAGTTTATATTTTTTAAATATCATACGATCGTTTTTTACATACGAAATTATAAATATCAAAGTCAAAGTTCTTAATTATTATACTTTCACATTTTTAACTTTCACATAGCGAATATTACCGTTTGAAATAGTATTTTTTAGCGTGTAAACAATAAATTGTAGCATTTAAATAATAAATATTACATAGTAACTAGTAAAATCACGATTTTACTGTTTGAAATGGTAATTTTTATCAGTTGATCATTATTTATTACAACTCGACTATCATTTATTACAGTTTACTTTTTTCCGTATAAAGTGCAAAACAAGAAAACGTAGAATTCCTTCTTCGGGCGGATAAAAAAACGCAGTATCTCGATTAAAAATTACAATTTTACTTTTGTTTTGCAAGTAATACATTTATCTACCAAAAAAAAAATTGGCAATAAGAAAAAAATTTTTTCAAATTTTAATCTCGAAAAAACAAAAAATCTGCTTTTGTTATAAAAGAAATGCGAAGAAATGTAAGAAATAGAAAATTTTAAATGGGAATATTTTGTTAACTGCTTGTCCACATAGTCATCTGTAGTGATAGTGGCAAACAATTTTTTTTATATTAAGAAAAGTAAATTGAAAATCTTTATAGATAAGCCGAAAACCCACTTGTTAAAGGTATTGTAGGAATCTACAACACCGACTGAGTGGTTCGTATCCCTGCTAAATTACCGATCTTAATTTTGGTCTTATCTTCAACCTTTTTTTATTAACTATTTTGAATTTTGATTTTCACGCCCCTTTGTTGATTTACCACCTGGTAGTCACCATATCTTCAACCCTTTTTCATCAACAATTCTAAATTTTAATTTCCGTCATTTTACCGCCTCTTTTTAATCCACTATCTGGTAGCCGCCATTTCCCGCGACTACATCATCATTTTTTATCCTGCCATCCAGTAACTGCTATTTTGTCCCGCGATTTTTTAGCTGTAATTTACCCCCACTATTTTAAGAAAAAGTTGGAACTTGCTAATGACGTCATTTTCTGACAAAATGTTTTTTGATGCAATCCTTATTGAGCAATTTACCCCCACTTCGTCGGTTTTTTAGTTATTATTTACAAGTCTGAGCTTATCTGTGACGTCGATTTTTTTACGCAATTTTTAGGTAGATTTCTTTAAAAATCTATCTATTGTAGCCGATCTCATATCATAACTTTAAGAAAACTTTGTCATAATATGTATCATTTCATTGAGTAATGTCGAAAAATGGCATTGGCTCAGAAGTTTATATATACATATTCTGAAGAAGATATTCTAAGCGGGGAGGCGGAGGGGTGTCGTGGACAGCGAGAGCCGACAATACGGAACTCATCGACGGACGCGGGCCATCGCTACCGCGATCGCGTCGCCGGGCAAGCCACGACAAATGATATATGTATGCTAATTTCTGTTCAGGAGTTTAATTATTTTGTTTACTATTAATTATTATTATCATTAGGATTATAATTATTATTATTGTGAGTAATTGTTCATGGAAAAACAAAGATATCAATAATTACGTCGTTTCAATAAGAATATTTATAGTTAAAGCGTGGTGGGAATAGTTCTCCATCGCCGCGATAGAAAACGAATAATTTCGTCGTTTGTTTGCTCTCAGTAAAAACTGAGTAGCTAATATAAGTGAAACTGCGTAGCAATAATTTTTGTTCTTTTACCGAACAAAAATTTAATTTACCTGAAATAAAGAATTAATGATATATTTCGAATTTATTCAAATAAAGACGAAATATGTAATTAATTATTTTTTGTTAATTATTTTTATTTGAAAATTATTTTCACTAAATCCCAAGCCGAATAAGTATGGGAAATGATTTGATTTGAATTAATTTTTTTTTGTTTGAAAATTATTTCTTCTAAGTTCCGACGAGGAATTGTATGGAAATAAATTTGTTTGAAATTTATTCTAATCTGATGAATTGTTTGAGTGAATCTGATTTTTGATCAAATTGAAATTTATAACTTTTTGGGAATTTCCCGAAGTTCGACGGCAAGCCATAAATGGCGATAATTCGTCAAGATCTTTCGCTTTTAGTAAAAACTGTTAGGTTGATAAAGCCCAAAAGTTTTCCGTCGATGAGCAACCTTCTCCTGGTCCAATTTTCTCGTCTAGAGACTTCTAGCCGAGGAAATTGAAAAGAGAGTCCACTCAACCTGGCGAGTACTACCACAGGTAAGTGAACTTTTCTACCCACGAGTAAAGGCGACTCTCCATCTGAAGGCCTTCTGCCAAAAGGTGGCTACCACAGCCGAGTAGGTGGGGGGAGGTGGATTATATTCACTCTCCCCTTGGGTATCGCGAAGAGGGCCTGCGGGGCGGCACTAGTCACCCGTCAGGAGATGGGCACCAGAGGGCTGACGGAGGGGTGTAAGCGACGCGTATTGAAGTACAACGGGAGAATGTTTTTGCTGACATCGGTAAAATTAAAGTTTGTAAACGCCGTGTATAAGTAGGTTTAGATTAGTCGTCGTATTTCTTTTGTTAAATGTATATAATGATAATATGTTAATTAGAATAACGAGGTTCTGTATTATTTGTTGTTTAAATTTCGAGTTTTGATTTAAATAAAATTATCCTCGTTAGAATCCTGGACTCCGGCGAGCTTAAATTGAGCCGAGGAAAAAATGAGTCAAAAAGTACCCCTTACAAGAATCTCGAAAACATAAATAAATTATATAAGTAAATCATTGTTTAATTTCTTATTTATTTAAAATCATATCGTTAAAAATTTGAATTGTTATTATTGAAATTGTGTTTTTAAGATTATAGAATAAAATGGTTGATTGATTTTATGGATAATACTTTGATTAAGGTTAAGCAATTTAAAAATTTTATTCATTAATTTATCGGTTGAAATTTACATTATCGTCTGCATAAACTTGTGGATCGATAATTAAGTTTTTTCCTTATCATCAGAGTAAATTCCCGGATAGTGTCCAATCGGGAGTTGTCATTTCGGATTATTACGGAGAGGATATAAAAATTGTCGGTTGCTGACGATGTTGATTTTGTCTTCTAGGATAAATACTGTAACCAGGGCGTTTTGCCCAGGTCCAGTTAGCCACCCCTTTCCTCTTTAGAAAGAGCGCCACTGGGATTTTAGACACGGTGTTCCAGAAACCGGAGAAGCATGGGAGGGAAAAGACAGGGTCGTGAGAAGTCCGAGAGAGCTGTAACTAAATTTGAGACAAATTTATAACAATTAAATCGATTTATTCAATCAAATTACAAAAACCAACAATTTACTTATGAACTAACTTAATTGTGAGAACCTCTCACCTACGCTGGCCCTTGCCAATTATTCTTATAACTAAATAACCAATTTCCTAAACCTCGTCACTCCGACAGAATATCTCAATATCTCAATTTCCTCGTCAACCTGACGGAACACCATAAAATACCAATTAATTACCTCGTCAACCTGACGGAATACTAGTTAAAACCTATTCCCGACTACGCCCCCGACTCGGGAGTCTACGCAGTGGTTTCCTAACTTAATCCGTTGTACCCCCGACTCGGGCGTCTATACAACGTTTCTCAATAACTCCCTAACTTCCATACAACCGACCGTCCACAGGACGCTCACTTAATACACAATTTTCTCTAATTACTCAATTTTTCCGAAATTATTAATTGTCTAAATTAATTGAATTTTACGCTTATCATTTCTTTAACACAAATTATCAAATTTACTAATTTAATTCATTACAAAATTTTATCAACCAAAATTTCTCAACTAAATTTAATTTATTCTATCAACTCACTATTCTATTAAATTTATTAAACAATTTTTCCAATAAATTAATTCACTAAATTCTCCAATTTAATTAAATTTAGCCCAACGGCCTAGAATTAATTTTACAAAATTTCAAATTTCAAATTCTACAAATTTAACAAGCCTCCTTAAATATTCAACTACATATATTCCAGAATGACCTTGACTATCTAAATTACACAATTGCTTCTACTATTTCAAACTTAATCAAATAATTTTAACTAAATAATTTCCCATAGCTAAAAGGCTTGTAACAAACTAAATAATTGACATTTATGAATAATTTACTTATAAAAGAATCTACTAAATTAAAAGTGACATCTGAGACAATAGCGATCATTAATTGACAAAATTTTATTACAGTTAATTCGGCCTCTCAATTTACAAATTCAAGCTTGGCCTGAAATAAATCTAATAGTAATACCTGATTTAACTTTTACAACTCTCCAAACGTTGAGTGATGTCCTGGAGGAAACTGGCGAAATCAGCGGCTGGTTGGTCTCTCTCTCTCGTCTCGAATAAACTATCTGGCTCCAAGTAAAAGGTTCCCAATTCCGGATTGTACATTGACTTCCTTCTTGATGGTCCTAAATGTCGATGACAGAATTTATTACACAGCACTACATTGACTCATTATTTTGCCAAAAGCCTCACTGTCTCAAAGCATCACTGGCTCAAAAGCCTGGCTCAAAAAGCGTTACTTGTTCCAAGGCCTGGCTCAAAAAGCGTCGATGTTTCTTTTGCCGGCTTTTTTATAACCCTCAACTCCGTTCTCGAACTTTCCTATTGTCAACCTATCTTCGTTTTCGGGGACAGCAGTGGGGACTTTCGATTTGCACGCCCGGTGACAAGTCTGAACTACTTGTCAAAATCGAACGGTAAGAGAAAACCCTTATTTATCATGGCGTCAATAAGGTGGTCGATAACGACCATGGGAAGTTCAGTTTTCCTTGTTACAATACTATTCTAGCAAATTCTGTTTATGAAAATTATCTATACGGCTTTCGGATGATGTCTTGTCGAGATTTGTTTTATCGGATCATATGAAGTAGGATAAAAAAATTTTCTATAGATAGCGATGCGGTTTCTGTAACATTTTAAGAACATAATTTTTCACATGTAACAGATAGATAAAATCTATCAAATTTATCTTAAGCTTCATCTGATTGCCTTCAATTTAAATTCTTATTTGTCTGGTTTTGATGATTTTTTTAAATTCATTCCGTGATTTTGAAAATTTGAAAAAATTTTACATCTACGTTTTTAAGCCCTTTTTATTTAAATGATTTTTAACTTTTATGATCAAATGACTTTCGTGTATTACAAATTTGATTTTTGAGGTAGATGTCTTCAAATATATATTTGTTGTAGTCGGTCTCATATCGTTATTTGCAAAAATATCATAAAAAATAAATTCAACGACATTATCGTCTTTTAATAACGTGTTTTTTTTATCAATATTTAAACAAGAAATCTATCTATCTATGTCGGGTGTGGCTGAATGGCGCTTTTTTACAAATTTGACGCAATTCTTCTAATCTTACATTACGATTTGTGGTGGGGATTTGCGTTATAAAATCAAGTCGTGACCGTGAGACCGTGATTGTGTTTTTACTCTTCAATCTGTTTACTTCGAGCTTAGTGGTGAAGAATTCTGTGATTAAAATTTTTATGGAATCACATTTAACCTGAAATGGGATTTTCTCAACAAAATTCATCTTACACCACGATATCTACTTACGAAGAAGATGAAAGAGTTGGAGGAAGGCAAAATCTACACAATTAGCCAAGTAAGAGCAGTCTCCACCAAGTTTTGTTCAAAATATGTCGCTATAGTTTGAACTGAATTTCAAATTTTTCTTCTCTCTAGAACTGTGAAATATGTAAATGCCAATGGTGAAATCTCTATGAAATTAGAAGACGCTACCAGCTATTATTAACTTTACCTTCACTATTATGGGAAGGAAAATTATGTCTATGAAATTATAATAAAATGCTTATTATGTATAAATAAACTTCATTCAAAATTTATATTGTGGCAGAAAATTCGATTTTTCTCGCGGGAACTCGATTAATAATCTGTTAGCGACGCGGTGGGTAAGGGCCTTCTCTTACCTTCTGATTTTAGCTGAGTAGTTTCGCGACTCGTCACCGGGTCGCACAAATCTTAAGAGTTCCCACCACTTTCCCACGGAAAATAAAGCGTAGAAGAGACAATGAAGAAAGTTAGAGAGCCTGGAGAGTTAAGTTAAAAGAACGCCGATAGCCGTGCAATTGGGACCATTTTGTCAATTTTTTTTTGAAAGCAAGTGTGTGAATTCAGTGGAGAACATGTGATTTAGCACTGAAATTTAAGAAGTAGTTATTTTTCACGAGGCTTCAGGTATTAAAGAACGATGCGATTAATCTTTATTGTTGAAAAAATTCATAAGAGAATTTTTATCGTTAAGCCGTCGTGATGGCGACGCAATTTGATACCCGATATTATTTTAATTAAATTTCTAGAGTATAACTATTGAGGAACCTAATTGGATAGTTGGAATTTGGAAAAGTCATTACTGGAGGCCAGCAGACGGATCCGAAAGCCAGCGACCGCCAAACAGCCGATCCCCCCATGTCAACCAGAGCATACTGATAGAAAATTTATGGTGACTCAAGAGATATTTTCTTGATCTAAGAATTTATTTTGGAAGACAAATGATTATTTTGCTTTAAGAATTTCTTGTCTTAATTTAGATTTTCTTGGCTTAAGAGCTATATTATCTTCAATCGATACATTTAGTTTTTCAACCGAAATAACATAAGTATATTTCAAAAACTAAATAGTCTTTAATTATTATACCGAAAAAAAAATTATTTCTTGGAAATAACTAAATTAATGACTCAAAAAAAAAGCCATTTTTAATACAAGTCGGTAACATCTTGAATCAATTTCATCGCCTATCTTGAACCAAGAGACAAAAATTTTTGAAAAAAACATATCTATATCTAGTTTCAAGAGTTCAAATTTTGAAGAAAAAAAATTTCTTGAATCAAGATTGTTTTTTCATCAGTGCACCAGCTTCCGTTGGGAACGAGTGAAAATTTGAACTTCAGGTATTTTTTTAGTAGATTTCATAGAAATCTAACTATTGCATTTGTCCTCATGACGCAACTTTTGAAAAATTTTGCTATTTCCTGACTCAGTTCGTCAAGCTGGTTCAGAAAATGCCATTAGTTCAAAAGCTGATATATGTAGGTATTTATATATATATATATATATATATATATATATATATATATATATATATATATATATATATATATATATATATATATATATACAATATAACGCGCCTTATCCGGACGATAGCGTCTCTAATTCATAATGGATCCGTTTCAAACTCTACATACTTCATTTTTAGACGATTACCAAGGCCAAGTTCAAAGATGAGCTTAATCGGTCAAGTAGTTCAGAAATTACAGAGTTTCAAAATTTTAAAAATCCTAAAAATTCATTTTTTGGCAGATTTTTTCGCGCATAACTTTTGAATGAAATAACTTATCGAATTTTTGTACATTTCATCTGAAATCTCTTAAAATAAGCTTCAATTTGAGTACCATTTCATATGTATAGTCTCGAAATTATGGCCTATTCCGCTATGCTAAGTATGAAATTTGCTGTTGCATTCGTTTTATCAAACGTCATCCAAAACTTATCGTTGTGGTTTGAAAATTGTAATTTCTTTTGATTAATAAGAAATTATTATCATCATTATCAATAAAATGAAATCGTGTAAAAGTTCACCAAGTATTGTAGTTTGCACAGTCACGATGGCTCAAACCGTACATCGACAAAAACACCAAGTGTCGTAAAAGCGCTGCCAATGATTTTTGAAAGAACTTTTTCAAGCTCATTAATAACGCAGTGTTTAGTAAGACCATGCCGAATGTGTGTAAACACAAGGATGCCAAGCTGGTGAACAAGTAGCTTGGACGAAGTCATCAAACTTTAACAGCTCCATGATGTTCGGGAAAAATCTAGCAATACTTGAACTGAATGAATTGAATGTTGTCTACAATATACCGATTTATGTTGGTTTCAGTATCCTAGACTAGTCCAAGATCTTTGCGTATGATTTTCATTACAAACTTGTCAAGCAGAATTTCGATAATGATGCTGCAACGCTACGCTTTACCGACATGAACAGCCTTATTTATCATTTCAAAGTATCTGATATTTTCCAAGTTATCAAACGTGATAATCACAAGCTTGATACTTTTGACTTCCCCCAGTCAACAACGAGTATGGCATGCCTTAAAACAATAAGGAGGTTCTTGGGCTCATGAAGGACGAAAACAATGGCAAAATTGTGTCAGAGTTTATCGGCCTCAGCGCAAAGCTGTACGCATTCAAGCTACACGAGAAAAATGAGGCAAAGAAGAGAGCTAAGGGATCAACATTGCAAACGATTACGTTTGGTGGCTTCAAGAATTGCTTATTAGATTATGTAAATATTTGTAAAGAGCAATTTTCGATAAGAAGTGATAGATATGCTGTAAAAAAATCGAGCAAAATAAGCTTGTACTGAGCTCGGATAATGATAAACGTCAACTCCTGAAAGACTCTACCGACAATCTTCCATGGGTCTACAAGAAAACCAATGTAGAGCCACCAGCGAAAAGAAGAAAAATATAAATAGTTGTAAATACTGTGACTTAAGATTGTAAATAATTAGACTTGAGATTGTGCATAATTAGATTTAAAGTTGTTAATAAATATTTTATAATTATATATCTGTTTCATTGATCCAACTATTATGTTTAGTATTAAAACTAGCTATTTAACATACTATTTGTTTCCTAGTTTCTTAATTATTTTTTCAACAAGATACACATCTGGATATTTGACTTTGCTGAGTTCTTCGTTGTAAAATCCGCCTTGTATTGGTTAATCGTGGTAGTCCACAAGCTTGTAAATAGTTGGACTTGTATTTGAACAGTCTTGATGGTAAAAATCTCAGTTGTCCAGTTTGGTGTGTATCCTTTTTTGAATACATTTTTATACTTGCTGATACAAACCTTGTCACCAACTTTGAATTCATTTTTCTTCTTTGATGCTGGTTGAATTTGTTGACAGATTTTTTCAAGCATTTGTTTTTCCTGAGCAGTGGTAACATCAGCAGGGTTCATTTTAATGGTACTGTATTTGATGTTATTGTAACTATTTACCAAGTCCTCCAGTATTTCAGTCCACTTGTAGCTACCACGAGCTTTGAATTCTCGCTTCATTTTAGTCTTAAGTGATCTGTTAAAACGTTCACAGATAGATGTTTTGAAATTTCTTAATGTTGAACAAAGATGGATGATGTGCTGCTTCATCAGATCTTTAAATTCTTTGTTGTAGAACTGTTTACTCTAATCAACATGGAGGTTATCAGGGACACGACGTTGCTGAAGTACAGACTTTATAACACTAGTAACATCAACACTGTTTTTTGACTTAATTGGAACTGCTTAGGCATACTTCGAAAATATGTTTATGATTGTAAGCAAATACTTGCATTTTTTATTGACTGTTGCATATGGAATGCTCTCAACTAAGTCAGCTTGCCAAATCTCATCGAGATCTCGGAGATCAACATGTCGACGTTTATTACAGTTCCTGCGAGCTGATTTGTAAAGCTCTTCAGCTATCACTATTTTTTTTGTCATTCACAGAGTTTCGGAGTGAGATTTTTGACTGTATTCTGGTGAGTGTAAAGTGCTGCTTTAGCTTCGCAATACCCGTTTGCAAATTTCCCACAGCAGCTTTCAGTATTACTATTTCAGAGTGTAAATATAAAATAATCTTTTTCTGTTCACTCTCTATGCTTTTATTCGGTTAAGACATCTGAGCTAAATCACGTCAAGTGGACCCCCCATTTTCCACTTGATCATCGAATTCAGGTATTAGTATTTTTTATGAAGTATTCACGATAAACAATTAATCTCCAAAACAGTTTTTAATCATTTTCATTTTAACAATAATTTTTTTTTAATGAAAATTTTTATGACTTTTAGTTAAAAAACCGATAATTAAAAAACTATTGGAGATATTTTAATGAAATTTTCAGGATTTATAGTTGAATACTTGTATTTTAATGGAATGAGTAAGAGTTTAAATTATTTATTTATTTTTATATTGTTAATTAACTTTTAAGTTAACAAATAAAAATTTCAATGACTTCTCCCTCAAAAATCGAAGTTTTTTTTTTCGGTATTATGCATCAAACATTTAAGAAACAGAATCCGCGAAAAAATTTGAGTGCTCGCGATTAGGTTTAACAAAAAAAAATTATTAATGACGGGCGCCGAGCGCTGTCGGCACAGCGCGCTACCGCGCGTTCTTGACTTATCTTTAGATCTACTTAGTAATTATAAATAAGAAACAATACTTAATTTTTTTTTAATGAAAATGTTATTCAATTAATAATTTTATTGAAACAAATTATACAAAATCAGTTTATAAAATATTTCTGTATTGATGAGAAAACAAGGATAATTATAAAAAATTTAGCAGTATTCTCTTATTGTATTTTTCTTATTGTTTTTTAAGAATTCAACTATTTATCATTATTTTAGATTTTGATCATTATTGTCAATTCTTTATAATGAATGTAAACGTTACTAGTTACCCAACTTTCCTCCAGTTTTAGATCTAAAAAAAAGGGGGGGGGGGCAAGCCCAGTCAGTAAAACAGATTTGTGGGTTCGTATCCATGCTGTTACCATCCGCAGATATGGATGCCCGGCATTACCGACAGTTTGAGGATATAGTCGAGGTTTTACAGGTGGCGCTGGTGGTGAAATCTGTAATTTGAATCTATCTGCCATTTTTAAATCCGCCATTTGGTAGCTGCTATCCGCCATTTTCCCGCCAATTTTTAATTCACCATTCAGTGGCTGCTATCTGCGATTTTGAATCCGCTATCTGGTGGCTGCTATCTGGCATTTTTGAATCCACCATCTGCTGGTTGCTATCTGCCATCTGGTGGCTGATTTCCGCCATTTTCCCGCCATTTTGAATTTGAGTTCAACATTTTGAGGTTATAAATAAGCATCCTCAACTATTAACCTACCTTCGGCTCGGCCATAACCGATCAATAGTTCAGGATCACGCATTTGTAGTATGATATATCCATGTTTCATATATTCAAAATGACGATATAACTATTTGCGAGAAGGATTTTACGCAACGCCATCTGGTGGTAGCTATCATTACTTTTAACTGCGTAGTAGACGACGTCATCCAACAGGTCTGATCCTGTTCAAGATCACGGTAACTGCGTAGTTCTCTTTGTTCTATTCCTAACTGCGTAGTTGATGACTCTTCTGTTCCAGAATTTTCTAACTGCATAGTAGATGACGTCATCAGACAGGTTTGAACCTGTTTAAGGTCGCGTAACTGTGCAGTTTTCTTTGTTCTATTTCTAACTGCGCAGTAGATGACGCCATCAAACAGGTTTAGACTTATTTTGTGAAAGGGGTGGAGGAAATTTCTACGAATCAGATGACTCATACCATTGTAGAATTTTCTAACTGCATAGTAGATGACGTCATCCGACAGGTTCGAACCTGATCAAGGTCACGTAACTACGCAGTTTTCTTTGTTCTGTTTCTAACTGTGCAGTAGATAACTCATTCTGTTCTAGAATTTTCTTACTGCGCAGAAGATGACATCATCAAACCGGTTTTGAGGTAGAGGAGTGGGGGTAACTGCGCAGTATTTTCTGCCTATATAAGCGGCTTGCCGAGAGCGTACTTCACAAAAAAGAAGTACATCTCTAGTGATTAAACAGTATTCAGTGTTATAAAATATAGTGAAGTTCATTGTTGTGAAGTACGCGAGTATAGTCCAGTGTGTAATAACTATTGGGTGCATAAACTCTAGTCCAGTGTCTCAAAAACTATCGTGTGTGTATAGTCTCGTATAAATTCAGTGTGTATATAACCTATGAACAGTCGACATAACTAATGAACAGTGTACATAATCTATAAACAGTGTATATAATCTATAAACAGCGTACATAACCATAAACAGTGTACATAACCTACAATATAGTGTAAACAGACAGTAGTGAAGTGTGTGTCTTCCCAAGATGGCTTAACTTAACCTCGTTGAGGCTTTAAAAAACTTAGTGGATACCATTATATGCAACCTCATATGCTGATCTGTTGCGAGAGCAGCTGACTGATGAACATGAGGTCAAAGGTGTTCACGAGTGTGCAACGAGACCATTGAGTACTTCAATACAATATTACTGGACCCTGGAATATCAATCCAAGTGAGACGAAGTGTTCAAGCACACATTAACCAACTCAACTGGTTAGCCGATCAGTTCTCCAGACTCGGTAACCAAGTAGTTGGTAGAGATCTGAACCAAGGAGTCAAATAGCGGGACGTGGAAAACGCTTTTGCTGGTAACATCCAGACTGGATGTATTATCAACCAACATCACAAAGATCCAGCATCATTTCTCTAAGCCTCAAGAGACACCATCATCAACAAGGTGCATAGTGTCTTGAGAGATCTGGTAGGGTTGAAAGTAAATGTGGAATTCTTCTGTACATTCCGGAAACATCAGCAAGATCTAGAAGAACGAAAATTTTTCATCACCAAAAGCCGTGAGATTTTCTCTGCCACATCTCTCCAGGATTGGTACAGTTCCGGATGGAGTCTGCTTGGACCGAACAGCTTGATGGTGACCATGTCACGATTCGCACCAACTCAAGTTGGAAACTCCACCTACGTTAAATTACCGAGGGATATTATCAGGAAGAATGCGGTTACAAACATCTAGAACAATGATGAGTTCTGCTTCCTGTGATGTGTCAACGCCGAATTGCATCCACCAGTATTGGTTCCGGAAAGTCCTACAAGATATCGCCATTTCAGCACCAGATTGAACTATGAAAGTATTCAATTTCGAATTAAGCTTAATGATGAACCAAAATTCGAGAAAATGAATGATCTTAGCATTTATGTATATGGTATAGATTCAGAATTCACGGGTAAAAAGTCTGAAAAAAGTACTATTATCCCATTATATTTAAGTAACTTCGAGTGAGAAATACCGACAATTGATTTATTAATGATTAAAAAAAGTGTAACGTATACTAATAATTTAGATAATATTGAATCAATCTATCACTTTGCATGGATACATAATCTTTCTGGATTAATTAAAAGTCAGATATCTCTAGGTAAACATAGATTGTACTTTTGTGAACGTTGTTTGAATCATTTTAAACATCAAAAATGTTATTTAGAACACCGAGTAGATTGTTTTAAATCTAACAAAGTCGGCATGGAATTTCCTAGTGAAAAAAATGAAATTTTGAGATTCAAAGATTTCAAGTCCAAAGATACTGTACCATTTGTAGTTTACGTAGATCTTGAATGCAGACTCGAACCCCCGGGAGATGATGAAAAGACAGTTCATAAACATGTTCCACACAGTATTGCTTACTATGTACATTGTAGCTGTGATAACACACTCTCCAAATTTGAATTAAACCGTTCTCCTGATTGCATCAATTGGTTTGTTAAACAATTAGAATCATTAGCTCTGGACTTTGAAAAAATTCTAAAGAATCCTATTAAAATGAAACCCTTAACTAAAGTGCAACAAGATAGACACAACCAGGCAACTGTGTGTCACTTTTGTGAAAAACCTATAATATCTCCTACAGATAAAGTTTATGATCATTGTCACTTTACCGGTAACTACAGAGATGCTGCTCATAAATCATGTAACGTTAATGATCAAAAATCTACTATCATACCAGTTGTCTTTCATGATTTATATGGCTATGACTCACACTTCATAATTAAATCCTTAGCTACAGTATTTGAAGGTGAAATTTCATTACTACCGATCAATAAAGAGCGTTACATTTCTTTCACAAAATTAGTTAAAAATATTTCAGTCTCTCTAAGATTTATTGACTCTTTTAGATTTATGGCCTCCAGTTTAGAGAAATTAGCTTCATACCTCGATAACAAAGACAAACAGATTACGCGACTCTAATACACTGATCCAGACAAATTGAAATTAGTAATACGTAAGGGTACAACAACAATCCCTTTGTAGGACGGCAAGTAAGTATATCTCAAAAGATAACTTACTCCCAACAACAGCTTGACGTGGTAAACGAAGATATCTGTGCAAACATCCTGGAGGATTCCACCCTGCTCACTGTGAGCCAGGTTGTGTATGCTGCAGCAGTTTCGGCGCATCTTACAACTTGGCTCCAAAATTGACAGATCCCGGAAACATGTCTCCCGCATTCAGTGTGTGATTGAGTTCGAAACAACTCAAAAAGCATACACGCCCCGAATTCGACGCATTGCTGCTGAACTTCGGTGGCGTCATCACATACTGAACAAGAGTACTCTTCTTGTCATCAAAGAAGAGTCTCTTAATAAATTGCGGGCTCTAGTGACTGCCAAAAAGTCACTAGAGAAAAGGTTGAAGCGGTTGGTCGACAACTCGTTGTTTCGATCCAGCCCTTCACGGTTTCAGACACCAAAGACCGATGTTACCGGGAATTATCCAACACTTGAGCAGGTGGAAGCTTTTTGGACTGAGCTGTATGGAGATCAACCAAACGTGAACGCCAATACTCCAGCTCTGCACGACTTGAAAGCATTCTGTCGGGAACACCGTAGACAGAATGCTGATGAAGCGAGCCCTGTAGTCAGTATGGATGAAGTTCGTTCAGCTCTCAATGGCAGTAGAAATTGGGCTGCCCCGGGACCAGATGGCATTAATGTCTTCTGGTGGAAGAAGTTTACTTCTACCCACCTTCATCTGGCCCGCATATTTACATCGTACATCAGAGCTTACGAACCGATTCCAGACTGGCTCGTGGAAGGGCGAACCGTACTGATACCTAAAAAAGGTGACTTGTCTGACCCAAAGAATTACAGGCCTATCACCTGCTTGAATGCGGTTTATAAAATTTTTACAAAAATTTTAAACAACCGTATCTTGCAGGAGATAGAACACGTATGGCAACAGATATATAAACAGCATGGCAGCAAAAGAGGCCTGTCAGGTCGCAAAGAGAACCTGATAGTGGATCGATGTGTCTTACAAGATGCAATCTACTATCAACGCAATCTGTCAATGACCTGGATTGACTATCGCAAGGCATTTGACTCAACTTCTCATGAGTTGATTTTATATCTCCTCAAGTGCCTGGGGGTCAATCCTGAAATAGTGGAATGCATTCGGCGTACAATGCAGCTCTGGTGAACGTGTTTTCACATTGGAAGTGGAAACGCATTGCACGTTACCGGAGTTGTAGAGTATAAACGAGGGGTCCTCCAAGGCGATTCCTTGAGCCCTCTGCTGTTTTGCATTTAACTGCTGGCTATATCGGTTGCTCTTCGTAAAACTCGTGGGTACTCTGTGGGGCCTCCGGGTGATCGAAAATATTCGATCACCCATCTGCTTTACATGGATGATCTGAAGCTATATAGTGCTGATAAAGATCATCTACAAGCGGCCCTCAACATCGTAGCAGAGTACACACGAGATGTCGGAATGTCTTTTGGGTTGGACAAGTGTGCGGTCGTACATCTGGCGAGGCGTAAGTGCTCTGATTCGAGTGATAATGTCGAGTTAGTGGATGGGAGTGTCTTAAGACAATTAGACGCCGGGGAGTTGTATAGATATCTAGGAATGGAAGAGCACCGCATGCATGCGGTCTCTGAAGTCCGAGCAACTCTCCAGAGCGAGTATGTTAGGAGACTCCGGAAAATTTGGTCCTCCGAACTTTCCGGCAAAAACAAAGTCTCAGCTACTAATATGCTCGCTGTCCCAGTCTTACTATACACTTTCGGTGTCCTGAAATGGGCCCGAAAGGATTTACGAGATCTCGACATCAAAACCCGTAAGATCATCAATATGAATCGGAGCATGCACCCCAATTCATCAGTCGCCAGATTATACCTCCCCGATCCATCGGTGGGAGAGGAGTTTGCAGAGTTTGGAGCGGCTTCACGACCATTTGTTCCTGGGTTTAACACACGAAGTTGTCAATTTCACTGCAGACGAGGATGACTTTCTTATGCAAATTGTACATAAACATGAAAATGAACATAAGGGGTCATTCTTGTATAAGGCAGCAATATATGCGGCAAGAACCCTTGGTCTTGGAGAAATAAACGCTCTTATGGAACTCCGAAAGGAGGAATTTAAGAGCGTCATCAGGAACACCGAGGAAAAACTACTCCTTGGCGAACTGATGGACAAGTCCATGCACAGCGTGTTCTTTAAACACGTGCGTGATCATGGCTTGTCCACGCAGCTGACGTTTTCCTTCTTAAAGTCAGCTGGCCTGATGTCCGAGACTGAAGGGTTCATATTTGCCTGCCAAGATGGTGTCATTAACACTCTTGAGTACCGTAGCAAGGTGCTCCAGGTGCAGCTACCGGACACTTCCTGTAGGAGGTGTAGACAACATCCGGAGACGCTTATGCATCTTTTGTCGGCATGTCCAGTGCTGGCGAGAGGTGCATATATCCAGCGTCACAATGCTGCCCTGAGAGTACTGTACTACTATCTTCGTCATTGCTACGGTATTGACGTGACACCAGTGCTGCCTTATCTGCCAGGAGATATTCCCCAGGTTGTTGAGAATGACAGTTGCAAAATTTATTGGAACATGCCATTTGCAACAACCCGGCGGATAGATCACAACAAACCTGATATTGTGCTCTTCGACAAGGCCACTCGTGACATTTATGTCATTGAGTTCTCGGCCCCGGCTGAATATAACATCTCAGCCAAAGAAGAGCACAAAAGACAAATATATCAGGATCTCCTGTTTGAAATTGGCAAACTTTACCCAGGTTACCGTGTCAAGCTTGTCGTCCTGATTGTTGGCGTCCTTGGAGGGATGAAACAGTCTTTTGTATCCTCACTGGCCAAAGTTCCAGCTTGCTCATCAAAAGCTGAGTTCTTGGCAGTTAGGATGCAGAAGGCTGTTATACTTGGTTCTCTCCGTCTCTTAAGGGAAATGACTTTGGCCTGCTGTGATCACTAACCGCCTTGTTGTGCGGAGTGGTCCAGCAGTAACGGATGGAGCTCAGGCTGGGCCCTCGGAGAATCGGACTCCGGGGATAACCCCCCTGAGCATTTAATAACAAAATAATAATAATAATAATAATAATAATAATAATAATAATAATTTCGTTCAATTTATACAAATTCAATGTTAGGATGATTGATTTCTTTCACTTTGAATTATAATATCATTCTTAAATACTGTAATTATAGGTTTGTCAATCAATTTCTGGCATATTTTCGAATATTTTTTCAACTTTAATCACTTGATGATTTTTTTAATAGTACATAAAAAGACACGTATCAATGCATAGAAGAACAAGAAAACTTTAATATCAAAACATTAAAACTTGATGGTTATGTTGCTGTTTATGTACGTTGTATATAGATGTATACAATAAAAGCTACTATATGCATTTATTATACAGCATGCATACCCTGTACTCGGCAGCAGTATACAATGTAACAGTTTTACCTGCTCAGGTTGGCCCCTAATCAATGTTATAAATGATGAAACAAAACTAACACCCAGACAATTATTAGGGCGCCACCATGATTTTTAATCACGGTTCCTGGAACCGGTCCAGAGCTGAGAAATCTTAATCTTAGGGTAGAGAGAGTGGAGAAAGGTGCTGCCGAATAATAGATAATCAATTAACAAGATTGATCAATATTTATTAACAATAAAAATTAACAACTTAAGCGCTTATAAAAATTAACTAAATCTCACTCACATACTCACACTATAATTAATAAAAACTTATAAACTATAGCCTAACTAACGGCTAACTAGGACCAATGAATCTCTCTGCACAAGAACAACAGTGTGACAGACATTGTCTAGCCTAACTAACGGCTAACCAGAACAAAACCAATTTAATATAAGCCTAACTAACGGCTAACGAGAACTATTTAGTTACTCTGCACAAGGACAACAGTGTGACAGAGGTCGTCTAGCCTAACTAACGGCTAACCAGGACCAACGAATCTCTCTGCACAAAGACAACAGTGTGACAGAGATTGTCTAGCTTAACTAACGGCTAACCAGGACCAACTTAACACTATTAACACTCTCTATCACGCATAACCCACAGTAATCTTCACACACATAACCCACACTAGTACGATTTTATTTTATAAATTTTAATTTAACCAATTTGACTCTACTTAATTTTAGTTAAACATTTTAATTTAATTATTCAATCATTAGTAATTTAATAAAAAGATAATTTTCAATTAACAATTAATTTCTAACTAACTATGACAATTCTCAAATTCCAATTGATAAATTTAATTCTATTAAAATATTAGTTGGATTAAAATTCCTAAGTAACTTATTGTCATGGTCTTAAGAATATAACAATAATTATTTAGAACAAAAGGTCTTAATACCTTGGATTAACTTTTGATAATTAAATTAGTCACAGTATAAAATTCTTACAATCACGTTCAAAATTATTAACATAAAATTATTAATTAATTCTGACTAAAATTTTTCTGTGACATTCTTGACTCTAAGTCCAAGAAATCCGTTATTTTATGTCCACGCTGGTAATTATCAATCTATATATATAAAAATCAATTGCTGTGCGTTAGTCTCGCCAAATCTCACAAACGGCTGGACCGATTTTCAAAATTTTTTTTTTGTTTTGTTCGTTATAGTTCAGGGATGGTTTAGAAAAAAAAAATTTTGGAATTTTGGAATTGAAAAAAATTTCAGCTTAAAAAATAAAAAATTGTTAATTTTCTATCGAAATCGCTATTGTTACGCTTGATCCTCAAGGTTGCAAGAGTATACAAAATTGTCCAATATGCAGGAAGATACGTACAAGTCTACTTTAGGTATCTTTATATATATATATATATATATATATATATATATATATATATATATATATATAAAAGCCATATATAATAGCTAAATTTGTCATTAAAGACAAATTTTTGGGAACTGGGGGAAATAAAGGATAAAGGGGGAAGGGGAGGACCTTTACTCAGTAGGAATTTTCGGTAACTGAAAAAGTAATTCGGACAGCCCAGACCGGGAATCGAACCCGGATCGTTTGGTTACGCGCCAAAGGCTCTATAATTTGTTATACATTTATTATATAAATAAAACACATAAAACATATTAAAATGACCAACAAGTTTCATTTAATAACTTCATACCAACTTAACCGTCTACAATACGACCAGTGTTAATTGTTGACAAAAATAAATTAGAGTTTACAGGTTAAAAATCACAAATCAAAATTTGTAAAAAAAAAATTTTTGTAGGTGATACGAAGTTCACCGGGTCAGCTATTTGGAATAGAAATTAATTTAACTAATTCACGGACTTAATCCCAAAATCAATTAATTCACAGGTCATAAAATAATTTCATGATATACAATATTTTCAACAAATAATTCTTAATAATATATTCCTAATAATTTTCCAATCGTTTTATCAACTATAAAAAGTTCGATACAAGTCGAAATATTCAAATTTTATTTGCTAGAACATTCGCTAGCTAAGTTTTACTTGACCTTGGGTATTGGAATTTACCGCGACACAAAAATGTATTGACGCTCGACCGAAATTCCATGAACAAAAGTTTGTCGATTATTTTCAAGTAACAAAAATTAATCAATTTTACTTAGTTAATTATTATAAAAATTATAACAATAAATTTAACGAATTCTTCGGATGTTAATTAATTAATTGATAATTTTTAGTTATTAAAATTTCCCGCAAGGTCGATTGAGAGATTTTCGGGTATAAGCCCCCATGAAAATCACTAAATCCAAAACTAGCAAATGTTCAACTGTTAATTATTAATAAATTAATCGTCGATTAAACGATCCAATAGTAATTAATTAGGAGAAGTAACTGGGTATTAGGTAAATCGCGGTTCACTTCTGTCCCACAGAGTAATAATTGATACTTTGACGAACAAAACGATGATCTAACTCACTCGTTGAGGATGAAGTCCTAGTTGTAGTTGGCTTCCTTCGTCTCGTCACTACTCTCGGGAACGGTTCTTTTTGATTTCCGTGGCACTCAGTCTGGCGGTCACACTACTTCTCCCTTTTCCACTGCACGGCTCACCTATTTTAACCCAAACTCACCCCCTCTTATTCTCCCTTTAGGCCCGAAGATCGAGACCCGCCAGTGCTATGTCGAATAATTATCGATATCCGGTGACTTATCGATTTAGGGTAATTTTACCCTGTTACAACAAGTTGTGGCAGAACTTCGTAATACGCAGGCGCGTAACACACACATACAAACATACGCACACATTCAACTCTCAGACTGGAGGTAGTGAACTATACAGTGAGACTACGAAGTATAGCGCAAAGAGGAGACCCCGAGAATGAGATACGCTGTATAATGTATTCCATCTCATTATTTTACACGTTCAATCCTACAGATATATATGTTTGTCTCTTTCTACGTAACGTCTCAACTTTTCGTGTTACACTTGATTTTACTCCTCATAAAATTTCCGTACCGGGTCTTATAACTCAAATCGTTTCTTAAAGAGTAAACTCCAATAAACTCCAAAAACAAAAAGTTTTGTAATATTAAAAAACAATGTAAATATAGTTTTAAGGTTTGTAAATAAAAACAATGTAAATATAATTTGTGTTTTACATATCAGATTTATTTATCCAACTAATATGTTTACTATCAAAACCTAGCCATTTAACATAGTATTTATTTCCACGTTTTCTAATTACTTTTTTAATAAGATATACATCTGGGCAATTGACTCTGCTGAGTTCTTCGTTGTAAAATCCACCGTTGATTGGTTGATCCTGATATTCCACGAGCTTGTACGTCGTTGGATTCGTATTCTGGACCGACTTGATTGTGAAGATTTCTGTTGTCCAGTTTGGTGTGTATCCTTTGTCAAAAACATGCTTGTATTTGCTGATTCGGACTTTGTCTCCGACTTTGAAGTTCTGCTTCGGTTTGGTTTTCAGTGGTTGATATATATCTTCCAATAGTTGTTTCTCCTAAGCAGCAGTAACATTGGCAGGTTTCATTTTGATGATACTGTGTTTGGTGTTGTAAATATTCACCAAGTCATTATGTATGTCGGTCCACTTGTAGCTACCACGAGCCGTAAACTCTCGCCACATTTTAGTCTTAAGTGTTCTATTGAAACGTTCACATATGGATGCTTTGAGATTGCTGAATGTTGAATACAGATTTATCTTGTGCTGCTTGATCAGATCTTTGAATTCTTTGTTGTAAAACTCATTACCCTTATCAACATGGAGATTCTTAGGGATACGACCTTGCTGGAGTACAAACTTCATAGCACTTGTGACATCTACACCACTTTTAGACTTAATTGGAACTACCCAGGCATACTTTGAAAATATATCTATAATTGTAAGCAGATACTTGAACCCTGTATTGACTGTTGCATATAGAATCACTTCAACCAAGTCAGCTTGCCAAGTCTCATCGAGACCTAGGATGTCAACATGACGACGTTTATAGTTCCTGCAAGCTGGTTTGTGAAGCTCTTCAGCTATTACTGTCTTTTTGTCGTTCATTGAGTTTCTCAGTGAGATATTGGATATTATTTTGGTGAGAGGAAAGTACTCCTTTAGCTTCCTTAATTGCCGTATGCAAATTTCCCACAACAGCTTTCAGTATTACTATTTCAGAGTGTAAATGTGAAATAATCTCTTTCTGTTCACTGTCTATACTTTTATTCAGTTCAGACATCTGTCTCCGTACAAATTGCACTGTTGCTGCATCATGTTTATTTGATGGATTACGAGATTGCATAATCTTTTATTCTCAATATTATAGTTTCCATCAGAAGTTAAATTGAAACCTCTTCCAGCTGGACCTCGTTGAGCTGACTTGTCACTGTCCAATGGACGTCCAAATATATCGATGCTCATAGTTGTGAACACTTTGACAGTCAACGTTTGAATGATATAATTTTCTAAAAGCTTTTTAATATATAACCCCAACCTCTCTAAGTTCTTCAATAATTGACATGATTTCATTTGTGTGACTTGGATTTCCAGCAGCTTGAGACGCCATCAACAGTCGCAAACGATCAACTAGTTCATTTGGATCATCCCAGTAAACAGAGTCCATTGGTAATCTCTGTTTTCTTGCAATCATATATTTTGGTAACCCTTTACCGAACTTGGTGATAAAATCAGCAATGTATTTATTAAACTTGATTGTTGTATCGTCATAAATGGTACGATTTGGATCATAATTTTTCCTATGAGCGTTAGTATGTTGAATTATGTCCAAATACTTTTTCTTATCATCTGGGGTGATAAGTGCATCTTCTGGTGATTTTCTAGATAATAATTCCAACAACCCAGAAGTTATTGGATAATTTTTTTCTTTGACAGTTATTGTATCATTTGCAAATGAAATAAGTGAATCCCCCATATGCATTTCACCATACTTTCTGCGTACACCATATCTCATATCATTATCATTATGTCTTTACTTAAACGTCGTAGATAAGTAGTGAGGAGAGGATTTCTACGAGCTGGAGTACTTGTTTATGGTGGTAGCTGAGTGATAGCAAGTGCTGTATTATCAAATGAACTATCATCATCCGTTATTAAACTGTTGTATACTTCTGGATCATCATACAAAGATTTTTCAACCTCTTGTTTTTCAACCTGTGGTTTTTTTTCTTTTTTAATATTTTCTCCTTTTAACTTTGAAGATTCCACTATACTCTGAAGTGATGTGACAATAGGCTTGAACATTTCTTCCATGGATTTTTCAGCTGTATCTTTACACAACTTCAACATCTTGTGCTTCCGTCAGATGGCACCACTGGCTTGAGATATCTGATGCAAAATATCCTTCTGCTTTGAAATTTCTTCAGGTTTCATGTTGACGGGTTAACGTCTACAGTATGTATGGCTATCACACTCTAAAGTACCTCAATTTATACTAATGAAGCAGTCGAATCCTTTGCGATACCTACCACTGTTTAATTTACTGTCTGTATCTAGTACCACAAACCCATATTTATTCCAACATGTCGAGCATAAATCTCTGAATGAGTTGTACGGCATGTCTGTATTGATATGATCATTATAAATATGCTTCAGATTCATTTCATCTTGACGGAACAGAACGAGAAAGTTCGCATTATCTCTAATCAGATGCTTAGATATTCGTATATAAGTTTGACAGAGATAGAAGCTATCAACCTATCAAGAGTAAAGATATATATTCTCAAACCTCAAGCCGTTTGGATGTACAATAAGAGACAGTAGAGCGTTGGTCTATCCACAGTTTGATGGCCCGCAAAACACTGCACCGATACTGTGGGGAAGTAAAGCACCATGTTGTTTGAGTTTTTTCACACTGGTCCCTTGAACAATTTGATCAAAATTGATAACTGGCAACTGAGCTCTTGGTTTGTTGAACTCCATGACTGCTGATGAGATTCTGAGCTCAAGATATATATATATATATATATATATATATATATATATATATATATATATATATATATATATATATATATATATATATATATATATATATATATATATATATATATATATACCGGCTTATATAGATAAGCGAGTCAGTCTTCGATGTGACATGTCTGAGAGCAAACGTGGTAAAGGTTTGTTCAACAACATAATCAATAAGCTCCCACTTGAACTTCACATACCAGGGTATCAGTACTGCGGTCCAGGTACAAAGTTATCCAAGAGGTTAGCTCGAGGTGATCCAGATATAAATCCTTTGGACGCTGCGTGTAAGGAACACGTTATAGCTTACTCTAAACATTGTGAAAATTTGGAAGCCCGTCACGAGGCTGATAAAGTACTTGCTGAGAAAGCGTGGCAACGATTTCAAGCAAGAGACGCTGCTATTAGTGAAAAAGCTGCTGCTTGGAGTGTGAATAAAATCATGAAGTTGAAAAGACGTTTCAGTATGGGTCTTAAAAAAGAAAAACCTATTATTAAGCGTGAGACAATTAAGAGAAAGATAACCAAGCCTAAGGCTACCAAGAAAAAAGATGTTCCTCTAAGACAGATTGTTGATGAAGCTAAAAAGTCTATGCGACCTAGTGGAGATCCAGTTCAAACAGCTGTTGAAGGTACTCGCAAGGCTGTCAAGAAAGCTGGTGGGAAGAGAAACGTTCGATTGCCTCGTATTCTACCAGTTCAATCAAAAATTGGTGGAGTACTTCCATTTTTGATTCCCCTGTTTGCAGGATTATCAGCTGTTGGTGCTCTGGCAGTTGGAGCCGCAGGTGTCGCAAAAGCTGTAAATGATGCAATTGCCGCCAAAAATCAACTTGATGAAAAGAAACGTCTCAACTTGAAGATGGAGGAAATAGCTGTAGGTAAAGGATTATACCTCAAACCTTACCGCAGTGATATGGAACTTTATCTGAAACCATACCCAGAAGGAGCTGGCTGCGAGAAGTCAAAAAACCAGTAGAGCTACCACATCGAGCACTGACTAACATCGATTTACTGAAGTATGCCAAGATGCTCAAAATTCCAAATTTCCGTGGAGTTTTCATGAGAAATGATCTACCAAAATCTGGACCGAAGACAAACGAATCAGCAATAATGAATTTAGAACTTGGACTTGGAACTCACTGGGTTGCATACAAGAAGAATCATAATCAAGTAATTTACTTTGACAGTTTTGGTAATCTACAACTCTCACAAGATTTGATGACATATCTCGATGTTGATAGCATAAAGTACAATCATAAAAGATATCAAGACTTTGATACAATCATATGTGGATATTTGTGCTTAAAATTCCTGGCTGGACAACTATAAATTGAAGTGAGTTGGAATGACAAGCGTCAGTCATGGCAGAGTCATTCACCTTGACACTATCTGGAAACTCCTCCGTACTGGAGGCAAATTATTTTCCACCAATTGAGCTATCACCAACAAAAAATTATGTACTTGGACTCGTTAAGCTCCTGACATTTAATTCAATACCAAATATTAATGTTGATGCTAATAAATTTTATGTGTCATCAAAAAGATCCAAAATAAATACAATCAAGAGATTTCAAGAAATAACTATACCAACAGGGAGTTATGAAATCAAAGATATTGAAACTTACATAAACAAAACATTACTAGAACTGAGTTTCACTTTAAAAGCAAACAACAATGAGTTGAAGAGTGAAATAAAATGTGATCAGCTTATAAATTTTGAACCTGAAGATTGCATTGGATCATTACTTGAATTCACCAAACGTGTGCTTGAACCTAACATAGTACATAAATCTGATTTGCCTGTACAAATATTAAAAATTAACGCTCTGAGAGTCGAGTGCAATGTAACTACTGGATCATACATCAATGATGAGAAGAATCACACAATCCATGAATTTTTCTCGAGAGTTCCAGCAGGACATAAAATAGTGGAAGTGCCAACAAATATCATTTACCTGCCAGTCGCTGTACGAGCAATACATAACGTGAGGCTCCGCATTGTTTCATTGTCAAGGAGTTGGCCTCAATAACAATTCAACATGATATTAATAATCTTGAAGAGTTATCATACACACAATTTCAACCACCATATCACTGGAAGTACTACCCGCCAACTATCAACGTCTAAATACCGGGTTGATTCGAAATTATCACGGAATTGGGTGGAGCGCGGGAACAACTTCATATTACAACCTTAAAGAAGGTCTTAATTATTCAACAAATAATAAAAAAACTATTTATGTACAAGGTATCGATAAAAAGTTATGGATCCAAAATTTAATTGATTGTCATAATGAAATTGTAATCGATCTTGATAATTTCAAATGTCCATCTTTGAAAAGCATGAAAATATGTAATAATCATTTTTTCAATTATCATGATTGTTTATCTGATTTATGTGCTTTGGAAAATGTAAAATATTTAGAAGATTGGTTTTCAAGCAGTCAATAAATTAAGAAATAGAAATTTAATTGTGATTATTTATAACCTTCAAAATTTCAAGTTAATTAATGAATACCTAATTTATAACTATTTGATAATAATGATTTCCGTTATATGAACATGATGCAGGGACTATGCTTAGTTCGGTATAGCAGAATTAAAAATTGACTTAATACTATAAGATTAAATGAACACCATGGTATTAATTAGACAATTTTTTTATTTAGATAGTTCTACTATTACTATTTACATCAAGAATAGAATCAATAAATTCAAATTTATTATATTTGCCTCCATGATAACGCATAAATGAGTGATTTGATTCTGATAAATCATTCAAAATTTCCATGACACCAAAACCCTGTAATAATACTGCTGCTCTAGCCGGTAAATAAATGGCGAACCCATCCTCAATATTTCCAACAATCCTCGATCCATATTGCGTTGAGACTTATTTTAACTCTTTGATTTTGTACTCCCGATTGAAGTCCAACTCATTCATTTTCTTGACAGGTAGGATTTCTACCAAACAATTAACCTCATTCAACTTGGCAAGATCCAAGTTTGAAAGCTGTAAAATATCATTAATTCAAAATTAACTAATTCATTAATTCAAAATTAACTAATTTATTAATTCAAAATTGATTAATTTATTAATTCAAAATTAATTGATTAATTCAGAATTAATTAGTTGATTAATTGAAGTTAATTGATAATTAATTAATGATTACTTACACTTGATAATAAGAGATGAACTTTTGGTATTCTCGTACTTCGATAAAACTTGTAGTCGCCAAGAGCTCGTACTTCACTGGAGACGTGTACTTCGTTTTTGTGAAGTAAGTCCTCTGTAAGCTGCTTATATGGGCAGAAAATACTGCCCAGTTACCTACATTTCTCTACCTCAAAACAAGTTTGATGACGTCATATTCTACGCAATTAGAAATCGAACAAGGAAAACTGCGCAGTTACGCGACCTTAAACAGGTTTAAATCTGTCTGATGACATCATCTACTACACAGTTAGAAATAGAACAAAGAAAACTGTACAGTTATATGACCTTGAACAGGTTCAGACCTGTCGATGACGTCATCTACTACGCATCAAAAAAGAAAACTGCGCAGTTACATGACCTTGGACAGGCTCTGACCTGTTTGAAGGTAGACAAAAACCCCAACAGGTGGCGTATCTTCTCGCATGAACTCAGAATGGCGGATAGCAGCCACCAAATGGCGGATAGCAGCCACCAAATGGCGGATTCAAAATGGCAGATAGCAGCTACCAGATAGCGAATTTAGAAATGGCGGGAAAATGGCGGATAGCAGCCACCAGATGGTGAATTGAAAATTGGCGAAAAAATAACAGATATCAGTCACCACATGGCGAATTTAAAATGGTGGGGAAATGGCGGATAGATTCAAATTACAGAATTCACCACCAGCACCACCTGTAAAACATCGAACATATCCTCAAACGGTCGGTAAAACAGGTCACCCATATCTACGGAGGGGTTAACTTGATATGGGTACGAATCCACAAATCTGTTTTACCGATTGGGTTTGCACCCCCAGCCTCACTGCTTCCGATATTAAACTATTAAACTTTTTCGGATCAGCAATAAAGATTTTTCAACCTCTTGTTTTTCAAACTGTTGCTTTTTGACCTATTCTTTTTTAATATTTTCTTCTTTCAGCTTTGAAGATTCGACTATCCTCTGAAGAGGTGTGACAATGGTTCTAAACATTTTCATCATAGCTTTTTCAGATGTATCCTTACCCAACTTCAAAATCTTATGCCTTCGTCGGATAGCATCGCTGGCTCGAGATATCTGATGCAGTATATCTTTCTGCTTTCAAAATTCTTCAGGCTTCCCTACACCGAAAAAAAAAATATATTTTTGTGTACATTTTCGAGTACAATTTCGAATATATGTGACGCACAGAAAAAATTTAGGCACGATACATCCCACTTTGCTTAAAAATATATGTCAAGCATGAGAGTGTGCCAAAACTTCATTTTCATGGAGAACCTTTCATAATTAGCATTTTGATTTCCGCTTTGAGCAGGAGCTGTGTTTGGACATTTCCTAACATATTTTAGGGTGAAACGATTTATTTGATTTTCTTAAAAATTTTTGACAGGAATTTAGTTGGGGTATTTCCGCTGAAATTTCAAATTTTGGCCGGAAGTGCGCAACTAAATCTCCTGTTAAAAATTTTATGAAAATCAAATAAAACGTCTCTAAAATATGTTAGGAAATTTCCAAAGACAGCTCCTGCTAAAAGCGGAACTCAAAATTCTAATTTTAAAAGGTTCTTCATGGAAATTGAATTTTGGCACACTATAGACAAGCATATACAGGGTGTCTCTGAAGTGGCGGGAGTAATTGTTGGGGTCGATAGAGAAAAAAATACTGAATCGAAAGTTCCTGAGCCAAAAATTTTTTTGGGCCATAGAATTTGAGTTATGAATTAAAAACGATAGCCAATCAGAAGCGCGCTATTCGAGAAATGAAAATGAGCGGGGAAGTAGAGGAGACGCGAGAGTGAGATGCTGCAATAGCAGCTTACTCGCTCACACAAAGCCGAGCATGAGAGGGGATTGTGACGCTATGAGCCGAGTACGTAAGTGTGAATGAGTGGATGTATGAGGTCGCAAGCGGACGGCTTAATGTATGAGTGTGTGTCCGTGTATCGCAGCATTATTGGAGGCGTTGTAACGCTGAATTAAAGCTAACCGGGTACTCTAAGACAGAGGAAAAAATTTTAATTTTTATTTTTATTCGAAAAAATTTAATAAAAAAAAATAAAAAGGCCCAAGATTTAACCAGACCCACAGAAACGGAGAGTAAATTTTTAATTCTCATTTATTTTGCTGGGGATTATTTTCAAATACAAAAAAAAAAAAAAAAAGGCTAAGATTCAACTGGAATCCAAAAAGAGATGGATGAAAAAATTTTATTTTTTATTTTTAATCAGCAAAATTATTTTTCTTTAAAAAAGAGCCCAATCTCGACTGGAGCAAGAAAAATGATTGAAAAATTTTATTATTAATTTTCAATCAACAAAATTATTATAAAAAAATAAATGGGCCCAAGTCTCAACCGGACCCAAACAAACGGATAAAAATTTTTATTACTTACTTAATTTGCTGGAAATTATCTTTAAAAACGAAAAAATGCCCAAGACTCGATCGGATCCAAAAAAATAACAGTACAAAAATTTTTCCTTATTTTCAATCAGCAAAATTGTTTCTTTTAAAAAAGGCCCAATCTCGACTGGAGCAAAAAAATGATTAAAAATTTTATTATTAATTTTCAATCAACAAAATTATTTAAAAAAAAATAGTCCGCAGACTCAACCGGACCCAAACAAACAGATAGATAGTTTTAATTACTTATTTATTTTGATGGGAATTATTTTAAAAACGAAGAAAATCGCCCAAGACTCGACCGGACCCAAAAAAAAAAATAAATTGAAAAATTTTGTTTTCATTTTCAATCAGCCAAATTAATTTCTTTTCGAAACAAGGCCCAATCTCAAACAGACTAAGAGAAACTAATTAAAAAATTTTATTTTTTATTATTAATCAAATATTATTTAAAAAAGAAAATAAGCCACAGACTTAACCGGACTTAAACAAACGGATAGAAAATTTTTATTACTTACTTAATTTGCTGGAAATTATCTTTAAAAACGAAAAAATGCCCAAGACTCCATCAGACCGAAAGGGAGATGAATAAAAAAATTTTACTATTCATTTTTAATCATCATAATTAACTTTTTTATAATAAAAGGCTCAATTTCGACCGGACCCAGAAAAAATGATCCAAAAATTTTATTTTTATTGTTGATCATCAAAACTAATTAAAAAAACAAATGAGGCCCTAGACTCAACCGTAGCCGAATGAACGTATAAGAAATTTTTATTTTTTCATTTGAATTGGAAGGGAAATTATGGAGAACGAAAAGAATGGCCAAGACTTGTCTCGACCTCGAAAAGACATTGGAAACTTTTATTATTTACTTTTGACGAATAAAGAATGATTTTTAAAAGAAGGCACAAGAGTCGACTGGACCTAAGTAAAAGGATTGAAGAATTTTTTTCTTGATTTTGTTAGCGTCAATAAATTTAAATAATTAGAAAATCACCAAAATTCAAATTAAAATTATTAATTAATAAATTGACTAGCAAAATCTCGAATAACAAATTAAAAAGGAATTGCCCTCAAGACGTGATAATTTTTTTATTATTTCAATTAAAATTAATGATTGATCAATCTACAAGTACAGTCTAAAATCAAAAAATTAACAAGAAATTGTACTCAACTACTGATAATTTAATTATTTAAATTAAAATTATTAATTAATCAATTGACATGTAAAATCTGAAATACAGAAATTACATTCGTCCTGATGGATTTATTATTGTAATCGAATTTAGATGTCGAAAAATTGACAGGTAAAATCTCAAATGAAAAAATTAACATAGAATTGTTCTCAAGTTCTGACAATTTGATTATTTTGATTAGAATTACTGATTGATTAATTGACTAGTAAAATCTTGAATAAAAGAATTGAAAAGAACTTGCACTCAAGTCCTTGATATTGTAATCAAAATATTTACTCGAGTAATTGACCGGTAAAATGTCAAATGCAAAAATAAAAAAGAAATTGCAATCACGACCTGATAATTTTTATATTTTAATTAAAATTATTTTTTGATTGATTAACAGGTAAAATTCCAAGTAAACAAATTTGAAAAAATTGCACTCAAAACCTGATAATTTCGATATTTTGATTAAAATTATTTTTCAATTAATTGACAGGTAAAATGTCAAATAGAAAAATAAAATAGAAATTGCAATCACGACCTGATAATTTTAAAATTTTAGTTGAAATTATTTTTCAATTAATTGACCGGTAAAAAGTCAAATAAAAAAATTAAAGAAAAAATCAGTCCTCAGTCTTAATAATTCTGGAATTTCAATTAAAATTATTTCCTATTCAATTGACAGTTAAATTTCCAAGAAAAAAATCAAAAAGAAATAGCAATCACGACCTGATAATTTTGATATTTTAATTAAAATTATTTTTCAATTAATTGACAGGTAAAATGTCAAATAAAAAAATAAAAAAGAAATTGCAATCACGACCTGATAATTTGAAAATTTTAATTAAAATTATTTTTCAATTAATTGACAGGTAAAATGTCAAATACAAAAATAAAAAAGAAATTGCAATCACGACCTGATAATTTGAAAATTTTAATTAAAATTATTTTTCAATTAATTGACAGGTAAAATGTCAAATACAAAAATAAAAAAGAAATTGCACTCAAAACCTGATAATTTTAAAATTTTGATTAAAATTGTTTTTTAATTGATTAACAGATAAAATTCCAAGAAAAAAATCAAAAAGAAATAGCAATCACGACCTGATAATTTTGATATTTTAATTAAAATTATTTTTCTATTGATTAACAGGTAAAATTCCAAGTAAACAAATTTGAAAAAAATTCCATTCAAAACCTGATAATTTTAAAATTTCAATTAATATTATTTTTCAATTAATTAACTGGTAAAAAGTCAAATCAAAAAATTAAAGAAAAAATCAGTCCTCAGTCTTGATAATTCTGGAATTTTAATTAAAATTATTTCCTATTCAATTGACAGTTAAATTTCCAAGAAAAAAATCAAAAAGAAATAGCAATTACGAGCTGATAATTTTGATATTTTAATTAAAATTATTTTTCAATTAATTGACAAGTAAAATTCCAAGTAAAAAAATTTAAAAAAATTGCACTCAAATCCTGATAGTTTTGATATTTAAATTAAAATTATTTTTTAATTAATTGACAGGTAAAATGTCAAATAAAAAAATAAAAAAGAAATTGCAATCACGACGTGATAATTTTGATATTTTAATTAAAATTAGTTTTCCATTAATTGACAGGTAAAATTTCAAAAAATTAATTAAAAGAAACATTGAACTCAAGTCCTAATAATTTCGATATTTTAATTTAAATTATTTTCTAATTAATTGACAGGTTAATTGTCAAATAAAAAAATTCAAAAATAATTGCACTCAAGTCCTGATAATTTTCATATTCTGATTAAGATTATTCATTAATTCATTGATAGGTAAAACCTCAAATAACAAAATTCCTTTTCTGTACTAAAATTATGAACTTTATTATCAAATTCTCAAAAATAAAAAAAAACAATAAAATAACAAAAATAACAAAAATCTGTATAATAAAATTGATTGAGAATTTGTAAATTAAAAAAAAAAAAATCATTAATCCATAAGGTTCTCAAAATGGCCTCCATTCCTTTCTAAGCACCGATGACACCGCTCCAAAAGGTTTTCCCGAACACACTGCAGGATTTCCGGCGTTATTAGTTCTCGTGCAGCCATGATCCTTGCCATTGTTTCCATTTGATCTGCAGGTTCATCAAAATATACCCCTTCCTTCATGAAACCCCACAAGTAGTAATCGAGCGGAGTCAAGTCTGGTGATCTTGGTGGCCATCTCACTGGACCATACCTCCCCAGCCACTGTTGGCCATACTGGGCATTTAAGAAATTGGTTATGTCCCCAGATGAGTGGCACGGCGCACCATCCTGTTGAAACCACGTCGGTTGAGGATTAACTCCTGCTAGAAGCTGGGGTAAATTTCCTCCCAAAAACAAGAGATACTGAGCACTCTGTAATAACGAAAAATTTCGACTGTGAAAGTGAGAAAATCAGGGAGTTAAAAATTTCTTTAATTTAAACCAAAGGGAAATTTTGTTAAAAATTTTAAAAATAATTTTCTAAAATTTTAACAGATAAAACGAAGTTTACTCGTAGGGATTTTTCCAATTTTAATGAAAAATTATTTGAACGAATTTTTCGAAATATTTTCGCATCAACAACAGAAGTTACCCCAGAAAATTTTCCTTTATTTTAACAAATTAAGAAAGAAAAACTCTTCCAAAGAATTTTTATGAAAAATTAGGTATTATAAAGAATTAATTTACAAAAATAAAAATCTTATTTTCAAACACAAAAATATTATTCGAATAATTTCAATATTTGCAAAGTGTCGAAGAATTTTACATTGAAGTTTTAACGGTAAACTGAGTGGAGAAAATTTTCTGAAGCGCGAAATTTTTTAATTGTGTAAATTTTTAATTAAACTTACGTTCATGGTTTCCGGTAATTCGTATAGTAGCACAGTGTCGCCGATTATTCCTCCCCACATGTTGATTTTCCACTTGTTCTGAAAATTACGGTTCACCGTCATGTGAGGATTCTCCTCCGCATACCAGTGGACGTTGTGCGGATTGAAACAACCCTCACGAGTAAATAACGATTCATCCGTCCACAAAACATTTTCGAGAAACGTCGGATCGGCAGCGTGGCTGTTGATAATAAATTGGCAAAACGTTCTCCGCAAAGCATAATCACCAGCTTCAAGTTTCTGCACCTTTCGTTTGTGGTACGGATGAATCTTATTTGCACGGGTGATACGGTTAATCGTAGATCGAGAAACAGGAAGCCGACGCTCGAGTCTTCGAGTGCTGGTACCGGGATCAGCATTGACGGCATCGAGTACTTGTTCCTCTACCTGAACAGGTATCCGACGAGGGCGACCGACACGCTCACTATCAACGGGTACCAGGCAACCATTTTCGCGAGCCCGTTGAATTAAACGCAAAAACACACTGCGGTTGGGAAAGCGTTCGCGATTTGGAAATCTTTCGCGATATTCACGGACAGCAGCTTCAGCGTTTCGATTACACTCACCGTAAATGATCAACATTTCAGTATACTCAGCGGCTGTATAAAAAGCCATAATGGTAATTAATATTAAACGCAGAATTAATAAAACACAATAAAAGTATGCAGAGGTAATGAGATGCTGTCAGAAAATGAGTTGTAAGACTGACATGAACGCAAAATTTAACCCATAATTAGATAATAACAAATGAAATCTCAAAACAAATAAAATCGTCAACGAGAAGAGAGAGAAAAAAAAAAAGCGATCAGGGAAATCCGCGGAAAAAATAAATTTAAAGAGACGAACATCGCTGAATGAGAGGAATAAAGACAGAAACAGAGACAGAAAAAACTCTGACAACAATTAGGATAATAATAATAAGTATAAAACAGTGACAGAATACTCGAAGATATTTTTAATTAATTTGTTGTTTATAAAATTAGGGAAAAATAATAAAATTTTCTAGTTTGCATTTTATATGACTATTCACATTAGTAAAAAAATTTTTATTTTTGATAAAATGAATCAGGCAATTTGTAGTAAGCCAAAGATTAGTTGCAAACAGAAAGGATGGAACCTCTTGCACGTAGTAAAAAGCATGAAAGTCATCAGAATTATTAATCGAATGAGTACTAGAGGAAACTAAGTAGTAATAGTCGACCTTAAGACCGCCGAATTTTTACATTCACGTTTGCTTAATAAAAGGAGTAAAGTGTAATGATGTGAATGCAAACTAATAACATTAAAGTAAAGTTATCCTTGAACTGCCGAAACACCTGTAGATTTTTTTGAAATGATTTCTTTGCTAAGAAAAAGGGAAACTAAAATATCAAAATTACTAAAACGTGAATGCCATTTCTTTTTCATATTTTCTTCGACATTTTACCTGTCAGTGAATAAAAAGAATATTTAAATTGAAATATCAAAATTATAAGGACTTGAATTCAATGTTTTGTTAATTTATCATTTGACATTTTACCTATCAATTAAGTGATAAATAATTTAAATTAAAATATCAAAATTATCAGGGCTTGGGTGCGATTACTACTTAATTTGATACTTGGGATTTTACCCGTCAATTCATTAGAAATTTATTTCAATTATAAGATCAAAATTATGAGAACATGAGTGCGATTTATTTTTAATTTATTATTCAGGATTTTAACAGTCAATTGTTTGATAAACAACTTTAATTAAAATATCAAAATTATCAGGACCTGAGTTCAATTTTTTTTTTTTTAATTTATTATTTATTTACCTGTCAATTAATTAAAAATAATTTTTATAAAAATATCAAAATTTTTCGGACTTGAGTTCAATTTTTTCTTAATTTATAATTTGACATTCTACCTGTTAATTCACCGATAGATAATTCTAATAAAAATATCAAAATTATTCGGACTTGAGTTCAATTTTTTCTTAATTTATAATTTGACACTCTACCTGTTAATTCACTGATAGATAATTCTAATAAAAATATCAAAATTATTCGGACTTGAGTTCAATTTTTTTCTTAATTTATAATTTGACATTCTACCTGTTAATTCACTGATAGATAATTCTAATAAAAATATCAAAATTATTCGGACTTGAGTTCAATTTTTTTCTTAATTTATAATTTGACATTCTACCTGTTAATTCACTGATAGATAATTCTATTAAAAATATCAAAATTATTCGGACTTGAGTTCAATTTTTTTTTAATTTATCATTTGACATTTCGCTTGTTGATTAAGTGATTAATAATTTTAATAATAATATCAAAATTATCAGGACTCGAGAGCGATTTTTTTTTAGTATATTTTTTACATTTTACCTGTCAATTAACTGATAAATAATTTCAATTAAAATATCAAAATTATTCGGACTTGAGTTCAATTTTTTTTTTTAATTTATTAGTTGACATTTTACCTGTTAATTAACTGATAAATAATTTTAATAAAAATATCAAAATTATCAGGACTCGAGAGCGATTTTTTTTTCAATTCCTTATTTGACATTTTACCTGTCAATTAATTAAAAAATAATTTTAATTAAAATATCAAAATTATTGGGACTTGAGTTCAATGTTTGTTTTAATTTATTTTTTGACATTTTACCTGACGATTAATTGAAAAATTATTTTACAGAATAATTCCCAGCAAAATAAATGAGAAATGAAAGTTTTCCATCCGTTTGGTTGGGTCCGGTTGAGTCTTGGGCAATTCCTTCTGTTTTCAAAAATTATTCCGAGCATAAGAAATAAGTAATAAAAATTTTCTATCTGTTCGTTTTGGTCCGGTTGAGTCTGGGGCCTATTTTCTTTTTTGAAATAATTTTGTCAATTAATAATTGATAATAAATTTTTTCAATCAGTTTTTTATCGTCTTGTCAAGATTAGGCTGATTTTTGTTCAATAAATTTTTGTTTGTTATTGAAAAGAGAAAATAAATTTTTTTGCATTCTTCTATTCTTGGCTC
Source organism: Cotesia typhae (assembly GCF_013202065.1). NCBI lineage: Eukaryota > Metazoa > Arthropoda > Insecta > Hymenoptera > Braconidae > Cotesia > Cotesia typhae. Next base: position 9,205,146 of record NW_027423774.1, on the reverse strand, counting down.
TGGTCGAGTCTTGGGCATTTTTTCGTTTTTAAAAATAATTCCTAGCAAAATGAATGGGAAATAAAAGTTTTCGATCCGTTTGTTTGGGTCCGATTGAGTCTGGGGCCTATTAATTTTTTTTTAAGAATAATGTTGTTAATTAATAATTGATAATAATAAAATTTTTCAATCAGTTATTCGAAGTCTGTTTGAGATTGGGCCTTTCTTTTCAAGGAAAATTAATCTTGGTGATCAAGTAATAAAAAATTTCTATCCGTTTATTTGGGTCCTGCTGCGTCTTGGGTCTATTTTTTTTTTTCTTAATAATTTAGTTAATTAATATTTAGAAATAAAATTTTTCGATTTATCTTTTTCGGGTCCGGTCGAGTCTTGGGCAATTTTTTTGTTTCGAAAAATAATTCCCAACAAAAAAACAGGAATAAAAGTTTTCTTTCCGTTTGTTTGGGTCCAGTTAAGTCTGGGGCCTATTTTCTTTTTTAAAAAATTTTGTTGATTAAAAATTCATTATAAAACTTTTCAATTATTTTTTCTTGCTCCAGTCGAGATCAGGCCCTTTTTCAAAGGAAAATAATTTTGCTGATTAAAAATAGAAAAACAAAGATTTTCAATTTATTTTATTTCGGGTCTGGTCGAGTCTAGGGCATTTTTTATCGTTTTCAAAAATAATTTCCTGCAAAATAAATAAGTAATAAAAATTATTTATCCGTTTGTTTGGGTCCAGTTGAGTCTAGGGCCTCATTTGTTTTTTTAATTAGTTTTGATGATCAACAATAAAAAATAAAATTTTTGGATCATTTTTTCTGGGTCCGGTCGAAATTGAGCCTTTTATTATAAAAAAGTTAATTATGATGATTAAAAATGAATAGTAAAATTTTTTTATTCATCTCCCTTTCGGTCTGATGGAGTCTTGGGCATTTTTTCGTTTTTAAAGATAATTTCCAGCAAATTAAGTAAGTAATAAAAATTTTCTATCCGTTTGTTTAAGTCCGGTTAAGTCTGTGGCTTATTTTCTTTTTTAAATAATATTTGATTAATAATAAAAATAAAATTTTTTAATTAGTTTCTCTTAGTCTGTTTGAGATTGGGCCTTGTTTCGAAAAGAAATTAATTTGGCTGATTGAAAATGAAAACAAAATTTTTCAATTTATTTTTTTTTTTTTTGGGTCCGGTCGAGTCTTGGGCGATTTTCTTCGTTTTTTAAAATAATTCCCATCAAAATAAATAAGTAATTAAAACTATCTATCTGTTTGTTTGGGTCCGGTTGAGTCTGCGGACTATTTTTTTTTTTAAATAATTTTGTTGATTGAAAATTAATAATAAAATTTTTTAATCATTTTTTTTTGCTCCAGTCGAGATTGGGCCTTTTTTTAAAAGAAACAATTTTGCTGATTGAAAATAAGGAAAAAATTTTTGTACTGTTATTTTTTTGGATCCGATCGAGTCTTGGGCATTTTTTTCGTTTTTAAAGATAATTTCCAGCAAATTAAGTAAGTAATAAAAATTTTTATCCGTTTGTTTGGGTCCGGTTGAGACTTGGGCCCATTTATTTTTTTATAATAATTTTGTTGATTGAAAATTAATAATAAAATTTTTCAATCATTTTTTCTTGCTCCAGTCGAGATTGGGCTCTTTTTTAAAGAAAAATAATTTTGCTGATTAAAAATAAAAAATAAAATTTTTTCATCCATCTCTTTTTGGATTCCAGTTGAATCTTAGCCTTTTTTTTTTTGTATTTGAAAATAATCCCCAGCAAAATAAATGAGAATTAAAAATTTACTCTCCGTTTCTGTGGGTCTGGTTAAATCTTGGGCCTTTTTATTTTTTTTTATTAAATTTTTCGAATAAAAATAAAAATTAAAATTTTTTCTCTGTCTTAGAGTACCCGGTTAGCTTTAATTCAGCGTTACAACGCCTCCAATAATGCTGCGATACACGGACACACACTCATACATTAAGCCGTCCGCTTGCGACCTCATACATCCACTCATTCACACTTACGTACTCGGCTCATAGCGTCACAATCCCCTCTCATGCTCGGCTTTGTGTGAGCGAGTAAGCTGCTATTGCAGCATCTCACTCTCGCGTCTCCTCTACTTCCCCGCTCATTTTCATTTCTCGAATAGCGCGCTTCTGATTGGCTATCGTTTTTAATTCATAACTCAAATTCTATGGCCCAAAAAAATTTTTGGCTCAGGAACTTTCGATTCAGTATTTTTTTCTCTATCGACCCCAACAATTACTCCCGCCACTTCAGAGACACCCTGTATATCTAAATACATCGTCAAATGCATAGGAAAACATATGTAAACGCATATAGAAAATGTGCGCGTATATGCGTAAATATATGTACGCGTATATCCGTTAACATACGCGGGGATATTAATAGCATACGATTAAAAAAATCCATTGAAGTATACACAGAAACATAAGTAAAAATGTTTGTAGAGATAGAACGCTGCTGAACTTATCAAAAATGAAAGCCTTTCCATTCAGTCAATATAGATTTACAGGTAAGCATAAATTACTGTTATTATTTAAGAATGATATTTTTGCGATATTATACGATTGTAAATTTTGAGTTTATTCGTAAAAAAAAACATTTGATGCACATGTAGTTTAATTATTTTTTTTCTTTTTCCTGGTACTTGTTAGAAATACTTTACAAATCTTATAAATCATTGGAGTTTACTCCCGAAGAATCAATTTTCATAAAAGGCTCTCGGTATGGAAAAAACATAAGGAGTAAAATCTACCGAACGAATAACCTCATTACGTTTTGGTGAGCAACCTATTGTGCGCAGCTTTCACTTTTCAGGCGTGAGTATTAAGACGTACATAGGATTTGTAGTCTAGTCAACAAGTGCCTTTTTGGTGAACTTTATCCAGCAGTCTCCGAAAATTATAATTGAGTTATCATTCGATTCGCATTGCATCTAGATGATTTCTGAAAAAAATGAAGTTTTTCAATTAACTAAAAAAACAAAAAGAGGTTTAGTTATTCGCAAATGTCTCGAAAACTAATAAAGATTTTAAAAATTTTTAAAAAGATTAAAAAAGAGGAGTAAATTTTCTAACAAAAATTTGCAAAACGGTTGATCCTAAAGGCCATGCCTGTTACTTCCCGCTAAGTTCAGTTATTACGCGCTTGCAATTTTGCCGCTTTTGCGATGTTTTCGAGCTCTTTAAGTTTAAAAATTCACTGTCATATTTTGAGCTCTTTGAGCTTAAAAATAAGCTGTTTGATACTTTGGAGCTCTTCGAGCCCAAAAGTCTAATAAAAGTTTGATAAAAAACGATTTTATTTATTTTCAAACTACGACAACTTTTAATTCAGCAAACCGATTTTCATGCAGCTTGCAGCAATCGATGCAGTTTTTTAAGTACTATAAACAATATGTCAACATAAATTGATCAGATGTAAAATTTTAGAGTTTTCTGTTAAAAAATTCGATTTTTTTCGATTTCTTTTGTTCACGATATCTCCCAAATGAATGAACCGATTTTGACGCGGTTGGTGGTGGTCGACGTCGTTTTTTAAGGTTGAGATCTGATAAGTTTTTAAAATCGATCGGTCAAGCCGTTTAAAAGAGATTCCAAAGAAACTACTTTTAAATAAATTAGGAAAACGGTTGACCCTGAAGGCCATCCCTGCAACTTCCTGCTACTTTCGTAATTAAGCGCTCGAAATTACACTTCGAGCTCAAAGATCTAATTTTCGTGTAGTTTTGAGCTCTCCGAGCTCAAAAGTTTGATAGGAGTTTAATAAATCACAATTTTTTTAATTTTCAAACCGCAATAACTTTTGAGTGGATAAACCGATTTTCACGCGGTTGGCGGCATTCAACGTAGTTTTTCAAATTCTATGATATACGTTTAAACACAAATCGATTACACCGGAAATTTCGGTGTAATCCGAAAAAAACACTTTTTTCGGTTTTCTTCCGTTCGCGATAAGGGGGCATCCATAAATTACGTGAGGTGTTTAAGGGGGGGGGGGTCGAGTCAAATCTTATCTAATCTTACGCTGGAGAGAGGGGGGGGGGTTTCGGCAAATATCACGCCATTTTTTTTTTGATTGTAACAAAAAAAAATTATACTATTTTGGTCCATTTAATCCAGATTGTAAGTGCTTAAAATTTTGTCTTAAACGTAATCGTAATACGATTAAGATCATTTATTAATTTATCCGAAAGAAAATAAGTTCATATATACTTCGACGTTATACATTTACTCTCTGTCAAACCACCATATTTGTTTTATACCAAATAGCTCAATTCAATCTATATTTACGGTATAGTGTAACCCATCCTTTGTTTTCGCGCCACTGTCAGCTGAACGCGCGACTCGATGAACGAAGTTAGTGACGAAGGTAGTTACGATTTAAGTATTCTATTGTTAAATTTTTATTACTCTTTTAATTAAACTCTCAGTAATATTGATTACTAGTCTTAAATAGTCGTAAATAAAAGCATAAAGCAAATTTGTTTTTTTCTTTTTACAATAACAATCCAATGCGTTTATTGGGGGAAGGGGGTTGAATAAAATCTCACGACATCTCACCAGGGGGAGAGGGAGGGGCAGAAAAATAAAAAAATCACCTCACGTAATTGATGGATGCCCACTTATTAATTTTGAATGTACAACTTTCATTGAAAATACCCATACAAAGTTGCCGTTAATGGACACAATCCCAACCATCGGCCGATATCTGGCAGCCAACGATTGGCCAGTTATAGGGATATGTCAACGGGCCATACTTGGTTAAACGCTGGTCGCCGTCTATTGCGGACAATAATATTTTGCAATTAATATCCATTTATCGCCCAAAGTCTGGCTGTTCTTGGCCAATTTGTTATTTTATAATAACACAAATTTGGGTTTTCGGAGATGCATTTCGCGAAGTATAATATTTAAAAAAGGAAAAAAGATATTGTAATGTTTATTTAAGATTATTATTGATCCAAATAGAAGTTATATATAAACTTATATAAATAAATAAAAAAAATATATAAACTTTTATACAAGATTATCGTAGATCTAAACAAAAATAATGAGTAAATAAAACAAGACAATAAAAATTTTAAATGTGATTTCGAAGTTTGACTTGAGAAAAGGATGGCATAATTTTTGAAACAAACATATAACTATTGGAAGGACTAACTATCCCTTATTAGAAAAAAAGATTTAAAAAGATTAAAATTGTTTGAAAAAATTGAAAAAGATTTGATTTTTACTACTACATAGATATACACTTTACATTGAGGTAATCTTTTTGAATCTCTTTTTCTAATAAGGGATTAGCCTAAATAGGTTTGGTGCAAATTAAATTTAGAATAAAAAAAATAATCGTCTTCAGACATTTAAAAACTTTATACAAAAATCGACAAAATTGAGTACTAATAAATTTCATAATCTGTATGTGCAGTAATAAAATATATTTCAATCATTCCAATAGCTAAGTAGAATTTTTCAGTGAGATTCCAGCATGCAGCGCAGCCGGTAATGATCGAGACTTTCACGCGGACAAACCAGGTTCGATTCCCACTTCCACTTAACCTTGAAAATTTTTTCAGAATATCCGACTAGGATCGACGCTCCTGTACTACATCTTCTACTACTTGACTTCATAACGCCAATACGATTATAGGAATAAAAAATTCTACGGCATATCGGTTAAATTTTTAGTTTTTTTTTTTTTTTTATTTTAACATACTCAGCCGATGATCAGCCATTAACGGCCCGATAACTTTTTTTACAATCGGCCGATAATCAACTGCCGTTAATGGGCCGTTGTTATCATTTGGACATTCAGCCGTCCGTGGGCCATTAAAAGTCGCCAATGATCGGCCGTCAATCAGTATCCTTTGCCCGTCGATGGGCCATCCGAGGGCCGGTTTTCAAACTTTGTATGGGTATCGGCTTAAGCATAAAGTTTTTGATTTTTCATGCTAAAACAATAATTTTTAACTATAATTTTTGACGCAATGACACAAAATTTCTTACTGTGTTCCGAGGAATACGCTAAAAACAAGATTTTGAGTAAAAGTTTAAGTTTGATTCCGTGTAAATACCAAAATAGATCAGTTGATATCGATAAGCGATAAGTTCTTTTAAGGTGTCTGTTATTATCTAAAGCGACGCCATGGTTCATTGCTGTAGTATGAAAGATTGCTGAATTGTAGAACACACAGATAATTCTTAGTTACCTATACGCTTAGAATAAAAAAAAAAAACTTTAAAATTAGAAGAAAACAACAAAATTATAATTCTGGAATAAACCTTAATGAAATTTTTTTTATAACTGTGCATAGAGCCACATGTTAATGGAGCAAAAAAAATACATAGCCGTTTTAAACAAATAACTCTGATACGTAATAAATTATTAATAATTGGTAAACTAGGCATAGTTAACTTCTTTAACTGTAAAGATAAATCATGTATGAAATTTAAATTACTTGAAGTAGTTTGAACGATACCTCTTAAGTAAAGATGAGTTATACGGTCAAGAGGTAAAGTAACAGTCTGTAGAGCGCGGCGTCTACGGTTCGAATCCCCAAAGGCACAACTTTTTAACTTCCCGCTAAGAAAATCGTAGATTTTCAAAAATCGGGCAGTTATTGGTTTTACCTCGTTTTGAAAAAATCGAGTTTTCATCAGATCTCAACGTTTTGAGGTCGTAGGAAGCTTCCCTGACTACTCCCGCGATGTTGTCACTATGTCTGTGGTGTGTGTGTGTCTCTGCCGTGTGTGTGTGTGTGTGTGTGTGTGTGTGTGTGTGTGTGTGTGTGTGTGTGTGTGTGTGTGTGTGTGTGTGTGCCTCTTATAACTTTTGAACGGCTTGACCAAATCGAACGAAACTAGTGGTGTTCCAAAGAGCATAATCAAACTTAGATTTCCTGAAAATTTGAAGCGATTTGGACTGGCAATTTGGAGAAAACTAAAAAAAAACCTCAAAAAACTACGAAAAATTTTGTTTTTAGATGTAGTTTTTTTGAAATAACTTTTAAACGGCTGTATCGATCGATTTCGAAAACTAATCAGCTTTTTATCTTAAAAAACTACGTCAATCGCCGCTAATCCGGTCAAAATTAATTGATTCGTTCGATAGATATCGTGAACGAAAGAAAACCGACAAAAGTGTTTTTTCGGAATTACTCCGAAATTTCTCGTTCGATCAATTCAAACTTAAAGATTCTTCATGATGCTTAAAAACTTCATTGAATGCCGCCAATTGTGTGAAAATCGGTTCATCCATTCAAATGGTATTGCAGTTTGAAATTTTTAAAAATAGTGTTTCAATAAACTATCATCAGACTTTTGAGCTGGGAGTGCTAATAAGCATAGAACAGCTATCTTTTTGAGCTCAAAGAGTTCAAAATGATGCGAAATCTCTATTTTTGAGCTCGAAGAGCTCAAAAAATGAATATTTGCAATTTTGAACGTTTAAGTATGAAATTCGCGGGAAGTTGCAGGGATGGCCTTTAGGGTCAGCCGTTTTCCAAATTTTTTTTTTGGACCTGATCGAGTCAGACATGAACAGATCTGATCAGACCTGACCATGCCTGATCAGATCTGGTCATTTTTCATGCCTGATCAGGCCTAAAGACTCATGCCTGTTCATGTCTGATCAGGTCTGATCATTTTTTCCCGGGTGTGTACAAATAGAAAAAAGACCATTCGGCAGTCGAAATGGAAGTAGATTTCATCATAAATGTAAAAATCCAAAAAATTACTGCGATTGGAAACGATGATAGCCGTAATGAATATGGATCATTTTTTAGACTTAACATACTTTATTGATAATGATATTTCGTTGATAACAATTCTTTGATAAAATATTTGTTTCACTAAGATATGATCATTGATATGATATGATCATTGCAGTATCAGCTAAATTTCTAGAGACTTTCTGATTAGAAACATCTTTACATTTTTTTACCACTTGGTTCGAGTGAAGTTGTCCCATATAGTAAAGAACAACGGGCCCAAGCTTGCCCCAGACTTGGCCCAACTCTGTACAACTCTGGCCCAAGCTTGTATACCAGACTTGGTCCAGTCTTGGCGGAAGTCTGGAATGATAACATGGGGCCAAGCTTGTATGCCAGACTTGGCCCAGTCTTTGTCGCAATGACTGGGCCAAGCTTGTATGCTCGAGTTTACCCCGAGTTAACCCAAAGTTGACCCAGAGTTGGCCCAGCCTTGGTTACCATGACTGCGCCAAACTTACCCAAATCTGCAAAATTAATTTTCAAAAGTAGAAAATCTTAATTAAATGAGCGATTCTCTGTTTCAATGTAGTACTAACGCAGGTTGTGACGTGCAATTACTAATTAAGGCTTACCCGATTTAATGTAGAGAAATAAAGTATTTGACCCCCATGCTTGGTCCCGGCGCTCAACTCTGGCGACTCCTATACGGGGTATTACATCAAATTTATGAGAATATCACCAATTGTATTTGTTTTTTATTTAGAATTGATTAAAGTGCGGGGAAAAAAACTTGCGACCTTTGATGGAATCAAATCTCCAACAAATGTTGTCGATGGTGACCGTTATAATCAGGAGAATGATGATTCAAGTATATCCAACAATGCTTATTCTTCTACACGTAAAGCCAATCAGGTGAAATCAAGCGATTTTTAATTTTAAGTATGATTGTCAAAAACATTCAATGAAAACGTGTAAGACGATGATAACAAAATACGTTACTCAGATAACTAACGATATTCATTTTTAGGTTGACAATTCCGAGCCATGAGCGGCTAAAGAAATTAACTTTAGCGATAATTCTCTAGAAGATAATCAAGTTCGAGTAATGCTTTCGTAGGATCTTTTTATAATTATTTCATCATACTTCATTTGAAAGATATTTCATGTAAGTATGAGCCAACAGTAAATAAATACTAATATTTCATTTGGTTTCAGAATAATGGTAAATCTGACATAGAACTTGTATCTGAATTCATCCAACTCCAAGATGATGACATCAGTACGGAGATTTCACCGACTATTTCTAGTGTTAATACGGATAAGAAGTCGACCTTAGACTCTTTAGAAATCGTCTACTTCGAAAGTGGATTAAATAATAAAAGAAGTTTTCCACCATCCTCCGAAGCTAAGACCTTCTATTCTTCTGACATGTGTAGACCACTACAAACTAAAATTTTGCCAAATCAGTTCGTAACAAAACATGACTTGAGTGCAGGTACTTATCATCTACAGTATTCGAATATTTAGTGCATGTTTAAATACAGACATAATTTTGTTTGTTTATGTTTAACTTTAGCGGCTGTTAAAGATTTTTTCACAAGTCAACGAAGAAAAGATTATAAATATCAAGCAAGTACTAGTAAGCACAAAGAACGTTGAAAATACGGATCCTGATTTAGTATTTCACTTTTCACTTTAATTTAGTATTAATGGTTCTATATCAATTATTATAAATTATTATTTACATTTTTCAGAAAAAAATAGAAAAAAATGTGTTAAATCCAACAGTTATTAAAGCAATAAAAGGTAAACGTAAAATAATAATTTAATAGTTAAATTAACTAGTCAATATTGTGGCTTACATCGAAAAATTGTTTATGGTAACTGTCAAAACTTGATTAAAAAGTAGTTTCAACGACGATAAATTTAGTGCAGCTAAAAACACAAAATTAGAATCATTAAGAACAGAAAATCGTCGTCATACTGTGAGTTGAAAATAATTAAAAATTTACTACGGCCATCAATTAAAACTTAGTGGCTATAATTATCTCAAATATTCAATTTTACAGGAAAAAACCGAGGAAAAACCGAATGAACATGTTAATAATAAAAATTGATCACGCCATTTCTTAATTCTTTACGAGTCTTATAATTTTTTTTTTCTACTTTAAAAATGAAAAAAAATTGTGTGTCAGTTCCATCGCAAGACTGGAGTTTACTCCTTACGAACGATCATATTGTATATATAGATTAGTAAATGATGATAAATAAAATTAACTATTATATTACTTGAAGCATACATGATACATTTATTTACATTAATCCGTCAAAATAGCTAACTTTATTAACTTATTGATATTTTCAAATCGAAAATTTATATCGATAAATATAAATAAAAAATTTGTATGCAAACTCTAATTAACTTTAATGATTTCTTTAAAAAACAATTTTTCTTTTAAAAATAATTATTTGTATCAAAGATTGAAATTCCACAAAAAAATGTTAATTATCTTATAAACAATGCATTTTTATGTGACAATTGTTTAAGCAACAAGACATAAAAATTAAAAAAAATTATTTTTATGCAGCTGTTGACAACATATAAATGTATCATTAATATTTTAATAATATTTTGGAAAAATAAATTTTTTTGATGATTAATATAAGTTTTTAATTTTGCAAAAATGAAAATTATTAATAAAAAACTGAAAAATACAAACGTTTCAATTTTTCCGAAGGAGATCTATTCTGAAGCCTTCTAATAATATTTCACAGAGAGGAAAAATATCTCAAACTTATATTTTAATCATTTTAACACTTGCAATGTATCCAGTAGGCCCCTAATTTTTTTTCGCTCCTTAAATCTTATGTTTATTATTATTATTATTTCGATTTTTACTTGTATACCAGTCTTGATTCTTACAAGGCTGAGTAGTAAGTAGCTGTCGCATGTAGTGTGGCCTAGCTTGTTTAATTAGTGTATTAAGAGTTTATGGTTATTTTTATTAATTATTTAAAAATTAATCGAAACAATTACTATGATTTTTTACAATGATTATTATTAACTGTCATTATTATATTATTTAGTTAATATTATTATATCAGTGTCTCTGTAAGTTTGATAAAATTAGAAATTTGAAGTGTGTGAGAATTTATTTTGAAGCCGAGCGAGTTTAGCGAGCAAAAGAAAAATAATTGTAAAAGAATTTAAAAGAATGGGAAATTATTTTAAGTCCCAAGCCGATCTTGTATGGAAAAGAAATAATTTTTTTAAAAATTGATTTAAAGAATAAATACTTAGATTATGGCTGACGGACGGGATAGATCATAAAAGAATGACGATTAAAATAGAAAATAATTACGAGCGTTTCGACTCAATTATTTTCATTGAAAATCAAAACTTGGAATTTTTCGACGATCGTTGAGTTTGCGCGAGCCTTGACAGAGGGCGAAGATTTCTCGATTATCATGATGGTTCAAAAATATGTTTATTATCGTTTTGAAAATAATTTTAGATAAGGAATTCTTTCTTGGGAGCATTATTCGGTTAAATACTCTTCACGAAGATATTCAAAAAGATGATACTCCACCTAGAGACCTTCTGCTGAGGTACGGTAGGTGACCAAAAGCCGTGTGGGCGAGGGCGAGGAGGAGACTATCTTCTCGCTCTCGGAGTAGAGTTTAGAGCCCTTAGAACTGACGACTAGTCGCCCTAGAGGGGGGGGGGTGGTATTAGGGAACTAGTTTGTGTTTATAGACCACATTTTGAATTTTTAAACAGCAAATACCGTCGTGTATGTTTGAGATATAATAGGCTATTGTATTAGTCTATATTGCTTACATTGTTTATTGATTTTGAACCGCAGATATGTGTGAAAAGAGTGTTCTAATTTATTGTTTATGCTGTTTAATTTGCATATATTCTTTATATTGTTTATTGATACGATCAGGCCAATGAAGAGGTTTTCTTTTTTAACTTCCGGCTAAGGAAGTAGAGAATTTTCAAAAATCGGAAAGTCATTGGTTCTACTCCGTTTTTCAAAAATCGAGTTTTCATCAGATCTCGACATTTTGAGGTCCTAGGAAGCTTCCCTGACTATTCCGGCGAGGGTGTCACTATGTCTATATATATGTACTTCATTTTCGAAGGCTGAGAGCTGATTAGTTTTTGGAATCGATCGGTAAAGCCGTTTAAAAATGATTCCAAAAAAACTAGTTAAAAAAAAATTTTTTTTTGAGATTTTTTGAAATCTAGCGGTCTGAATCGGTTCAAATTTTTAGGAAATCTAAGTTTGGTGGAACCTAATCGAATGCCACCAACCGCGTTTCGATCAGTCGAGCCGTTCAAAAGTTATAGAGGTCACCCCCCCAACACACACACACACATAGTGACAGCATCGCGGGAGTAATCAGAGAAGCTTCCTGAGACCTCAAAACGTCGAGATCTGATGAAAACTTGATTTTGGCAAAACGGGGTGAAAACAATAGCTTCCCAATTTTTGAAAATCTTCGATTTTCTCAGCGGGAAGTTAAAAATTTTTTCAGAAGTGATTTTTTTGGAATAACTTTTACACGGCTCAACCGATCGATTTCAAAAACTAATCAGCTTTCAACCTTGAAAAACCACGTCGATCGCCGCCAATCTGGTAAAAATCGGTTGATTCGTTCAAGAGACATCGTGAACGAAAGAAAACCGAAAAAAGTTTTTTTTCTATGTTACTCCGAAATTTATAGTTTGACCAATTGATACTTAGTAATTCTTTATGAGGCTTAAAAAACCGCGTAGAATGCTGCCAACCGCATAAAAAATCGGTTCCTTCATTCAAAAGTTATTGCGGTTTAAAAATCCAAAAAATAGTGTTCGATGAAACTTCTATCTGACTTTTAAGCTCAAAGAGTGCAAAAGCATAGAAAAGGTATTTTTTTGAGCTCGAAGAGCTTAAAATAACACAGATGGTATTTTTGAGCTCGAAGAGCTCAAAAAAAAACGGCCATATACGAACGGAATTAACGGGTAGTAGCAGAGATCGCCTTTAGGGTCAACCATTTTCCTAATTTTTTTTTGATTTATTAATTAAAATGAATCGTTTTGTTTATGTTTTGTTGTTTTTAATGCGATCCCCGTTCATGACCCTGGACTCCAGCGAGGAAATTTCGAGCCGAGGATTAAATTAGTTTGTTTATTTGAAAACGTGGACGTCACAGTAGCGAGTCCGCCATCATCCTGGGTTTTTATACTGTCCTGTTTATTTTACCTTTGGACCCCAGAATATTTCTTTTCACTCCTGTGTTTCACCTTATAATTGGCCTTGTTTTTCACAGATTTTGAGTTCTCAAATTCAGATATACTCAACTTTATTATTATCACGCAGCTGTGGACCGACTTGTGATTTCTGTGCTGCATTTACTCTATTCCTCACCCCTTTCAATCGGTAATTGGAATAGTAGCAATGGGGAAACCACAAAGACAACTTATGCTAGTACAGTTCGGCTACTGTAGTTACCCCTGGTGGTTGGTGTTGAAACTATTCTTATAACCGCCAAAGCTCGAACCTTCGCCTCACGACACGATGTACGAACAAACTTACGGGAAAATGACTTTTCCCGCTCTGCTGACGCGCTTCTCTTGAATTTTATGTTCAATAAGTTAACAAAGTTTTTATTAATAAAGAACCCAATGTAGGCATCGCTTATGGATGCCAGAGCAACCGTTTTCGGCCGTATTTTTATCCATCTGGGAAAATTATAAATATCGGTCCTACAGTTCCGGACGTAGAGACTTTTTTTTTAGAAAATTTACTCCTATTTTTTAATCCTTTTAAAAATTTTAAAAATCTTTACTAGTTTTTGAGACATTAGCAAAAAACTAAACCCCTTTTTGTTTTTTTAGTTAATTGAAAAACATCATTTTTTTCAGAAATCTAGATGCAATGCCGAATCGAATGATAAATCAATTATAATTTTCGGAGACTACTGAAAAAAGTTAACCAAAAAGGCACTTGTTGACTAGACTACATATCCTATGTACGTCTTAACACTCACGCCTGAAAAATGAAAGCTGCGCAAAATAGGTTGCTCACCAAAACGTAGCGAGGTCATTCGTTCAGTAGATTTTACTCCTCATATTTATTCCATACCGGGGGCCTTATATGAAAATCGATTCTTAAAGAGTAAACTCCAATGATTTATAAGGTTAGTAAAATATTTCTACTAGGTGCCACGAAAAAGAAAAACATAATTATTCTTCATGTGCATCAAACGTTTTTTTTCGAATAAACTCAAAATTTATAATCGTATAATATCGCAAGAATATCATTCTTAAATAATAACAGTAATTCATGCTTACCTGTAAATCTATATTGACTGAATGGAAAGGCTTTCATTTTTGATAAGTTTAGCAGCGTTTTATCTCTACAAACATTTTTACTTATATTTCTGTGTATACTTCAATGGATTTTTTTGATTATATGTTATTAATAACTCCACGTATATCGATAGGTGGTACATATATAGGTACATGTATTTACGCATATACGCGCACATACTTTTTGTATGTGCGTTTACATATATTTCCCTATGCATTTGACGATGTATTTAGATATATATGCTTGCCTAGGGTGTGCCAAAATTCAATTTCCTTGAAAAACCTTTTAAAATTAGAATTTTGAATCCCCTTTTTAGCAGGAGCTGTCTTCGGAAATTTCCTAACATATATTAGGGTGAGGTGATTTATTTGATGTTCATAGAACTTAACAGGAGATTTAGTTGAGCCCTTCCGGCCAAAATTTGAAATTTCAGCGGAAAAACCCAAACTAAACTCCTGTTAAAAACTATATCGTGCATATATTTTTTCTATACTTCACATATATTTTCGCATATATTTGAAATCGTTCTCGAAAATGTATACAGAAATATATATTTTTTTGGTGTGGGTCATGTTGACAGGTAGAAGTCTACAGCATGTATGGCTATCACACTCTAAAGTACCTCAATTTATACTGATGAAGCAGTCGAATCCTCTTTGGTACTTACCACTGATTCACTTTCTGTATTTATAAACACTAACCCATGTTTATTCCAGCATGCCAATCATTAATCTCTGAATAAGTTGTGTGACATGTCTGTATTGACATGATCATCATAAATATGCTTCAGATTCATTTCATCTTGACGGAACGGAACGAGAAAGCTTACATTATCTCTACCCGAGTAAAAATGAAATTATTATTTTTCACGAAAAAATAATAAATTTCGATCGACCACCGCACCACTGCTGCACTACCGCCGCACAATTCTAAATCATGCCTACAATTTCGCAAATAATGATTTCATCATTCATTTATTACGCAATTAATTAATTAACAATTAATTAATAAATAATAAATAATTAATAACCTAACTGGAAATTTGAATGTAAGACCTATTGTTCAACCTCCTTTTATTCAAATACCTGATATTCAAACAAAAAAAAATTTTTCAAATGAGACCGAAGTACCGCGAAATTATTGATTTTTTTAGCCGTATCGTCTTCGGGTTAAACAGAACCAGCACGCCTATCGAAATACTCTGAAAGAATTTCTAAAATCAAACTGCGATGAGATTCAATCCTGGATCGCCTGCATGAAAGTCTCGAGCATAACCAACTGTGCTCCAAGCCGTAAATTAACTAAGTAAATTTCGATTAGTTATTCGAATAATCAACAAATATTTTATTTTAATGTATACCACTACCAAAGAGTAGACATCCACTAATTCAACTTAAGAAAGTAAGAAACTTTGAGTAAATATATATTCTCAAACCTCAAACCGTTTGGATGTACAATAAGAGACAAGCAAAGTATTCGTCTCTCCACAGTTTGATGGTCCGCAAAATACAGCACGTACACTATTTGGAAATAGATCACCGCGTCGTTTGAGTTTTTTCACACCGGTCCCTTGAACAATTTGATCAAAGTTGATAACTGGTAATTGAGCTCTTGCTTTCTTTAACTCTATGATTTCTCAATTATTTCTGAGGCTCAGAGGTATAAATAAAGGCTTATGTAGATCACCATGTCAGTCTTTGAAGTGTCATGTCTGAGAGCAGACGTGGTAAAGGTGCTGTCAGCAATATTATAAAACAAGCTCCACACACCAGGATATCAGAACTGTGGTCCAGGTACAAAGTTAGCTAAGAGGTTCGATTGAAGTGATCCAGGTATAAATACTTTGGACTCTGTTTGTAAGCAACACGATACTGCTTACTCAACAAATCGTGAAAATTTGGAAGCCCGTCACGAGGCTGACAAAATCCTTGCTGAGAAAGCATGACAACGATATTTAGCAAGAGACGTTGCTATTAGTGAAAAAGCTACTACTTGAAGTGTGAATATAAACATAAAGTTAACGAGACGTTTCTGTGTGGAATTAGAAAGAAAAAAAATTAGGAAAACAATTGACCCTAAAGACCATCCTTCAAACACCTCTTGAAGATGCTCGCAAGGCTGTCAAGAAAGTCGGTAAAAAGAAAAACGTTCGATTGCCTCGTATTCTACCAGTAGCTTTAATGATTAGCGGAGTATTTCCATTCTTGATTTCCCTGTTTGCAGGGCTTACAGTGACATGGGACTTTATCTGAAACCATGCCCAGAGGGAACTGGCTGCAAGACGTCAAAAAACCAGGAGAGCTACCCTATCGAGCACTGACTAACATCTATTAATTAACATATGCCAAGCTGCTTGGAATTCCGAATTTCTGTGGAGTTTTCATGAGAAATGATTTACCAAAATCTGGACCTAAGACAAATGAATCAGCAATAATAAATTTTCATGATCAACTTGAACCTGGAACTCAGTGGGTTGCATACAAGAGGAATCATGATCAATTAATTTTTTTTGACAGTTTTGGTAATCTGCAGCCTCCTGTAACAGATAATTCAATTTCATCCGTTCGATAGCTGCCTTAATTATTTGCCACCAGATTATTATAATGGTGTCCTGGAAACCGGAGAGAATATGAGAGAAAATCTGCAGGGTATAGAGGGATAGAAAATCATCTGGAAATGATAAAATTAATAATTAGTGGTTACCAATTATTTATTGTACAATAATCACTCTCATATGCATACTTTAAATTCAATTACCAATTTTATATTAAATAATTCCTTAATTGATACGCGTGAAATAGAGGGGAAACCATATCTTAATTCATGGGTATGTAGACCACGTAATATCTAAATTCCTTTACCAATATTAACACACACACACACACACACACACACTGTATTTTTGAGCTTAAAGAGCTCGAAAACGTCATAAGTGCAATTTCAAGCGTTTAGATATTGGCGGGAAGTTGCAGGGATGGCCTTCAGGGTCAACCATTTTCCTAATTTTTGATTTATTGATTATAGACTAAAAATAAATAATTAACATCGCTGCGTTCTAATAAAAAGAACCACGAGATTAGATATTTACCTGATAATTTACAAGAGTGTCCAAAACGTTCGGTGGAACAACCTCTTCTGAATTCCGCTGGTTGCAACTTGCTTGCACTCGGTTTCGGCCCTTCGCCCTTCTTCCTACTACCTAAAATATCCGACGACTTGTCAATTCAGGGTATATTTACCCTGTTACACTCCACAAGACGCAATGGAATATTTCGATGTTCTTATCGTAAAGTACAATCATAAAAGATATCAAGACTTTGATACAATCATTTGCGGTCATCTATACTTGAGATTGCTGACTGGACTACTATAAATTGAAATGACTCGGGACTACAAGCGTCAGTTGTGGTAGTCATTCACCTTGACACTATCTGGGCATTTCTCCGTATTAGAAGCAAATTATTTTCCACCAATTGAGCTATCACCTACAAAAAATTATGTACTTAGACTTGCTAAGCTCCTAACATTCAATTCAATACCAAATATTTATGATGATGCTAATAAATTCTAGGTGTCATCAAAAAGATCCAAGGGAAGTACAATCAAAAGATTTCAGGAAATAACTATACCAACAGGGAGTTATGATGTAACACGGCGTTTTGCCTGTTCAACTAGCCTTAAAATTAATTAAGTAAAGAAATAAATGATCTAAACAAAATATGAAATGAGGGTAATTAATTAAGGGGGTCATCAAAATTGTTCTCACGGTTTTTGGAACCGGATGTTAATAAGAAACTATTAACTAAACAACATGGCCAATATTTGTTAACAACATAAGAATAACAATTTCGCGACTTATTAACAATAACATTGTTTCCACTTACACACTCACAATAATTTCCGAATTTAATCTTCGATTCTGATAATTAACTAATTATAAATAATATTTCAATAGTTTTAACAAAATACAATTAACTAATAAATTCATGAACGTAAGTTCTAATGTTATCAAATAACTTCTACGAATGAGAATTTGTAACAGGGTAAAATTACCCTAAATCGATAAGTCAGCGGATATCTATAACTATTCGACGTTGCACTGGCGCGTCTCGATCTTCGGACATAAAGAGAGAATAGGCGGGGGTGAGTTTGGCTTAATATAGGTGAGCCGTGTAATGGAAAAGGGAGAAGTAGTGTGACCGGCAGACATAGTGCCACGGAAATGGAGAAGGACCGATCCCCGGTGTAGTGACGAGACGGAGGAAGCCAACTACAACTAGGACTTCATCTTCAATTAAAGAGATAGATCATCGTTTTATTCGTCAAGGTATCAATTATTACTCTGTGGGAAAGAAGTAAACGGCGGTTTACCAAATCCTCGGTTACTTCCCCTAATTAATTATTAATTGGATCGTTTAATCGACGATTATATAATTAATCAGAATTTTAATATTCGTTAGTTTGAATTGAGTGATTTTCATGGAGGCTTATACCCGAGTCACTTAACCGACCTTGCGGGATAAAACACTCTTCGCGAGAAATTTTTAATGAACAAAAATTAATCAAGTAAATTAATTAACACCCGAAAAATTCGTTTATTTAATCGTTAAAATTTTATAACAATTAATTTAAGAAAGAGTAATTAATTTTATGCTTGGAAAATAATCGACAAGCATTTTCTCGTGGAATTTTGGTCAAGCGTTGATATATCTGCACCACGGTAATTCCAAACACCTAAGGTCAACGACAACCAAACTAGCGAATGTTCTGACTAAGAAATTTGAGTTTTTACGTTTGTTGATTTTTACAATTTAGAAAATTATGAGGATATAATCGAAAATTTTATTAAGAATTATTTATTGAAATTATTTGATATTGTGAAATGTTATTATCACGTGAAAATTAATTAATTTGGGCTTAAGTCCGCAGATGTAGATAAATTAAAATTACCAAAAATTAATAATTAGCTGCATGGACATTAAGTCCAGGAACTGAGTTATTTTATGTTGAAAATTATCACAGAGAAATTCGGTTATAATTAATTAATTCTCATCGTTAATTTTATATGAATAATTTTGAACTTGATTATTAAAATTGTTTAGATTAAAATGATTATCAAAATAATTCTCGGTTTATTGATTTAAGATATTAAGATCTTTTGTTTTAATAATTATGGTTGTAACATTAAGATCACGACATTAAAGTAATGAGAAATTTTAATCTATTTTAATACAGAATTAAAATAAGCAATGGGAATTTGGAAGTTGAATGTTAGTTCAAGTTATTTGCAATTTGATTGTTAATTGAAAAATATTGTTTTATTAAATTCTAATGATTGAATATTTTAATGGCTCAATTTTAAGTTCTAAATCAAATAAATTATCTTCAATTATTAAATTTTCAAGTAAAGACAATTCGGTATTGTCAGTGCGTAAGATTTGTATGGGTTATGTGTGAGTTGCAGAGTATCTAGGTCTACGTTTGGTCACTGGGCTGTTGTTCTGTAGCAAAGTGTGAATAAACTGCAGTGTCGAGTCGAATCGTACATTTACGATGGAGTATATACGAGTGTGTGTGTAGAGTAGAATCATGCATGTATTGTGCTATACACAATTACATCTATATCTGCTGAGAGAGAGCGTGGGCGTACGAAATCAGATGACTATATATATATACACTAGTCACAAAAATTAAGGGATATAAAAAAAATTCCAAATTTTTTGGTGATTTTCAGCGAGCTGTAACTCCGAGGAAAATGATCGCACAGAAAAAAAAAAAAAGCAAATTGTAGCTCCAAGTGTCTAGTTTTTAGATATGACCATGAAAATTTTTTGTCATCGTCAGGTCTGGAGAAATCCTAAGAAAACTACTGAAAAAAAATTTTTCGAAATTTTTTTTCGTCTTAAAAAAGGTCTACGGGCTTCAAAAAAATTTTTTCGATTGTTTCGTTTAAAAGCTCTTTTAGTAAATTTAATACCCTTTAATTTGACGTAATCAAAAAGCCTGTACGATAATTTGCCGCGGAGTTATCGTCAATCAAAGCAAAAATGTTTTGTTTGACTTTGGAAATCAATAACTCTGGAAATAATGACCGTATAGGAAATCGAAGGAGGGTTTTGAACACTACACAATATTCTCTATAAGAAAACGTAAACCGCTTTTGAAGAAAAAATTTTTTTTGAATTGAAAACTCGGACTGAAAAAAAGACAAAAATTCGCATAATTAAGGATATTTAGATAACTTGGTATAACTTTGGATAAAATGGATGAACGAAGGATATCGTTGGTAATTTTTAACTTCAAAGTGTCCCCTAAAATCCCTAAGAAATTCAAAGCGCTGCGATTTTTTGTTCATAGTGCCCAGAAGCTTCAAATTCTGTGTTTTCGCAAAAATCACCATTATGAGCAATTTTGTGATTTTTATTCATTTTTCCATTGAAAAAAATTTTTTTTCAAAATTCTTTATTTTTCGATCAAAGAGATTGATTTTTCAAGAAATTTGAAAAAAAAAAAATTTCAATTTTTTTCGAAAATTTTTTTCGAAATTTTCTCAATTTTTTTCGACTGTTGTTTTACCGGCGGCATTAGCGTTACCCAAAGCGTACCACGTGGAGGTTGCTAGGTCGGATTTACGCTTCTCACACACGCGCGCGTGTGTGTGTGTGTGTGTGTGTGTGTGTGTGTGTGTGTGTGTGTGTGTGTGTCTTTGTTTGCGTGTTTGTCTGTTTGCAGCTGCCGAATGACCTCTGTACGCACGGCAGTAACTGCTCAGTACCGTGTATTGCCACCTCTGTTCCGAATCACAGCTCGTAAACGCTCTTGCATGTTGATGCATCGTCGAATATCACGTTGCGAAATTCCTTGCCAACAACGTAACAACGCTTGAGTCAACTGATGAAGATTGTGCAGTTGCGGATAGTCTCGCCGCAATCGACGCCCAAGCATGTCCCAAACATGCTCAATTGGGTTCAAATCAGGACTCATCGCTGGATGATTAAGCGTTGTTACGTTGTTGGCGCGGAGAAAAGTTCGCGTACGAACTGCAGTGTGAGGACGAGCATTATCCTGCATCAAAATGAACCGTCTTGCCCCCATGCGTGTGCGCATAGGCAGGACGTGTGGCTCCAGAATTTCGTCGACGTACCTATCGGCAGTCAACGTCCCACGAACGATGACCAACGGGGTTCTGGTATTGAAGGACACGCCTGCCCACACCACGACTGATCCACCATTGAAAGCTGTAACTGGTCTCGTAAAACCATCCCGATCTCGTTCTCCACGACGGCGCCAAACGAGAGATCGTCTATCGCTGCCATGAAGACAAAATCGAGATTCGTCAGTCCATAATACACTGGTCCACTGTCTACGACCCCAATGGTGATGATCATGAGCATAGGCCAATCGGGCTCGGCGATGTCGTGGAGTGAGCATAGGCACGCGATTTGCGCGTCTAGCGCGTAGTCCTTGCTCTCGAAAGCGATTTCGAACCGTCGATGCCGATATGTGTTGTTGGGGAGGACGTTGTCGATGATTGCGAAATTGATGAGCGATCGTGTGGGCATGCGCAGTAGGGTTTCGACGAGCTTCTCGAATGATAGCTCAATCATCACGCTCGGTAGTGATTCGTAGTCTACCTTGACCCGGACGACGATCGTAACTTTGAGTCGCGTTAAATCGGGCATAGGCCCGACTGATAACGGACTGGCTCACTCCCATAGAAGCTGCTACTTCCACCTGACTGTAGCCCTCTTGAAGGAGGGTAACAATGCGAGCCACATCTGTGGCAGCTAAATGTCGACGAGGCATATCAAAAGGTGCTTATCAAAGAAAAGCTTACATAAAATTCACGTAAGGAATTTAGGCTAAAAAGAAAACGTAAAATTGAAGTTTTGTGTGAGGAAAAGCCGAACTCTGCGGGGGTATATCAATTTGTTTTTATTGAATTTTTAAAATGAGATTTAAAACTAAGGCAGTTGTAGCGGACAGAAAAATTGAGTTAATTTTTTTGACAATAGTGAAGCATTCTGAAGACGATAAAAAAAAATTAAAAAAATTTTTGATAAAAAAATTTCGAAAAAATTTTCGAAAAAATTGAAAATTTTTTTTTTTTTTTCAAATTTCTTGAAAAATCAATCTCTTTGATCGAAAAATAAAGAATTTTGAAAAAAATTTTTTTCAATGGAAAAATGAATAAAAATCACAAAATTGCTCATAATGGTGATTTTTGCGAAAACACAGAATTTGAAGCTTCTGGGCACTATGAACAAAAAATCGCAGCGCTTTGAATTTCTTAAGGATTTTAGGGGACACTTTGAAGTTAAAAAATTACCAACGATATCCTTCGTTCATCCATTTTATCAAAAGTTATACCAAGTTATCTAAATATCCTTAATTATGCGAATTTTTGTCTTTTTTTCAGTCCGAGTTTTCAATTCAAAAAAAATTTTTTCTTCAAAAGCGGTTTACGTTTTCTTATAGAGAATATTGTGTAGTTTTCAAAACCCTCCTTTGATTTCCTATACGGTCATTATTTCCAGAGTTATTGATTTCCAAAGTCAAAAAAACCTTTTTTGCTTTGATTGACGATAACTCCGCGGCAAATTATCGTAGAGGCTTTTTGATTACGTCAAATTAAAGGGTATTAAATTTACTAAAAGAGCTTTTAAACGAAACAATCGAAAAAATTTTTTTGAAGCCCGTAGACCTTTTTTAAGACGAAAAAAAATTTCGAAAAATTTTTTTTCAGTAGTTTTCTTAGGATTTCTCCAGACCTGACGATGACAAAAAATTTTCATGGTCATATCTAAAAAACTAGACACTTGGAGCTACAATTTGCTTTTTTTTTTTTCTGTGCGATCATTTTCCTCGGAGTTACAGCTCGCTGAAAATCACCAAAAAATTTGGAATTTTTTTTATATCCCTTAATTTTTGTGACTAGTGTATTAGCTCTAGCTTCGGCTAGAAAATTCTCGAACAATTTTCTTACCGGTATTCGTTTAAATTCGGGAGTCATCGTAGTCGTCAAGTTGCGGCGTAGGCGCAGAACGGTATCGCGCAGATCGGAGCCGTATAGGAAAAACCGAATTGGCGCGTGCGGTGGCCAGGACCACTAGTTGCTCTGAGGCCCTCAAATCAGTCGTAATTTTTACGTAATCTCTCTTGCACATTACATAGCATACAATACAATTCATAAATTTTCAAAAGTCATATCGTTTTACTTCACTTAACTCAATATCACTTCCATTCATCTTCACAAATTCAGCTGAATCCAGTTATTCGCTGATCAGTGCAATTTTGTAGAAAATTGCGCGACAATTCGGGCAGACGCCATACATCCGAGCTCTCTCTCTCACATTTTTTGGGTATTGACGGCCCGTGGTTGATCACGCCGCCTTGGCTTTCATCGGTTCTCGCACACACACATACAGTTTAACACGACTCTCAACGAGTCGTTAATATTCGCCTATAATTGGCAATACGCATTGACTATCCAACGGGAATAGTTCAATATTATCATAGTTACGGTCCTGCCCTGACTAAACAACAATAGTTACGGTCCCGCCCTGACTAAATAACAATTACACATTCATACACGATTTTTCTTGTACTTATCATCGAGGAGGTTTTTTTATCTGGCTTCACCAGATTTTTCCTCCTCTGGGACAATAAACTTCTTCCTGTTGTCCCAAACATCGAGTGTAATTTATTTAAAATTCCTATCCATCCAAAATATTAATCAAATTAAATTTTGAAAATCTGAAGCACGAAATCTCGGCGCTTTGACGAGCTTTCGACAAAACATAATCGGAAATTCAGCAACAAATGGTCGTAAAGACTTTAAAAAAATTCATTTTCTTCTTCGGTAGACGCCGAATGGAGCTCGTCGAAAATAAGATTTAAAAATCAACGGGTAGACGCTGAAAAGGGCTCGTCGAGAATAAGTATATTGTTAAGTGTGGATAGTATGAGTGAATGAGTGAATCTTTGTTAAATTTTTCTAAGTAAAGATATTGTTAAGTTTCTCTTTTATTGTTAATAAATGTTGGCCAAATTTGTTAATTAATTATTTATTATTAAACAGCACCTTCTTCCACTCTCTCTACCCAAAGATAAAGAATTTTCAGCTCTGAACCGGTTCCAGGAACCGTGATTAAAAATTCTGGTGACGCCCTGATAATTATTGTTTATTGTTAAATTTGTTAGTTTACTTATAAATTAATTAAGGGCCAGTCTGAGCAGGTAAAACTGTTACAAATTAATTCCGATAGTTAATTTCAAGTGTAAATCTTAAATCTGTCTTAACTTCAAGTTATAATTTTAAATCATCAATTGTAAAATATAATTCTGTCGTAAAAATCGACAAACGTATGCGTTCTTAAAATAGATGATTGAATATTCGCTTGTCTGTTAGTTATGACCTTGAGTACTCGGTTGTCTACGACTTTCAATCATCTATTGACGCTCGACAAAAATTCGTAAGAAGACACTCGTCGTTTTTTTTCACAAGTGTACAAATTAATTATTTGTTCTATCTAAATTATTGGATTACAGTGTCACGTAAGCAAATCCGATTGTAAAAATTATTACAAAGTAAAATTCTCAACTAACGAAACGAACCATGAATATTCACTTTAAGGTTGACTGAATGATTATCGGGTTTAACTCCCCATGGAAATCAGTCAGTGCTAACTAACGAATAGTACTAATTATTATTAAATAAATAAGTTGAGAAGAGAAAGAGTAGACCGGGCATAAACCGCAGCCCACTCTCCACCCACGGAGCAATTTCGGTACCTTGTTGTGGATGTGACGATCTAGCTCCCCGCCTGAGGTTGAAATCCTGATAGTATTGCAGCTTCTCCGTCGTTTCGTAATTGCTCCAGGGATCCGATCTGAGTATCAAGTTGTTCATTGTTTAAACCTTGACTTGTGAATTGAATACGCATTAGTAAACTTGTTTAATTAAAAACTGGGAAAAAATTACACTAAATCGTTGCGTTTCTATACTAAACGTGCGAATAGATAATTACCTGCTTAAATTCTTTTCTGCTACCGCACGGATCGGTGATTACACCGCTTCTCTCGAGTACTCGCTTCGTTCGCATGTGCTAACTCCCAAACTCCCTCCTCTCTACTCTCTTTTGAAGCTCAAAGATCGAGATGCGCCAATGCTACATCGAACAATGGTCGATACCCGATGACTTATCGATACAGGGTACATTGACTCTGTTACAATAAAATTAGAGATATTGAAACCTATATAAACGAATCATTACCTGAACTGAGTTTCACTTTAAAAGCAAAAAACAATGAGTTAAGTATTGAAATAAAATGTCATCAGTATGTAAATTGTAAACTTAATGATTCCATTGGATCATTTTTTGGATTTACCAACCGCGTGCGTGAACCCAACACAGAACATAAATCTGATTTACCAGTCAGAGTATTAAAAATCAACGCTCTGAGAGTTGAGTGAAACATAACTACTGGATCATACATCAATGGTGATAAGAATCACACAATCCATGAATTTTTCCCGAGAGTTCCAGCAGGATGTAAAATAGTAGAGGAGATAACAAGCATAATTTACCTGCGTCGCCGTACGAACAATACACAACGCTAGACTCCGTATCGTTGACCAGGACGGGAGAATAATGAATTTCCATGGTGAGACTACTACACTTATACACCAATGCTGAATGAAATTATTCTGTAAAATAAATTATAATTAATATGAAGATATAATTTACAAACCTAAGTGGTTTAGTGCTACTATTTTCATCTAGTGTTAACTACCAGTGATACAAGGGTACTGGGACTGATGGATGAAGAAGATTCAAGCAGGTCAAAATTATAATTTTGACGTACCAGAGAAATACGGAGAGTTGAAATCACCCAAAAGTACCAGTGCTCCAGCATCCATGACAGGGTTTGACGAGAGAAGCTCAAGGATGTCGGAAAAGATTTGTGCAGGCAGATCAGGTGAAATATATATAGTCACTAAGTAAATTTTAACACCATGGTTTATGATTTGGATACCTACGATCTCAATCTGGAGAAATTCTTTAAGGATATTATCAAACTTTAAGGGTGCTACATTAAGTGAATTCCTACAGGCAATTAGTACACCTCCACCCGACTTCCTGAACTCTGCCTGTCGATCACATCTAAAAACAGCATAATTATTATTGAAAATTTCATTATCAAAAACACCAGATTTAAGCCATGTTTCAGAGAAAGCAAAAAGGTCATACTCAGCCATAAAACTTTTACTATAAATTTCATCCAGTTTAGTATTTAATCCCCTAACATTTTGATAGTATAATGTTAGGCCTGAGGAATTAAGGATTAGGTTTGAGTTGTTGTGATTCTCGGAGTCGATGCTGAAATAGTTCGACGATCCTGAACTATGGTCGGTTGACCATTTCGAGTGACTATCCTCCAATTCATCTCCCCAGCTGCAATTCTCTCCTGCAGTTGTTGACGGACTAATTTCTGCTCTTTCCTCTGCAGTTCTGTGCGGTTGTGCACAATCGAAAAGTTCGTTGGCAGTGTAAGGTTTGTTTTCCTCTTTTTCTCCAGTATTAGAGACGATATGATCTGATCAACAGTAATGTGGTTAACGAATGCAACCTTAATTGGTCTAGGCCGTATCAAGCTAGTAGAAAATTTACCGATTCTTGAGCAGGATATGATCCTAACATTCATGCTATAAATCTATTAATATTAATCATTAAATTATTATTGTTTTTATGTAATACTCATTATAATTATAATAATATTATTGATAAATTTATAGTACAGATAGATGACATTTATTAATTTATTATAGTAATAATTTTATTATATTGACAATTACATAAATAAAAGATTTATATAACTTTTATTTTGGAACATTATATTTTTCAAACCATTGGTAGTTGATTCAAAACAATTATTTGTTTTATAGTAAATTTTTTATTGTCTTAAGTACATTTTATGTTACTTATTAATAGGACCAGGCTCATTTAAATGCTCATTCAAAGAACTGCGAAAGTCCTGGCCCTACTTTTTAAATTTTTTATTGTTTTAAGTCTTAAGTCTTAAGTCTTTAAAAAGATATCGGTGACGGTATTATCTAAATGAATTGACTGTAAACTGAAATCATCACTGTCATAATTATTGTCGTCGATCATTACCTTGTTATTAATAACTGGATTATTATTAAACGAAGTATCAACCGATGCTTTTACACGTTCAGTCTCCAAAATTGCCTGCTCACAGCATTTTTTCAATCGTCGATTTTTTTGACTCTTAGACAGTTCACTGAATCTTTTTCTTTCAGACATCTTGAGAAAAAAATATTTGAAATTGAAAAAAATCATAATTTATATTTATTTTTTGGATGAATGTATACGTTACCTTTAAAATCGAATGATTTGTCAAATTTATCACTGATAAAAACATGAAATGTCATACACAGTCAAATGTTAATTAGCTATGAATATGCACTTACATCATTTTTAGAACTTTTAATTTACAAATTACGGAATCACTGGTTATAAATAATTAATTGATTTCACTAAATTAAAGTTTTGCAATTCGACGCTGAATGTAAATAGAAAACGTACCATACACTTATAGGTTATATTAAAGCAGGGATAAAAAATAAAAATAAAATTTACATCGTTGTGCGCATGCGCTAATACAATTTAATCCTACCTCAGCAAAAAGACCTCTGAAAGAGTTCATATTCATGACATCTTACGAAGTCAGAAAAAAGACCTCTTAAAAAGCTCACATTATTGATGTCTTATGAGTTCAGTGAGTAAACTACTTGAAGAGCTCACATTTTAGAAGTCTTACAAAGTTTGTTAAAAGATTTCCTGTCGACTTCTTGATTAAGAGTTCTGATTGATGAGATCGTTAAGACATCATATTCAGACTTCTTATGGACGTATTTGAAAAGACTTCTTCCAGAAGTCTTTCTGACTTGGGTGCTATCTGGGATGTTACCATAACGTGCCTAGTGGATACATTGTGTCATCTTAAAGTTCCCACAATGGTTACATACAAAATCCATCACGTAACCAGAGTGGACACATGTTGTTATCAAAATGTTCCCACAATAAGTACAGATAAGAACCACAATGTACCCAGAGTCAGTATATATATATATATATATATATATATATATATATATATATATATATATATATATATATATATATATATATATATGAATTCAAAATGGATTCATTATAGTTTTAATATGTACTCACTCTAGTTTTACTGTGGAAACATAATGGACAAATGTGACAAACACACTCTGGAAACATGCTGGAATCAGTCTGATTTCAGAATGTTTCCAAAGTGATTCTATAGTGTTTCCAGAATGAATCAAAGGTCGCGAGGGAAGCACTTGACACAGTTATTGGAGCCTCAGAAAAAACATTTAAGTTTGAATTGACCGAACGAAGAATTTCAAAGTAATTCTGAAACAAAATTTTTTTTTATTTTTCCGTTAATGGAAACTCACAATCGAATCAACTAATTTCAACCGGGCTGGCGGCGATCGACGTAGTTTTTGGTTGTTAATAGCTGATTAGTTTTTGGAATTGATGAATAAAGCTGTTTAAAAGTTATTCTTAAAAAACCACATTTGTAAAAAAATTTTTTTTGTAGTTCTATTGAGATCTCTTAAAATCTACTAGTCCGAATCGATTCGAATTGTATTCAAAATTTAAGTTTGGTCAAGCCCTTTTGAATGGCACCAACCGCGATGAAATCGTTCAAGCCAGTCAAAAGTAATAAGAGGGTCACACACACACACACACACACACACACACACACACACACACACACACACACATATATATATATATATATATATATATATATATATATATATATATATATATATATATATATATATATATATATATATATATATATACACAGACCTGCATACATACAGACATACGGATATAATCGCAGGAATAGTCAGGATAGTTTCGAGATCTGATGAAAACTCGATTTTCGAAAATCGGGGTAACACCAATAACCACGATTTTTGAAAATTTTCAATTTTCTTAGCGCGAAGTTAAAAATTTGACTTTGTTCCTTGAACACATTAGAATAAATCAATAATTTTTCTAAACATCTTCGAAAACGTTAAATTGCTGAAAAAAATCTATGTATATAGTAGCTGTTCTATAGATAGATTGACTCATTACGATATCTCGGAAACCATCAGACCTCGAAACTTGAAATTTAGTAGGGATATTACTTTTGACATATAGAGGTCAGCTAAGAACGAATTTTAAGAAATTCCATTCCAATAGTGGTTCGCGGGGGCATTAACAATGAAAAATTTTCATTTTTAAATTATAGCTAATATCGACTCCAAATTTAGTAGGATTCTTCTGCAAGAGATGTAGAAATGATCTATGAACGAATTTTACGATATCTCACCCCCACAGGAGGTTGCGGGGGTCAGTATTAACAATGAAAATTTTTAATTTTCAGGCTATAGCTATTACAAATTTCAAATTTTGTAGGGATTTTTTATAAGTGATGTAATAATTATTTATGAACGAATTTCGCGACATTCTACCCCTCAACGGGTTGCGGGGATGGGTATTAACAATGAAAATCTTTAATTTTGAAGCTATAGCGTTTATCGACTTCAAATTTGGTAGGAGTCTTCTTTAAGTGATGTGAAAATAATTTATGAACAAATTTTACGATAGCTCACGCCACAGGGAGTTGTGGGGGTGGGTGTTAACAGTGAAAATTTTTTATTTCTGAGGTGTAGCTCTTATATGCTCCAAATTTGGTAAGGATCTGCTATATGTGAGGTAGATATGATCTAAGAGCGGATTTTATGACAATCTACTTCCAATAGGAATTGCGGGGGTGGGTGTTAACAATGAAAATTTTAAATTTCTAAGCTATAGGTGCTACATACTCCGAATTTGGTCGCTATCTTTTATATGTGTTGTAGAAATAATTCATAAATTAATTTTACGATATCTCACCCCGAAAAAGATTGCGGGGGCGTTAACAATGGAAAATTCCCGAATTTGGACTACAGCTCCATAGCCTCTAAATTGAGTAGAAATTTTCTGTGAGAGATGTAGAAATAATATACAAACGAATTTTACGAGAGCTCACCTAACAGCGGGGTTTGCGGGGGTGGGTGTTAACTATTAAAATTTTTAATTTCCAAACTATAGCTTCTATTGTGGCTAAATTTGGTGAAAGTTTTCTCTTTTCTGTATTTGATACAGAAATGATCTAAGAGCGGATTTTACGACAAACCACCCTTAATAAGGATCGCGGGAGTGGGTTAACGATAAAGAATGATAATTTCTAAAATATAGCTTCTATAAGCTGTAAATTTGGTAGGAATCTTTTATTATTAGTAAAAATATTTAGAATCTTGATATTTCCCATTTTCTTTATTTTATAATACTGAGTTGAGTTAAAATGAGAAAACAGTTCGATAATTTATCCAGGACTGCTAAAAATAAAGTTCTAAAATGAATAAAGTTAGCAGACGAAGAAAAATCATGGTGTCTAAACAGCACAATAAAAAAAAAAAACAGTGATGAAAAATGTAAAAAAAAATCAGGTAAGCTTATTATTTGCGAGCAATAAATTAAAGTAAATTGGCATTTAATTCAGTAATTATAAGTATTACGATTTATCTTAATTCAATAATTTTCTTGTGTAAAGATAGACTTTTTTTATGAGTATTTGGTAAATAAAATCGTGTGTTTTTCGTCTACAATTTTAGAACATTCTCTCTTCAGGTCTTCAACTTCACCAATTCAGTCAGCATTAAGGGAAAATAAGGACTTGGATGCAATCATTCATTTTAGTTATGAAAATAACAATGACACTGTTGAGACGATGGGACCAACAGAAGAAAATAATATGGAACCGGAAAATGAAGAGATGATGAAAAAGAAAAACGAAGAAATAAGACCAGGGGACGAACAAACGGCGACATCGGGAATCCACGAAGAAATATTGGAAGACCTAATTGAAGAGGAAGATGAAGAAGTAATTGAAGAGGAAAATAAAGAAGTAATTGAAGAGTATGATGAAACGGTCGATGAAGATGAGAATGACCTACAAGAATTAGAGGATAAAATAGAAGAAAACGAAAAGAATGATGAATACGATGACGATAGAGAAAAAAATAGAAAAAATGATACAATAAATAACGATATCAACAACAACAATAATGACAATAATTATAGAGCTCATCCTGATTTTGACAATCTATATTATGAACGCCCTGTTTTTGAAGGTTCACCATTGACAGTAGAGAAAGTATGATGGTAATGATGAATTTAGTCCTGAAACATAACCTTTCAGAGTCTTGCGTCGATGATTTCTTCGAAGCAATAAGCATGCATTGTCTTCAATAAAATTTACAAAAATTAAATTTATATTATTATAAGAAATATTTTAAAGCAGGTAGTTCAACGCGAAACCAATAATTTTGTTGATCATGTGACTACTTTAAAAAAATAAATAGATATTTGTCCTATTTGTGAAAAAAAGCACGATATTTTGTAACGTTATCCATCATAGAACAAATTTGGCTGATTTTAGATAAAGAAGTGAATTATTGGGTGATAGAATTATATCATTCTATTACCCAAAACCATAATGGATTTCAAAATCACATCAGCATATTGAGTAACATCTCCGATGGCCATGTATACGGCAAACATCAACAGTACTTCAATAATCTCGGTTCGTTATCGTATACATGAAATACTGATAGTCTAGCTGTATTCAAAAGCTTGACGACATCAGTGTGGCTGTTCTATTTACGGATAAGCGAATTAATGTACGAGAAAAGGATCCGCCTCAAAAACACTACTCTCGCTGGATTATGATTTGGAAATCATAAACCTATAGCTCATTTATTCTTAAAAGCTTTTGAACCTGAATTAAAAATTTTCTATACTCTGATTAAACTTTATTTACCACGTATAAATGAAGAAATATTTATAAGATCTATACTACTAAGTGGTACATGCGATTTACCTACAAAATATGCTTTTTTGAATTTCCAGCAATTCAACGGAAAATATGGCTGTTCAATTTGTAAGATCCAGACAGAACGAACGCAGCTTCCAAGTAAAAAATTTTTGCGAGTCTATTGGTATCATTCAGCTATTAATTACCGTACGCTGAATGAGACATTGGATTTTGCTTGACAAGCGGTAGAAAATAAGAACAACCCTGCAATTCCTAAAAGCTTGCATGTAGTTCAAGGAGTTAAAGGCCCTAGTATTCTTGAAAATTTATGCCCAATTACGTAAAAGGTACTGGTATTGATTATATGCATGCTTTATATAAAGGCGTTACAAAGAAATTGATTTATTTATGCATAGATCCTTCTTTGAGTGACAACGTTTTTTCATTATGACCAGTAATCGAAGTGATAGGCAGTCAAATTTTTTGCAATACGAGCTTCAAACTTCGCATATCGTGAACCAAGAGAATTATCAAAATATAGATCCTGGAAAGCATCTGAATTAAAAGCTTGGTGTCATCAATACTCTTCGGTTATTTTATCCACTGTTCTGAAGGCAGAATATTATAACCATTATCTCCTGTTTGTCACTACTACATCGTTACTCAGGAAAGATATTGTTCCACCCGAAAACATTAAAATGGCTTCGAAATTGTTAGACAAGTTTGTTTATTACTTTGAAATTTTGTACAAAGTAAGATTTGCCACCATCAATATTCATCAAATGCGTCACTTATCAAATGATGTAAAAAATTTTGGACCCTCGTGGGTTAACAGTTATTTTTCCTTTGAAGACATAAGCGGAAAAATAGTCGGTAGCGTGAATGGCACAACGCCCGTCGAAAGTCAAATTATGAATGGCCACTGGCAGTATTTAAAATTTCACACGAAAGCTCAAGCTCTACCAGAAGGACTAGTACAAAATTTTGTTTCAGGCCAGAAAAAACATTTTAAAGTCTGTGAAAGTTTTGATGGTGCTTAGAGTATTCGAGCTTATAAAATTTATAACCCGGTATAATGATCCAGTAGTAAAAAATTTTATTAATAATTTGAGTGGAGTCAATAAATATAATAATTTAACTGTTAGAAAATATTTTCGTTTAATTAAAGATGGTTTATTGTATACTTCGACGTCATACACTCGGTCATTCCGTACTAACTCATCATTTGCACAATATGAATCATCAAGTACAATAAATTTTTCAAAAATTATGTGCTTTTTAAAAATTTCTGATTGTAATTGTACAATCATTAAATTTACCGTCATTAAATTTACTGTCGATGATGAAGAATTCGAGTTACCATACTTATCTGAGTGTCAATTGAGGAATAATATCTCCTTCGTTCCAATAAATAATTTAATAAATGTATATTATTGCATCTATGATGATAACAAACTATTCTTAGGCTGCAGGCTTAACCGACATGAGCGTGAATAAAATGTCGATGAACCCATGTGTATAATTTTTCTTATATTGTGCATAGTTTATTAATGACCATACTTTTGCAATCTTGCTATGTAAATACTTTGTATTTATTCAAATCTATTATTTCAATAAACAATTATCCATTATGTATTTACAATAAGTAAAAATCATTATTTTAATTTTTCTTTATCTTCTCAAAAGTTGAAGAAGAACAAAAACCTTAAAATTTACCCTAAGCATGCATAAATAGCCAAAATAACGGTTAAGGGAGATTTTCAACATGCTTTGAAAGTGACTGAGAGTTTTTTTTTTTTATTTTTTCTTAACTGTAAGGGTTGCAGGAGTATCAAGAGTCGAAATCAAATAGAAAAGTCTTTACACTAGTGTATATTAGCTAGTAGCTGAACGCGTATAAATGAAAACACTAATAGTTAAGGATCCTTTCAAAAATATGTGGAGGTGTCATGTTTTTTTTTTTATTTTGTGGTATCTTAGATGCGTGGAGAAGTAGTTCTAATGACAATTAGCCGAACGAAAGTAAATACTAATACAGATCATGCATAAATAGCCAAACAGATGAAAGATAGTTATTTTGAGGGTGCTTCGATATTTTCAGGGGGTTTTGTGTTCTACTACATTTCCGAAATGGTTGTAGGAAATTTGTACTTAAAAATTTTTTCTTATCAACGCTCATAATAGAAATAATTATAAGTACACGTATTAATCCGATTTTGTCGTGATTGATTTATAAACAAAAATTTTTTTTAAGTCCTATAAATAATCTGTTCTTGATCTTCAGTAATCCATTTATAATTAAAGACAGTAGACTAAAAACAGTATAAGCTCTTCTAAAAGTCGAATGACAGATCAATAAGTTCAAAAACAGATCAAATCTAGTTTATAGAATCAATCAAAATAAGTCTAAATTCTCCACAATAGTTTAAAAGTATATTGAAAATTTCAAATACTGATCACTTGGAGTAAAAAACGACTGAATTTTCCGACCTGGGAAGAATATTTTTAAAAAATTTTCTAGATTTTTGTAAAATTTTCCATAATTTTGTGAAATTATGTCATACTAAATCTCTGATTCACTGAAATTTCCTTAAGCTTTCTGTAACTCACAATTTTTCATAAAATTTATAAATCTTATGATATCATATGGTTGAAATTTCATAAAGTCCATCGAATTGTTTTCAGATCCAAAGAGCGATTGAAGATGAAATTTTACTGATTTTACTAAATTTCATGATATTATCTAAAGCTATATGAAATTTTATAGAATTATAAAAATTCATCAGTTTTTATCAAAACTTGTAAGACAATTTTTGTCAAAAAACTTGTAAGACAATTTTTATCAAAAAACTTGTATGACAATTTTTATCAAAACTTGTAAAACAATTTTTATAAAATTTTGTAAAATTTTATATTATTTTGTAAAAATTTTTATAATTTTATGAAATATCAATAAATCTTATGAAATTTCCTAAAACCAAGTATCCGATTTTGCAGCATTCCACAAAATTGTTTATAATTTTACAAGAGTTTATAAAATTTTATGAAAATTTGTAAAACTTTTCATGCTTGTCATTAAGCTTCTAAAAAATTATTGGTGTAGATTCTTACAATTTTCATAAAATTACATAAAATACTGAGACTTTCTTAGCCGTTCCTCAAAACTTTATGCAACTTCATGAAATTTAATGATGTCTATGTTATACTAGAAATTGAAATAGTATGCTACGCAAGCGCCTTAATTCTAACCTGTTATAAATCATGGACAGATTCTTGTGAGTTTCGAGCGATGACTACAACATTATTATGTATTTTTATTTATAGGATTTTTATGGTGTAAATAAAAACATATTTATTTGTAAACGGCTTAAAATAGTAGGTTAGATGATGGAAATGTACGATGAACGATATTTCTTCGCAATGCATTTCATCAACTTTGACACAAAGAATTTTGTAACTTTATAGAATCAGAATAAGGAAAAAAGTTTAATTTAATCTGTAAAATTTTATAGAATTCTATCAAATTTTAAAAAGTATTATTTTCTACGATGACTACTGAGGACCAGAGGATCCACGTTCGATCCCAGTACACACCAGGGTTTTTGTCGTTGCATACCAACCTTAAAATTGCTTTCGGTCCAACGAATGACCTTTCAAAATCATCCATGGTTCCAGATTTTTATCATATAAAATCCTAAAATTTTTAATTACTTAAAAAAAATTTTTTTTCTTCATTTACAAAAGAAATTATACAAAATTTAAGAAAACTTTATGAGGCCATTTTCTGCATGTAATTTGATGAAAAATATTTTTTCTGGGATCTTTTAAAATAATAACAAGTTTATATTTTTAAGACGTTTTTAAGAAAAGGACTTAAAATTCAAAGCTTGGCATATCTAGATGCATACAAAAACATGTTAAAAATTTAGCTAAATGAACAATGTGATCTTTAAAATTCGGTGATCTGGTATCATATAACCTAATTAGCTATCCAAAAACTGAATAATCGAATTATTTTGTTTTTGTTTGGAACAGATGGGAACCAAATCTCGTCAAAAAAAGGTATTTGTTCATTACTTGCTTTGTTCATTGTCTTCTTACTATCTTCCTATTAATAAATAATTTTCACGTTTATTATTTCACATTATTTTAGACATCGCTTTCACGAGGTTATTCAACTTCTTCTACCGGGATGATGTTTGATGATGATCCTGGAATAATGTCTGAAGTTGAAACATCTAGTACTGGATTTCGAAGAGGTGGAAAACAAAGGAGTAGTTTACCCGTTGTTCGAACACCTAGTAAAACACTTGAGCGACCATTAGGTAAAAAATGTTATCGAATCCTTAAAAAAAAAAAAATAATTTCTTAATTCAATAAGAAGAAATTGATTGTTACTTTCAACTACTTAGGATTAGTTTTTCTACAATTTAGAAAAGAAACTAAAAGAGCTTTACTACCGAATGAAATAACAAGTATAGATACTGTAAAGGCTCTTTTCGTTAGAAGTTTTCCGAAGCAACTTTCGATGGAATATCTTGACAATCCAGATGTAAAAGTGTATATCCACGATAGTACTAAAGACATGTTTTATGAACTTGAAGATCATCGGTAAGTTGCACTGCATGGACGAGAATTAATTTCTATCATAAATTTATTTTGCGTTTTGTTATTATTATTAGATCACATTTAAGAGACATCAAAGATCGCAGTGTTCTCAGAGTAATCGAAAAATCAGACAGGATCATAAGTCTGACTCCAGGTTTTGGATCTGTAATCAGTGATGCTCCTAGTATTTCTCCTCATTGGGAAGATCAAAGTTATTTCAGTGAACCTGAGTTTGACAGTGATTTTCAACATCAGCACATTCACAAAAGCAAAGTATGTTATACAAGATATACTGTCGTTATTTTTTTTTATATATGAGATTCAATAAATATCCTTGTTGAATCTGATTAAACAAAAATTGATCGAAAAACAACAGTTTTACTGTAGAAATTATCCTCAAGTTCACTTTCAATAAGATTCATTCCATGTCAAATCGACAAATAGTTGGAATCGACTGCTTTCGATTCAGATAGATTTTGGTCAAAAGTTTTCTTTTATCATATAACGAAGTTCTGCCAAAAGAAAAAAAAAATAAAAATTTTTTTCCAAAAGATATGCAAATTCAAAATTTCGTAATTTTTCCAGTTTTTCAATTTTGGTTTTGTAATATCTCGAAAGCTATCATAGATACAGAAATAACCTTTTGTTTATTTGGAAGGTGATACAGGTCTATTAAAAAATGTATATTTTGAAAAACTTATTTAAAAAAATGCCAAATTCGTCAAATTTTGGATTTTTAAAAATCCCTCAAATTAAGTTCGCAATTAAAATCTTGGCTCAATTTTTTTTTTTTGAATACCTTGTACTAATCTTAAAAGAACCTGAAATTTTTCAAAGGGTATTTGTTTTTTTTTTCAAAACACGAATTTTTGAATTTCCAAAAAAAATTTTTTTTCGTTTCTTGCAACATCTAATTAAGGTAAAAAAATCGAAGATTTTCAAAAATCGGGAAGTTATTGTTTTCACCCCGTTTTGCCAAAATCGAGTTTTCATCAGATCTCGACGTTTTAAGGTCTCAGGAAGCTTCTCTGACTACTCCCGCGATGCTGCCTCTGTGTGTGTGTGTGTATGTGTGTGTGTGTGTGTGTGTGTGTGTGTGTGTGTGTAAACCTCTCATAACTTTTGAACGACTTGACCGATTTAATCGCAGTTGGCATCATTTGAAAGGACTTGACTGAACTTAGGTTTTGAATATACTTTGGACCGATTCAAACTGGTAGATTTTGAGAAATCCGAAAAAAGCCACCAAAAAAATTTTTTTTATGTGGTTATATTAGAATAACTTTCAAACGGCTCGATAGATCGATTCTAAACTGATCAGCTCTTAACTACGAAAAACTACGTCGATCGTCACCAAGCCAGTCAAAATCAGTTGATTCGTTCGTGTGTTATCGTTGACGAAAGAAATCGAAAGAAAGTGTTTCATTCGAATTACAACGAAACTTTCGGTCTTGTTAATTTGTGTTTGAGAATATATCATATAATTTGAGAAACTGCGTCAAATGCCGCCAACCGCGTAAATATCGGTTTATTTATCCAAAAATTATTGCGCTTTGAAAATTAAAAAAATAGTGTTTTATTAAACTTTGATCAAACTTTTAAACTCAAAGAGCTCAAAACTACATGAAAATTATTTTTTTGAGCTCTTCTAGTTCAAAAACGTAATAAACGCAATTTTGAGCGATTAATTACGAAAGTAGCGGGAAGTTGCAGGGATGGCCTTCAGGGTCAACCGTTTACCTCATTTTTAACTTTCCACTAAGAAAATCGAAGATAGAAACCGCGATAGCATCGGTCCAGCTGTTCAAAAGTTATGAGAGGTTTACACACACACACACACACACACACACACACACACACACACACACACACACACACACACACACACACACACACACACACACACACACACACACACACACACACACACACACACACACACACACACACACACACACACAGATATCATCGGAGGAATAGTCAGGGAAGCTTCCTAGGACCTCGAAACGAGATTCGATGAAAACTCGATTTTCAAAAAACAGAGCAGTATGGTGCCACTGTGGCGGCCCCCACCACTCAGTGGTGGTAGCTCGCAGCGCACGGTGGAGCTGGTTCGCGGTGCCTTAGTGGGGACAAGCGGTTGTACATTTGATATATATATACACTACTGGAAAAAATTAAGGGATCAAAAAAAAATTCCAAATTTTTCGGTAGTTTTCAACAGGCCGTAACTTTGAGAGAAATGGTCGTACAGGAAATAAAAACAAAGGAAATTGTAGCTCCAAGTGTCTGGTTTTTGGATTAGAACTTCAAAATTTTGTAGCCTCCGCGGTTTCTGAGTAATCGTAGAAAAACCAGCAACAAAAAAATTCTCAAAATTTTTTTAGTTTTTTTTTTTGGTCTACGGGCGTGGAAAAAATTTTTTTAGCTTAACCACCATAAGGCTCGGATACGTTGTTCATTTAGCTTTAATTTCTTTTTTTAAACACCCTGATACGTCCACTCCTCGCTGAGATATCGGTCTTCAAATGGAAAAGGATCTTTTTGTCTTTGATTATCGATATCTCAGCAACCAATGATCGCACAGAAAGTTAAAGGTGGGTTTCAAGAACTTAAATGAATTCCCCTTAACGACTGTCCATTGTTTTTTCGAAAAAAAATTTTTTCTTTCCGTCACATGAATTTGAAAATGCAACAAAAAAAAGGCTTTTAGTGGTTTTTTGGAAAATCAAGCGCTGGATCGAAAATATTGAGGAAACCACTAATGTTAAGTGTGCCTTTTACAGTTCAATATGTCCACAAAAACCTTACAAAGAATCAAATTAATCCAGCCAGCCGTTTTTTTGTTTCACTTGATCGAATTTTTGAAAAAATTAAAGGATCACGTTTTTTGCTCATACAGTTTCCGAATAATACGTACACTTAGTTTCAACATCGTATGTGCTAGGTCGATGTATTCATCACCCTGCCTTTGAACAACAAACTCTATGGGTGATTTATCAGCCAACGACGAAATTGGTTTATAATAAATCCATTGACCACTCTCAATTGTTGTCTGAGTTGGCGGTAGGGAAAATAATTCTAATTCCGTTTTAGCGCACCCGCACGAGTGTACATGTATGAACATCTTAAAAAACCTTATGAAAAAATATCCGCAACTCTACGCTGTTTATTGTTCTTTTTTTAAATATTTTTCTTTTTATTAATTCTACGTTTAATTTTATATTTTTTCACTTTAGATCTCGCCTTAGGTTTTACCGCACGTCTTTTTTTGATAGAAATTTTGTTTGAGCGTGCCAACGTACGGCTCATATCGCCTGCAGAATCTAACTGACCTGTCATATAACCAGACCCACTTATAAGACTATCAATTTTTTGCCGGGCTTTCCATTTTAAATTTTTACCTAATTCACGCACGCGGTTTTAAAAGCCTCCTTAGTAGGTATCTTATGATCCAATACGTCTGTAGCTATATTCACACCAGACCTTATAGCTTCTTTTTCTCCAGCTTTAAGACCCGTTTTTAAGAAAGGTAATACTCTTCTAAATAATCCTCTTAAGAAACTATCTATACCGTGACCTTTTTGATACAGTGATCCAACATAAGAATGACTGATGCCGGAATAAATACGAGAACCGTCGCCATATTGTTGTATTTCATAGACAGCCATTATGTTTATTTTAAAAACATCTTTTAAAATGTAGCGTCACCATCAACGTCCCGTATTCGAATGGTATAGGTTTGCCATACTCATCTCTTATATCGATTTCGATAGTGGTCATACTTTTACGTTACAGATGTATGTATTGTCCTGGTGAAAAACTTTTAATTTTGGTAGCGCTGTAATTATACAGGCCGTGATCAAGCGGGACCACTCCTAGTAACGGTGTCTGGATATCGCCTGTTATATACCCCTCGCATATATTTGTATAGATAAACATTTTCCCAAGTATAGCTTGTGATAAAGAAACTGGTCTAGAACCCCAACAGTTATACGGTTCCGATAATATAACTCTTGATAATATATTTTCTTCAAAACCTAATATACTCCAAAGTCTTTCACTTAACACCAGCGTATGTCTTGCATTTTCACAACTGCATACATTATAAATTTTTATAAAACCTCCAACATTATAAATAAAATTTAAATGATCCGAAATTGGTTTAAGTTTGTTGAGAGCATCCACTAGATTTCCTAGACTTTGATATTGATCATGAGGTATATTGTCGGTAAAAGGAAAAGTGTCGATTATCGCATTAGACTCTTCCAAATCTAAGTATTCGACGGTTAACATAGCTTTTGCAAATTTTTTCGGTACATGTAATATTGTCATAGGTGTCTGGATTCCTACTAAAGCAACCGCCCAACATCCGTTAAGATCTAGCGGTTGAGGCTGTCTAGTGATAAAATGTGTTGTGGAATTATTAGGGAACTATTGCATACTGTTATTACTAGGTAATACTATATAAAAATTATCACGTGTTGAAGCCATTTATTCCACCTTACATAACTCTTCCTCATAAAATATACCATTTATAGGCTCGTTTTGCAAATCGATCAGTATGTAAACCGCAGGCTGTCGATAATTGAAAATTCTTAAAATTTTAAAAATCTCACTACTCAAACCGCTCTCATAACCTTTCGAAAACGCTGCTTTCGCCTTACTGATACGCACCAAGTCACCGACGAGTATTTAAGCTTACGTTTAGCTAAGACAGCTATCCGTTTATCATTTTCATACCGTTTTTAAGATTATTATAAGCTGTTTGAGCTGTGTTTTCGTTAACATCAACAGGAGCCATTTTGATACCACTATGTACCGTATGATTGTAGGCATGCATGATTTTTTGTAGCACATTTAAATATCTTTTCGTACGTGTATGTGTAAAATAACGCCATATTCTTTCTTTTATAGTTCCATTCAGACGCTCCACGATAGAAGCTTTGATATCAGGATTGCGTGTTGTTTTAAGCTGTATTTATTTTTTGCGTAATAATTCTTGAAAATGGGCGCCTAAGAATTTCTTCCCGCTATCTATTTGCAGTAATCGCAGTTATCGTTTGCCGTTTTTACATAATATTTTACTAAAAGCTTGAGCGACGGTTACACTGGTTTTGTTTATTTATGGCTCAGCCCACGCATGTTTGCTCAATACGTCTATAACCATTAATATATATTTATAACCTTTGTTATAAGTTGAGATGTTTCTTAAATCAGCTAAGTCAGCTTCCCACACGTCATCGACTGTTTCAACATT
The DNA here is from genome assembly GCF_013202065.1 of Cotesia typhae. Classification (NCBI taxonomy): domain Eukaryota; kingdom Metazoa; phylum Arthropoda; class Insecta; order Hymenoptera; family Braconidae; genus Cotesia; species Cotesia typhae. The sequence goes on along the minus strand of NW_027423774.1, from coordinate 9,163,222 downwards.
ATAAGTCCTCCCAATAAAGTGTTTTCTGTTCATACAATGTTTCGTAAAAACTTCTTGTTTATTTAACCATTCGTTAACATCTTTTTCTGACAGTTTAGATTCGTTTTTTTGAATATATATCAAAACATTTCTAGCTCCCGAAAAACTTTCTGACCGTGAGGGATTGTAATACACTTCATTTAATTTTTTATCTATTTCAACCTTATCCATGATATTTTTTTACTTTTGTTCAGAGTACCATTACCACTCTGGTTTAACCTTGATACATCGATGGCCGCGTTTTCTATTATTATTTCAGGTATAGTAATATTAGCGGACCGTCGACTTGTCGGTGTAGAGGTTGATAGTTCTTCTTTTTCTTCGGAGACATTGTTGAAATAAGCACGGTTGCCGATGAACTCGCGTGGTATGTTTAATGTTTGCAGTACTTTGGCAAACTGTTGACGGCCAATCGCTTTTGCCTGTCTTCTAGGACGTATTACATCGTTTACGAGATCCGTAATATTAGAATGGGGGATTTTCCGACCTTTGATTGTAACACAACCTCTATCGTCCCAAGATATTAACGCTGTCGGCGCCTTTTTTAAACGTTCCAATACACGCGCACAGTTACTTCTGAGTTTTTTAGGTACGCTTTCTATAATTGAATTATATATATATATATATATATATATATATATATATATATATATATATATATATATATATATATATATATATATATATATATATATATATATATTATCTATGTATCTTTCTATAATTGAATTATCACTTCGTATGAAGAATGGAGAGGAATTAAACTTTCGTCGGGCCCTGCTGATGTGTCTAACATTTGAGAGGAGTTTTCGAAAGCCGATTCCTGCTGAACTACGTTTTCTTCTATATTACTACCTATAACAGGTTTTCTTTCATATTCAAGAAACCTAAGATAACGCTCAAGCACTTGTAAGTAAGCTTGACATTTTTCACGATCTGTATTATATTTACCGAAAGAAATTAAAATCTGATACATTTCATTGTCGAGACGCGTTAACACTGTACCAGTTGTCAAACACATTTTATTTTTTGCACACTCTTCGTTTTTTTCTGAGCTTATCGTTTCATTAAGTTTAGCCTCAGGTATTCATACCATTTGACGGGCGTGTTTCATATTTTTTCAAATTTATTTAGAAATAAAATTTGAAATTAGAGCTCCTAAAACAGGAGCTAAAAACAAAGGAAGAAAACCGCTTTTTTGTAAAATTATTTTCTTTTTGTTTTGGAAACTACTACCTTTTGATGATAATTTTCTTATAAGCTTAACGTAGCGTTTTAATTTTGTTTTATATTCTGGTGACAAGGGGACGGTACCCTGTAGTATGTTTAAAATGCACTCACAAATACAACGTATCAAAGCAGGATCTGCTTTACGTAATACAGCCTGGCGCTGTGTGTTACTAAGGTAAGACAACGCTTGTAATACACGCAGCTGATTTTTCTGGATAGGTGTGTTCGCACCCATTATCAGTGAAGGACTGGTACATCGTTACGGCTAGTTTTATAATTTATATTTTTTTTAGATACATATACGTACTGGTGAGGGGCGTCGGGAAAAATACAATGTCATGTAAAAATTATTCAATTTTTGGAGTAATTTTACATTTATTAGGTTTATTGTGTTTAAGTATTTGGCCCTAGCGTGTTAGGCTAATAGACCGGGAACTTCCGAGTTGGATTTATTGGGAATGATAGGTTTATTGAAAAAATTGATGCTGAATAAGTGTAATACATATATTATATAAATTAAATATGAATATTTTAGACGAATTATAAATTGATTCAACTATTACAAATATTACACAGATTATAAAATGATACAACTATTACAAATGTTACACAGTGATTTGAATTCAAATATTTTCTTTCGTATAAAAGTTACAATATTATTAAGTTTCTGATAGAAATAAGTTAAATAAATTTACCTGATATTTAATTGATGATTCTTGTTAATTTAAATGAGTTTTAGTTGATTTAACTTTAGGGATTTACTTTTACTGTTAATAACGTTTGATTTGAAATGAATCTAAATACACGTGGTTTACTTGGACTTACTCGAACTATTTTACTTGAAGTGAAACAAAATACACGTGGTCTGTCTAGACTTAAGAAAAACTGGTTCGATGTTGCCACTAGGAAGATCGGAGCACGAAGAGATCGAACACACCAAAGTTTCCCAAATTATAGATCTTTTCGGTCCCCCAATTGTTAATTGGAGGGAGGACTCAATGTCCAATCAGCGATTGAGTTTTAGGGGTTCGTACCCTCTCTTCGGATGTTTCGGAAAACCATAGTTGTGTCGATCTACCTTGTACTTTCACATAAAGTATAGGTCACAGGTTACGCACTGTATATTTGTGATAATGGATAGGCGCATCTATACATACACAAATACACATAGAAAATTTAACGTTAACTTATTTTTTTTTCTATAGGAAATTTCTAGATACTAATCATTTATTAACTTACTTATTTTACTTAGACAATTCAATCAACAATAAATTATTTATAAAAAATGTGAATAAACAATTTATCAATTCTTATTAATAATTAATATCTCTAATAGTTTGTTACGTCGAAAACGCAACTAAAATTTAATTATTTTTATCCTAGCCGTTAGGCTAATAGATAAGAATCTGAAGCTTTATGGGAAGGGGTTGAAGTTATAATATAAGAAAATGAATTCAATTTAATAAATATATTCTAAAATTATCATACAAAGATTTGAATTATTAAAACAAACATAAAAATCTTAATTAAGAACTTACTTAAATGTCATTGTTACCGTTTCTTTACATAATTGAAATTTACTTTACTAACAATTGTTTTTTTTTTTTGAATCTGACGCGTGGTTTCATTAAAACTTGTAAAAACTTTTTCGATGTTAACACTAGGACGTCAGGACAACGAGAGAGATATTTTTTTGTTGAAAAATCGTAAAGGTGTCGAATTTTAGGGCGTTACTCATTTTAACTAGATGGGAGAAATAATGTCCAATTATTTTTCTATTTCCTTGAGCCCTTGCCCTCTCTCTTAGATTTTTCTATAATGTTGCATGAGTCCCCTCCACTTGGGTCAGAGTACAATATCGCTTCTTCTTTACTCTTATGCTCTATTATACATCTATGTGTTTGTGTATACGTAAGCGCATTTATGCATAGACAAAGACATACATGTGTACTATTTTACATTAAATTATTTACTGTGACCAAATTTTTATATTAAATTAGTTAGATAAAATTAATTTGTGCATAGATTACAAATTGTCATTAGTTTTTTAGATCTAAATTTTTCTTTTTATTTAAGTCGTTATTTTATTCGAAAATAAAAGAAAACATTTATTTATTTTTTTTTTGTTTAAACTTAAATTATAGTTATTAAATTTTGTTCCTTAAATTATCAACATATATATATATATATATATATATATATATATATATATATATTTTATCTGTTGATACTAGAATTATCATAACATTCCTTTTATTTTTTTTTCTTTTATCATTATTTACTTTTATTTTATTTAAACTATTGTTTATATATACATTTATTTTGTTATCGAAAACTTCTATTTCGGATCTCGACAAAGTTTAAAATTCCATTAGGGTATTTGTTCAGGCTCAAATCCCTTAGTATGGTCAGGCCCAACTAAAACTAAATTTTTCAAATAAGTTTCTTTTGAAAATGCTATTGATAAATTTGAAGATAACAAGATTTTAAAAATAAAATAAATGTATGTAATTAGTTGTAAGAACATAAAATTATTTATGAATAATTAAATTCTATTTGTTATAAAATAACAATGTCGGACGTTGAGTCCGACATAACAGTTAGTAGTCTTTGATCTATTCTTTGATTCGATAGTTTATTAACTAACTATTTTTACTAAGACAATTCGATCAGCGATTAATTATTTATAAAAATGTAAATAAATAATTATCAATTCTTATTAATAATTAATTTATTTAATAGTTAGTAATTTCGATTTATTCACTTGTGTATTTTAATAGTGAACTTCCTTTTATTCTTAATTATTATTTATTGCCACGTGTTTTACCTAAATTATGTTAAGTTTTATTTAAAAAAGGTTTTTTTTTTCTACTTAAGTTATTATCTTTCATTACTTGTCTAGACAGTCGAGAAAAAGTATTTTTTTCTTAATGATTTATAATGACAAAAAATTTTTCAGTCCGGACATTAGGTATCACAATACATTTAAGCATACCTTAGAACATTCTGGATAATGTATTCTAATGATTCTTTCCATTAGCTACACCAAGTTCGTTTCGTACAACAGAACTGCCATTTACTTGTTTGTTAAGGTTTTACAGCCTTAAATGCATTGAGGTCTCAGACCGCTTATCTAAAGTAAGGGACACGAAGCCTAATTATCTATTGCCTGCTCTATAGACGAACGAAAAATTATGACGACGTTTAATAAAATTTAAAAGAAAATTTGTTAGCAATAAAAAAAAATGTTTTACATAACACCCCCGCTGTTAGACGGAAGCACGAGTAACATTTGAGAAATGTTTGAACGAGAGCGACGTCAAAATTTTTCCTTCGTTGATCGGCTTCAATGACTTAACTTAATTAATTGCTTATGGTCTACTTTTATATAAAAAATCCCTTTTTTGATTTGTTTGTTGGTGAACTCGTTGACTTAGCCTGTGGTTTGGCGTTGGTGAGGCAGGGATAGATCGCAGATGTAGTTGTTGATTCTTCCTTCCCCTCGACGTTGAGTTGGTTCTCGGAAGTTAGGGTCTTATCTTGTGTAGTTCCTTTCTGACTTCGTTTTTTATGATGTAAGTGAAGCAGCAGGTGGGTAAATGAATCCCATAATGCCCCTAGAAGATATATGGACCACCCGTATACTGTATGTAGTGCATATCCGTGGACGAAAGCATCTACAACCATCTTGATGAGGCCTACACACATGAAGATCCCAATAATGCCAGCGCAAGTGGTACCGAACCCGGTGAATTTACCCCAAGTCCGTGACCAAGCACTCTTAGCTAATTGATCCAAGGCGTCTTCATTAAATGCGTTAAAAATCGATGGTGATCCTGGAGAGTCTTTGATGATTTGTAGATACCTCCGATTGCCAAATTGGCTGGGTTTTGATAGGTCCATGTCATCTTGGTGCTGGGCTTTAATCTCTTTGGTGATACTGCTTCCACAGGCTTTGGCATAAACTTATACCAAGTGGTACCTAGTTTGTAAATTTGCAGAAACGGTGAATTGCAAGGTAGTTCTGTTGCCAAGTTGGTGAGAACGTGTGTCCTTGGTGCCAAGAACATACTCTGATTCCCACGTTGAACCGGCATCCTGTTATAGCATTTGTCGAGCTGTTGAACCTTGACTTCCACTGGAACACATTGAACGATGTGGATCACTTCCCCTGCTGTAACCGCCATGTATCCTGGTCCTTCCATATAGTGAAACGCAAATTCATCTGGTTGCGTGGAGGCGATGGATAACTTGTTCCTCAGGATTTCCTTTTCTAGCATACACTTATTTCTAATTACGTCTAAATATAACGATTTGATCTGAGACCGCATGTACCGTTCGACATAGACGAACTTAGCATTAACATACATGAAAATATCTAGGTTATTCGGATCGGTTGGGACTATGTTAGTTTTTTCTAATGATTCTACATCTTTGAGCGAAATAATGAATAATTTTGGGTGTTCTGTCCTGATCATCGTTACACCACATGAGGTCTCAGTTCCAATCGTGTACAGCGAAAAACTAGTGTCCCTTACGCTCATAGAGTATACTGTCTCTGTGTTAGACTGTAGCTTAGTTGCAAATCCCTTAAATAATATTGAATAATTATTAGGATTACAAAACCTTTGTGGCAACGAATTCCAAAACGAGTATCCATATTCGGGATCAATGCAGTTTCCCGTATTTAACTTGCATTGATGTCCCGATGGGAAATAAATCTTATTTTCAGAAACCTTAACTCTGATTGATTGTGTTTTAAGGGTAATCTTAGCAATTCCGATTACAAATACGTTATCCCATGTACCGAAGGGATCAGAATATTGTGAATTGGTACAGTCAGCGTTCGAATTAACACTACCTGCTAAACTGATGCTACGTACTGTAGTAGTATTTACTTCCAGGCCATCAATGAATGTGTTCCCTATGCGTAGTGTCTTGTGGTCATGCGCGACCTGACATAATTCGCGGGAAATCGGGTAGATGTATTCGTTTATTCCCTGACTTACTATAGAATTATAAGATTGCCATCCACAATGTTGGATAACACGGTGAATTTCAATCTTACATTGAATTACTGTAGCATGTTCATATTCATTTAATTGTAAGAGTGCAATTTCAGGGAGGGACGTTTCTACCCGATTTTCCTCTATGTCACATTCATCGATGTCCACCAACGATATGGTAGTCATATTTAATATTTTACTACCACAGTCATACCCAATGATGGCCTCGGAACAGCCCCAATACATAATCATGACAATCAAGAGTCGGATGTCCATATCTGAAACATAAAGCTATCAATTAAGGTCTAAAGTCGGGATCTGAACCCACGACTTTAGTTCGTTTCTTCTTGGGAGCTGAAACTTCAATGGTTGTTTTCTTTAACCGATTCGGATGAACGACCTTTGTTTTACTCCCTATTTTTATTTTTACGTTCCCATTTGGAAAAACCTCTAAAATTTTATAGGGCCCATCATAATGATCCCCAAATTTATTGGGTTTGGGCCCTTTTAAAAGGAAAACGTTCTCACCTTCTTCAAAAGTCACTACTTTACTATTTCTATCATATACCTCTTTAGATTTCTCTTTCGCTTGAATTAAATTTTTTTTGGCTAAATCGCGAATTGTTATAAGTCTAGTTACTAATTTCCTAATATAATCATTATAAGTCGGTAAACAGTCGAGTTCATGAAGGGGTTCGCTAGTCGGTTCACGTGCGACCTTCCCAAAAACAAGTTCATAGGGAGTAAATTTGGTTCCCTCATGAACACAAGTGTTGTAGGAAAAGGTCGCTAACTCAAGCCAATTATCCCATTCATTGTCTCGACTTACAAATTGCTTCAAGTATTCCCCTAGAACGTGGTGAGACCGTTCTAGAGAATCTTTTGATTGCGGTCTAAATGCTGTGGTCTGTATCTTTTTAATCTTAAATCTCTTACTGATTCGTTGCATGAAGGAACTTATAAAATTACGACCCTGGTCCGTCAACAAGACTTTCGGGGCTCCGAAAGTACAAATAAAACGTTTGATAAATACGTCAGCAACGGTTGTTGCTAGCATATTATTTAATGGTGCGGCTATGCAAAACTTAGAAAGTTGATCTTGGATGGTTAAAATATACTCGGAACCCTGTTCAGTAACTGGCAGTGGACCTACTATGTCCATTGCAATCTTTTCGAAAACCGTCCCGGGGGTATCGGTTATCAACATTGGCTGTTTTGTTTTGACGCGAACGAGTTTCTTGAGCTGACACTCTAGACATTGTTGAATGCGTGTCTGAATATCTTGTCTCAAGTTTTCCCAATAGTATTTTGGTTTAATACGATTATACGTCTTTGAGACCCCTTTGTGCCCCCCAATAGTCGACTTGTGGGCTTCGTAAAATATTTGGTCGCGTTCTTCGGGTGGAACGTACCTAATCGTTCCAAGACAGATTATAACTTTTATCGGTTCCCTTCCATAGATATCGTGGATTAACGCTAACACTTCCTTCCAAGGTATATTTTCGATGAATTCTGAGAACGCTATTGAAAAATTCGTTATTCTTTTGTCCTTTAGTATCCCCTTGAGCTTCACTAGACATTTGGCGATGTTGCTCCGGATACGAATAATTGATTCCCCGCTTGTTCCGCGAATTACCAATCCGAAATGATTTGTTTTTCCTTTCTTGGTCCAATACACTTGACCGGTGTCTATGAACCCGACATTAGGAAGTTTACCAATTGTTTTCAACGATCGAGCACCCTCATCGCAGGGTTGCCCATCTTCATTTAAAAATACACCAGACTATCATGTCGATACTGAAATAAATCCCTCGTTACTATAATATTTGTTGTCTTGTTGTCCTCTTTCCTTTTTAACTCATTGGTGGTTTCGCTTGAATTGTCTGATTCGCTGGAACTCGATTCGTCTTCCGATGTCGCATCGGATTCTAAATTAACATCAAGACCTAATGAAGGCATTACCTCGCTCGGGTCAATCTGTTTTTCATCAGGATTCTCTTGATGTTTGGGCGGTCTTCCCCTCTTCCTAACTGGGGCGCCCACTGTTCCCTGTAGAGGAGTCTTCGGTGTTCCTACTATGGGGTCCTTCTCCTGCAGAGAAGTCTTCGGTGTTTCTACTGCAGGTTCCTTGTAACGATTTTCCAGCGATTGCAATTCTTTAACCTTTTCCCTTGCCTCTCGTGCTCGGGTAGTGACATTAACCGGTTCCACGGGGTTCCTGGATAGCGCGTCTGCGTTCAAATTGATCTTTCCTGGTTTGTAGAGTACCTTGTATTCGTATTCGGCCAATTTTAATCTCCATTTCAATACGCGAGAGTTTCCGTCTGTTGCCGTGCGGAACCAAACTAAAGGCTTGTGATCTGTTACTATGATAAAGGGGCGACCATACACGTACGCTCTGAAATTTTTCACCGCTTGGATCATAGCGTACGCCTCCTTTTCATAAGTGTCGTATCTTAGCTCTGCCCCCCTTAACACTCTAGAAAAATACGCGATGGGCCTATCCTTGCCGATTTCTCCTAGGGATAGCACTGCCCCGATCGCGAGTCCAGAAGCGTCAGTGGTTATTATGAAAGGTTGTGAGAAGTCTGGATACTGTAAAACAGGGGCGGTACATAGCGCTGACTTTAATTCTTCGAAAGCCGTTTGAGCTTTATCGTCCCATTTAAATTCCACCTCGGGCCGCAGAAAATTACATTTTTCCGATTGTAGTTGTAAATTTGCCCGTCGCAATCTATCCATTAATTCATCGATTTTCCTTTCATGATGGTCTAGATCTTTGGCAAAAACGATGATATCGTCGAGATACACGAACATCGTGACACCATGAAGGCCTGTCAACACAATATCCATCAACCTCTGAAAGGTTGCTGGAGCATTTTTCAATCCAAAAGGCATGCGAGTATACTCCCAATGCCATTGCGGAGTCGAAAAAGCTGTCTTATGACTGTCTTCAGGATCCATCTCGATTTGATGATAACCCGACGCCAAATCAAAGACCGAGAAGTATTGTGAACCGCCAAGTTGATCCAAAATTTCTACTATATTTGGGAGGGGATACGCGTCAGTAATTGTCTTTTCATTTAACAAACGGAAATCGATCACGACACGCCATCTTTTATTTCCCTGGGGATCCGATTTTTTTGGAACGATCCAAATCGGGCTATTATAAGGTGACTCAGAAGGCTTAATAATGCCTGTTTTGAGACCCTCTTTAACATGAGCTTCGACTTCAGATTTCAAATGATGGGGAATTCGATATTGTTTTGTGGAAATCGGAAAATCGCAATTCGTTGGAATTCTGTGTTTGTATAAGTTGCTGGATTTTAACGGTTCCCCTGGGATATAAAACCGATCTGCGTGTTTTCTTACTAACCGTTCGACATGTTCTCTTTCGTCATTGTCTAGATAATCTAATTGCAAAAAGGGTTTAATTTGTTCAAATCTACTAGTAAATTCAAAATCTTTAACAACTGAAAAAATACGTTTCGAAATCCCGATACTTTGATGTCTATCTTCGTGGGGGTTATTTGGATCAACAGGGGTAGGCTCGTATATTTTCTCGACTTCTTGGACCTTTAAAGTAGGGATCATAATGCCGACTTCGTCATCGGTTGTGTTGTAAATTTGTAAGTAAGCCCGTCCTTTTCGGATTTTGACTAAACAATCTCCCGCAAATACCCCTTTACAAATATTTAATTTGGGAATATAGCCCATTTTTACCTCTGGGTTCTTAACATTCACAAAAAAGGTAGATTCACTACGTCGGGGGACATACATAACCCCGTTTTCAACTCTATTAGATCGTTTGAAAGTATATTTCTCGTTATCTACTTCCAAGACTCTATTTCGATAATCTATTTTCGCACCGTATTTTGTAAAAAAGTCTGATCCAATTAAGCCAGCGTGGGGAATAGCCATATCGTTTGGAACCACGTGACATACAGCTTCTCTATCAAAAAGTTTGATTGTTACACTACCTAAGGTAAAGGCTGGGACGTTCGATATCCCATGCAATTCAATAATATTATTTTTATCAATTACCGTATTATCCGCTAAATATTTAATGTTAATCAAATTTGGTGACGCACCCGAATCGAGCATCATAATTACGTCACTGGCTTTGGATGTTTTACCGACTACGGCGTAGGGTAAATTATCCAAATCTAGATCTAAATTGACTTTCATTACTCTGAATCTTCTCCACTCTGTGGTTCCGATGTTTTCACGACGTGTATCGGTCGGTTGCTCTTTCCCGCTTCCCTCGGAAAAGGATTTTGTTGAGCATTCTGTAATTGTTTTGCGAATTTACACTCTTCCGTACTATGACTCGTTGTTTGGTGGATGTTACAAAATTTTCCTGAGTTAGTGTTTCTATTGTTATAATTATGACCTCGCGGATTTGAATTAGTGTTTGAATTTACTTTATTGGAATTTTGGTCGCAGTATTTAGCTGTATGCCCTATGACTCCGCACAATTGACAACGCGCGCGAGTATGAAAATGATTTTTATTATTTCTCCCGGTTATTTGAGGACAATTCTTTGCAGAATGCCCCTTCTCATGACAAATTTGACATTGGAGATCTGGGCAATCCCTTATAACGTGACCCGGTTGGTGACAATTATAACAAATTACAGTACTCGAACTGCTATTTCTATTATTATTATTCTTGTTTCTATTATTACCTTGCGATGTGGACGGTTTATTGATCGTATTAGGATTATTTTGAGTTCCCGTAGTAAAATTAACGCTTTTGGGAGAGTTCTTATTTTTTTCATCCCCCTTTTTCTGTTCCTGATTGGACTTTCTTTCTTTGGGTTCGCGACGCAATTCTTTTCGTGAATTTAATTTCCTTTCGATTTTAATGGCATTTTATAACGCTTCCTCCGCATTAGCGCAAACAGGCATGCGTTGGTCAATCTCATTCCGCAAATTTTGTATGAAACATTCTGCAACGGACGTGTCTGTACTATTTTTAAACGCGTTTAATTGGTCCTGTGTCAAGTTTGGGTTTATTGATGCGTGACACTCGACTATTTCGCGCCCCTTTTTTCGCAAGCGGTTTGCGAAATCTGCAACAGATTCGTTGTCTAATTGATAAATGGTACCCAATTCCCCTTGTAGATGAAACAAAGTTTTAGAAGGGACATATATTTTCTTTAAAGCCGTTGATAAGACCGCAATCGTTTCTGGTATTTCGATATTTAGGGAAACCCGGACTTTGGGACTGAGCTTACTACCGTATATGAGCTTAATGAAGTTATTTTCTGCAGCTTCCGGTAACACGGACTTCGCTTCTTTACAGCACTTTAAAAAGTCTGTTAGTTCACTCGGGACTCCGTCAAACCGAGGAACAAAAGTAAGCGCGTCATTCAAGGAAATGTTTTGGTTAGCTGCTAGTGCCATGTTGTCTATATTTTCTAAATTTTCCGAGCGAATTTGATTATTTAAATCGGGCAAGTCAACTTCAACGTTAGCTTGTTCTATAGATAGATTATTCCCACTATTATCGGCAAGAGTACTGACACTAAGGTTGTTTAAATTTGAATTACACCGGCCGACATGATTTTTTTTTTCGGAGATATAATAAATTTTTTTCACTAATTTTATAGTGCTGATACCGAAATCAGACCTTATTTTATCGTATCACATCAGATTTTTGATAAAACGAATATATTCGCAATTTTTGATTGTTCAGTAAAAATGAATTAAATTAATAAGTCATGGCGCTTTTTTTATCGAATTAAGTGACATCTTGTGAGAAAATATATTAGTTAGAACCTCGACGCGACCATTCGAAACGTGTTACATGGAAAGAAGCCTTTATAGTTACTTTGTTTACAAACGGTTTGCTAAAGTCAGTTTGTTTAATTAAAAAAATTGTTTACATTTCATTATTGGTGTTTAAAATATTCAATTGTTGTTTTGTGATTTAAAACTGTCGGAAAAATATAATGTTTTCAAGAAAGTGTCGTAATAGTCCAGATACATTTTGTTACATTTGTGGAAATTTTATGACTTTGAAACAGAAATTGAAAATTACTGAATTTGTGGAAAAGACTTATAATTCTTATTTTGGCTTTAAAATTCAACTCAGATCGTGGACTCCGAACTTTGTGTGTACTATTTGTGTTGAACTATTAAGGCAGTGGACATACGGCAAAAAAGCATCTCTACCTTTTGGTAGACCGATGATATGGAGAGAGCAAGTCAATCATTTTGATGACTGTTATTTTTGCTGTACCAATGTAAAAGGTTTCAATGCTAAAAATAAAAACAAAATAGTCTACGCAAATGTAACCTCAGTAACACGTCCTCTTCCGCACGGCCCAGATATTCCAGTGCCTCTTTCAAGTTCAATATCTGATCTTAGCTCAACATCATCAGAACAAAATATGCAGCGTCAAGAATCTAATGAAGTTTTTGAACCAATTTTAAATCAGCCTCAGAAATTCACACAGGGTGAATTAAATGATTTAGTTAGAGATTTAAATCTTACTAAAGAATCTGCTCAACTTCTGGGATCTAGACTTAATGCAAAAATTTGTTAGCTCCTAATACACATTTTGCTTGATACAGGAAACGTGAAGAGGAATTTCTTCCGTTTTTCAATCAAGAAGAATCATTAGTTTATTGTCATAATATTCCTGATCTCATTAAGAAGTTAGGAGCCGAATATGTTCCTAGAGAATGGAGACTTTTTATAGATTCCTCGAAAAGGAGTTTAAAAGGTGTTCTAATACACAACACGAATCAGTATGCTTCTGTTCCAGTCGCTCATTCTGTTCATTTAAAAGAAACTTATGAAAACTTAGAAACAGTACTTGATATAATTAAATATGAAGAACATGGTTGGTAGCTTTGTGGAGATCTAAAAATTATACCTATGCTGTTAGGTCAGCAGTCAGGATACACGAAATATCCTTGTTTTTTATGCGAGTGGGACAGTAGGGCACGAGCAAAGCATTACGTTTAAAAACAATGGAATCCTCGTACAAATCTGAAACCGGGAACCAAAAATATGATACGAGAAAATTTAATTGATCCTAAGAAAATTTTATTACCTCCGCTTCATATTAAACTCGGTATGATGAAACAATTCGTTAAGGCATTGGATAAAGAAAATGATAGTTTTAAATACTTAAGTAAAAAATTTTCAAGGTTATCAGATGCAAAAATAAAAGAAGGAGTATTCGATGGGCCACAAATAAGATCTTTAACCGATGAAAAATTTGACAAGACATTAAATACAACTGAATCAGAAGCTTGGCTGGCGTTCAAAGATGTTGTCAACAATTTTCTAGGAAATCACAAGCATCCTGACTATAAAAATATTGTGGCAAATTTATTAAATAAGTATCAAAAATTGGGGTGTAATATGAGCATAAAACTCCATTTTTAGATTCACATTTGGATTTTTCCTGATAATCTTGGTGATTATAGTGAAGAACAGGGTGAAAGGTTTCACCAAGACATCAAAACTATGGAAACAAGGTACCAAGGGCGATGGAATGTGAATATGATGGCTGATTACTGCTGGTCGATAAAACGTGATATTATTGACGATTCCCATAAAAAAATTACTCCCAGACGTAATTTTACAGATAAACGCAAAAGATCTCACTCAAAATAGATTCATAGCGACTATTTTATATGACATTTTCTGTAGAAGTTTTCAAATATATGTATTTATAATATAATAATTGATTATTTTTTTTAAATTAAGAAAAAACCATTTTTCTTGTTTGTAAAAAAATCTGATGTGATAGAGTAATTATGTAGGTAATTTTATGTTTATAACACTATAAATTAGTGATATTTATCACTCATATCAAAACAACTTTCAAAAAGTCCTCTTTTGTCGGCCGGTGTAATTATTTCTTATTGCGTTGCAATTTATATTGTTGCATATCATTAATTATAATAAACATTATTATTTATTTAGATTATTAAATACAAATACTGGTGTAAACTAATTCACTTCCTCACAATTATAACCAGATTTTTGAAGTTACAACATCAAATTAACAATTATGTTAGAAATCATTAAATAATAAGTACTCAACATGTTCTTTTCAAATATCTCTGAAGAACTCCCGTCTAATACTTCTAGTGATAGTTTTTGCCAGAGACATATTGCTGAAATCACAATTGGATGTTCCAGATAAGATGTTGAGAATTTTGGAATTAAAAAATTAACATTATTGTTTTTGATCGCTAATCTCTCAGACCTTCTTGAATCATCTTCTCTGAATAATTCTCTTAAATAACTAGACTAACCAATAGATAACAATTTATAGAAATAAGTAGCTAGAAAAAATCTTCTAGATTTAACTGAACCATTTTAATTCTTGCCTATACGGTGTAATATGTTTTTCTCGGCGAAGATTAATGATGAATCTTAATGCATTATTTAAAGAACGCTGTAATTTTAAATCATTCTCTGCATTAGAATCTATAAGTACTATAGAACAATAATCAATCAATGACCAAACTGTAGCTGCTACTAATAGTTTCCTTATTTCAGGAGTGAAAATATTTTTCCGAGTCTTTAAACAATACAATGTGGCATTAATCTTCTTAATCGTATGTGAAATATGATTTTTTCAGGAGCGATCATTACTTATAATCAATTCAAGACATTTTGTATGATTAATATAAGGTAGTTCAACATTGTTCGGGGAACAGGCCCAGCCGCGATGAATTCGCCCCTGGAAGACTCCTAAAATAATGAATCACACCTGACAACCGCTCGTTCCTGCAATTATCAGCCAACCAGAAAATTGCGCTTTGAATTTTCTGACGCTTGCGCAAACCAAGTGACTCTGACGTCACGATCACGCCAGATGTATTGATTTATTCTATGGGCTATCGATGACCGCATCGATAGACCGAATTTTCTGATTTGCTGACATGCGCAGTCAGCCTTCTTCCCAAAGCTGACGAGAAAGAAGACGCTGTATTACCACTTTCTTTTTGCAACCACGCTTTCGAGTGAACGCACCGCCATTCCGCTAATATTAATTCACTAGTGCTAATTTAATGCTTTTTCGCTTAATTGATTACTAATCCGCTTTAATAAGTTGTGCTTAATTCTTTCTTGAATTAGTTACAGATAATTTAAATTGTTTGTGCAATTTATTCTCAGCTCTCCCAGTGCCGGCAGTGTGCTCAACCACGTGTGAACCGGCTTCGCTTTGTTACATACGCTGTTCTTTATTCATCCGCTTATTTACCAACAATCCGCTAACTAGTTAATTAAATATTAAGTGTATTTAGTGTAAATAAAGTTATAGTTGATATATTTAATAATATTTCCGCAGTTTTAATTGAGATTACCAGTCTAAACCAGATCCACAGTTTTCCCTCTTGTTGTACATTTTACAAACATCATCATTAGTAATTAATGGAAGAGAGACCCAATCAATTTCTTTTAGTTCACTATTTGTTCCAATGATCACAGCTTTCGTTTTCGCCAAATTAACCAACAAATCATGTTCCTTTGCCAAGTCAGAAATAGCTTGGGCATCCTTAGTGACTAGATCAACCTCATTAAGTATATTACTAATTTCAATATGAAAATATATATATATATATATATATATATGGGTCATTCCATGCCAAATCGACAAATTTATTACCTGACCTCTTTCGATTTCGCTAAAAATTTTCTATCTTTTTCTACCCCCCGAAAGACATTTTTCAGAATTTTTAAAAATTTTTTTTCCAAACTCAAAAAAAGTTACGAATTTTCGAAAAAAACCGCTCTTTTTTTTTGAAAATGCTAGAACTTTTTCAAAAATTGACCGTTTGGGAACTTTTTTTTTTCAAAATTTTTGTTTTTAAATGTAGTTTTTGAAAAAAATATGAAAAAATTTTCAGAATCCCAGATATATGAAATATTTTAGTTTTTTTGAAAAAACCGTGATTTTCTCAAAGTTGGACAATTTTTTTTTTTTTTTTTTTCTAAAAAACTTCAACTAATTCCGCAGTGATCCCCGCATATTTCAGGATGTGATCGCTATTGCTTCTAATTTTTTTATTATTTAAAAAAAGTTTTTTACAATTTAGTTTATTTTTTTAACTTTTCGGCCAAATTTTTTTAGCTTACTCGTGAAACTTCAGAAGTTAAAAAATAATGTATCTTTCGAAAATTTTAAGTCGTTATTTTCCAAAATTTTTTTTTTTTTTAAATTAAGTGATAATTATGTTTTTGTTTCATATTTGTTCAATTTTTTTGTACTACAAAATCACAACTGCACTATTGAAGTGTGCAGAAAAATATCCTCAGCCGATAATTTTTAAATTGTCGTCTATCGGTAAAAAAGAGATCATCTCTACTTTATTCTGTTAAAATGAAGGTTATGTTAAAAGAATAATCGTATCGTTGATGTGTTCAAAGTGTCACAAAGATATAACATTATTAAATAAATTTACACAGTTTGACGGAGAGTTCTTTTTATCGAATTTTTGTTTACAAGTGATTACAATGCCAAAGTTTCGCGATCGATGTTGTAATCCACATAATTTGGAGAACCATCGGAAAACATCATCTTTGCGTAATGTACCACAAAATTTAGCTAATCGATACAATTTGTCAACTGTTGATCGAATATGCAGTTCATGCTATAAAAAATTACTTCATCATTACGCTGAAAGTCTTTCTGATGAAAGTGATGACAATGAACCCGATGAGCGTTCTGAGAATGATGAAAATATTCTTACCGGATCTATAGAAGTTGATAATTCCGGAGGCAATAACCTGACAGGTATTTTTGAAGCTTTTATGTTTCGATGTTCAACTATCATTGTTCTTTGTATTTTCTATTGATTAATTTTTTTTAGATCCAACAACAAGTGTTGGAGAATCACTAATTCAGCAAAGTAGTTCGTCGTTATCTGAACTCAGTTTGGAAATAACTCGTCCGATCGTAAATGAAGCTTTATTATTATTAAACCAATCTCCATTGCTAGCTAGAAGAGTAAATGATGAAACGTATTTAAACAATAAAGTTTCTCGTGTTGCTGATAGTTTGAGAAAGGCATTAGGAATTCCAAATCCTGTAGATTTTCAATGCAGCAACACAGATGCTGCTGAAATAATTAAAAAATTAAGAGAAAAGTTCCATGATACCAATACGACCAAATCTTTACGTATACAAATGTTGACTCTTATGCCGTCAAGTTGGAGTATTGAGAAGATTGTTGAAGTAATGGGCACATCTACGTATATGGCGCGATTAGCAATTAATCTTGAAGCTGATAAAGGAATATTATCAATACCTGAAAAGAAAATGGGTGAGATATTGACTTACTAACTAATTTTTGTTTGAACAATTTATACGTATTTATATATAATTTTAATCATCACTCAATTTTTCAGGGCATGGATTATCTGTTGAATTGTCATCAGCTGTTATAAATTTTTATAATGACGATGAAATGAGCAATCCTATGCCAGGGAAAAAAGATTTTGTTTCATTGCGTAATGATGATGGTACGAAAATTCAAATTGAAAAACGCTTAGTACTCTGTAATTTGAAGGAGTTACATAAGATATTCCAATCAAGATTTCCCGGAATTAAGATCGGATTTTCGTCATTTGCATCTTTACGTCCAAAACACTGTATCTTAGCTGGTGGTTCGTGGACTCATACAGTTTGCGTTTGTTCTATTCATCAGAATGTCAAATTAATGATTTTAGGAGGTAAATTAAGTCGATTAACAGAAGGTTCAAATATGCCATTGAAAACTTACAGCGACTGTGTGAATGCTATTATCTGTGACAATCCCAAGACTGAGTGCTATTTCAATACATGTCTAAATTGTCCAGGCATTGACAACATAAAACAATTAATTTTCACAGAAATGGATAATCATGCAATCGATGAAATTCGTTACAAACAATGGGTGTCTACCCCAAAAGTAACTCTTGAAACAACGCTGAAAAATGCTTCGGATTTTGTTGATGATTTTTGTGATAAGCTTGTTGGTCTATTACCACATAATTTCATTGCAAAAGAACAATCGGCATATCTAAGAGCGCTAAAAGAATCGATAACCGATAACGAATTCATAGTAATTGTTGATTTTGCTGAAAATCATGCGTTTATTGTTCAAAATGCTGCACCGGGATTCCATTGGAATAACGATCAAGCAACAGTTTACACAGTCGTTATTTATTATAAGGTTAATAATCAACTAACTCATCAGAGTATGGTTATAATTTCAGACTGCTTAAACCATGATTCTATTGCTGTCCATGTTTATTCTGGAATTATTTTCGACTTTATCAAATCTCTTTCGCCCACATTCTCCAAAGTATTTTTTTTTTCGGATGGTGCACCGCAACAGTATAAAAATTATAAGCATTTTAGTAATTTATCCCATTATCGTGAAGATTTTGGTGTACCAGTTGAATGGAATTTTTTTGCAACGGCTCACGGCAAAGGGCCTTGTGACGGAGTCGGTGGGACGGTTAAAATGAGGGCCTCGAGAGCAAGTCTGCAATTACCACCTGATGAGCAAATATTAACACCTGTACAATTTTTTGAATGGGTGTCAAAAATTTGACAAATATAAATGTGCGATTCTCAACAGTTGACGCCTACAATCTGATGAAAGACAAACTAGAAGATCGTTTTAAAAATGCCAAAACCATCCCAGCAACACAGAAAATACATAAAATTTCGCCGTTGGAAGATGGTATAGTGGAAGTTAAGTCATTTTCTTTTTCGGATCAGTCTTTAACTCATAGCACAGTGAAAAAAGAAGACAATCATTAAGTAAAAAGAAATAAGGAAATAGATGTTATCATAAAGAATAGATGTTATTGTAAATAAATAAACTAATTAATGAATAAATAAATCAATAAATATTAGAACCTGGTCAGAAGAAAATGTATTATATGAAATACATTCACGGATAAAAAGGTGATGTAAAATTTGTATCACTGTAGACGCTAATTTTGTATCTAATGTATTATGTCCTGTACTTTACTATACTATGATACAGCATTTTCTATAGTAGTGAACCGAATATAGCATCACCTGACGTAAAATTTGTATCACTTTTTTTTCCGTGTTGATTTCAGGACAAGTAATAAAAGTGATTTTTATTTATGTAGAAATATGAGGTTGGAAGTATGAATTTAAAAAAAAAATTTTGGAAAATAACGACTTAAAATTTTCGAAAGATACATTATTTTTTAACTTCTGAAGTTTCACGAGTAAGCTAAAAAAATTTGGCCGAAAAGTTAAAAAAATAAACTAAATTGTAAAAAAACTTTTTTTTTAAAAAAAAAAAAAAATTAGAAGCAATAGCGATCACATCCTGAAATATGCGGGGATCACTGCGGAATTAGTTGAAGTTTTTTTAGAAAAAAAAAAAAAAAAAAAAAAATGGTCCAACTTTGAGAAAATCACGGTTTTTTCAAAAAAACTAAAATATTTCATATATTTGGGATTCTGAAAATTTTTTCATATTTTTTTCAAAACTACATTTAAAAAAAAAAATTTTGAAAAAAAAGTTCCCAAACGGTCAATTTTTGAAAAAGTTCTAGCATTTTCAAAAAAAAAAAGAGCGGTTTTTTTCGAAAATTCGTAACTTTTTTTGAGTTTGGAAAAAAAATTTTTAAAAATTCTGAAAAATGTCTTTTGGGGGGTAGAAAAAGATAGAAAATTTTTAGCGAAATCGAAAGAAGTCAGGTAATAAATTTGTCGATTTGGCATGGAATGACCCATATATATATATATATATATATATATATATATATATATATATATATATATATATATATATATATATATATCGTCTGCAAATAGCTCATATTTACAAAAAGTAATCCGTCTTATAACAAGATTTATCACAATAAGAAATAAGATTGGTCCCAATACAGAACCTTGAGGCACCTCTGATGACGTTTCGAGAAATTCAAGTGGAAAATTATCTTCATCTATAATTGACTGCGAACGGTTTGATAGATAAGAAAAAAACCAAGTCATAGTATTTAAAGTAAAACCTAATTCAAACAATGCTTTTAATACCACTTTATGATCAACATAATCAAATGCCTTACTTAAATCGAATAAAACTAGACGTGTTAATTTTCCTCTATCCATTACATTGCGAATATCATCAGTTAATTTAAGAGGGGCTGTTTGTGTGCTATGATTTTTTCTAAAGCCAGATTGATATGTGTCGAGTAACTCATTTTCTTCCAAATAATTTACTACTTGATTTGCAACTAGTCTTTCAAAAACTTTACTCAAATGGGATAAATTAGCAACTGATCGAGTATCTGAAGGTGTCTTTGGTGGTACTACTTTATTTAAAGGAATAATATATACAATTTTCCGAATATCTGGGAAAATTTCACATTCAAGTGAACGATTGAACAATGAGGTCAGAAAAATGGTAATTTGCGGTATATGATCTCTTAACCACCCAATATTTACACTATCTGGACTCTTCTAAGGGGGCATCTTCACTGAAAAAGACCTCTACGCAATACGCGGATGGATCATGTTCACAATGGAATAGTCCGCTGAACTCGAGACAGTAGACCAACAAATCATCAAGGACTCTTCAAGATCACCGTCGATTTAAAACGCTTTTAATAAAGCAATTCGCCAAAAGTGCATGGTCACGAACTTGGGGTAAATTTACCGGGTTTGGCACCACTTGTGCTGGTATTATTGGAATAGTTATAAGTGGGAGTATCATAAAAATGATTGTAGATGCTCTCTTCAATGGATATGCCCTACATATAGTATACGGATGGTCTATTTATCTTTTTGAGGCACTGTGGAGTTCATTCACTCATCTGTTACTGCAGTTAGGTAATAAAAAACGAAGTTAAGAAGAAGCTAGCTCTAGTAAAAACTCAACCTCCGAAGATAAATTCAATGTTGAGGCAAAGGAAGTACCATCCACCGCATCCGCGATCTATTCCTGTCTAACCAATACCACTACACAAGTTAATTCAACGACTTCATTGACAACGGAACCCAAGAAAGGACTTTTTGTTTAGGAATAAATTTTAAGCCAGAAATAAGTTAAGTTAGTGAGTCAACAAACCAAGGAAAAATTTTGACGTCTCACTCGTCCATTTATTGACAAGTTTCACTCGTGCTTCCGTCTAACGGAGGGGGTGTATGTTAAATACTTTTTTTAAAATAATTTTTATCTTTTTTATATTTTATTGAAAACCGTCATAATTTTTCGTTCGTCCGTAGACCAGATAATAAAATAACTAGGGTTCATGTCTCTTACTTAGATTACTTAGATACGCAGTCTGAGATCTCAATGCATTTGAGATTGTAACACCTGAACAAACAAGTAAATGGGAATTTCAAACATTAGGAAAAAATATCCAAAAATTTTCGAAGGTGTTTCTTAAATACATTGCGGCACTAGAACCCAGACTGGGAAATTTTATCATTATATACGGGGCATTCCATGCCAAATCACCGAGTTTTTTTTTCGACCCATTTCGATTTGGCTAAAAATTTGGTATTATTTTCTACCCTACCAATAACATTTTTCTAAATTTTTTCAGATTTTTTTACCTAACCCAAAAAAAGTTAGTAATTTAAAAAAAAAAGCTCTTATTTTCCAAATTGCCATAACTTCGACACAAATTGACCTTTTGGCACTTTTTCTTTGTTAATTCTTGTTTTTAAATGTAGTTATTAAAAAAAAATTCAAAAACATTTTCAGAAGTAAAAAACAATAAAATATTTTAGTTTTTTCAAGAAAACCGTCATTTTTTCGAAGTTCGACACTTTGGATTATCAATTTTTTGGTCTCAAAAAAAACTTCAACCAAAACCCTATAATTTTTATTCTTATTAATACAGTTTATGTTTTCTTAGTTTAATTTTTTTTTCACTTTTGAAGTTATGAAAGCCAACCAAAATCGTTTTAGTGCAAAGTTTAAGAAAATAAGCAAAATTTGAAAAAACTTTTTTTTTTCAATCGAAGAATAAGTGGGAACAAAATGGGAATAGTGAGGTTAAATACAGTTTTAGTTGAAGTTTTTTTTGAGACAAAAGAATTGGTAATCCAAAGTGTCGAACTTCGAAAAAATGACGGTTTTCTTGAAAAAACTAAAATATTTTATTGTTTTTTACTTCTGAAAATGTTTTTGAATTTTTTTTTTAAAACTACATTTAAAAACAAGAATGAACAAAGAAAAAGTGCCAAAAGGTCAATTTGTGTCGAAGTTATGGCAATTTGGAAAATAAGAGCGTTTTTTTTTTAAATTACTAACTTTTTTTGGGTTAGGTAAAAAAATCTGAAAAAATTTAGAAAAATGTTATTGGTAGGGTAGAAAATAATACCAAATTTTTAGCCAAATCGAAAGGGGTTGAAAAAAAAACTCGGTGATTTGGCATGGAATGCCCTACATGTATTAAATTTATCTAACGAACAATTTATTCAATCAAACATATCATTCTCAATAAATTAAAATTCGGAAGTTCCCGGTCTATTATCCTAACACGCTAGGGCCGATTACTTAAACACTTAAATATTTTAAATGTAAAATTAATTAATCATTGATTATATAGAATTTACCTTCCATTTTAGTGGATGCCGAATGACCTTTTTCGAAAATTTATTGAATAAATAATCAAATTTAAAACAGTAACAGAAAAAAAAAATCTTTTTAAATTACCATTCATTCTTTTAGAACCAATAATGGTTACTACATTATCAAGCCTAAGTATTGTTCATGAAAATAAAACACGAGTATATACTATTCTCGTCTTTTTTTTTATGTGGGTAGCTAAAAGAGCTTAGGACAACAGGTGAATTTTCCTAACGATTCAGCCATTACGCTATTATTTTATAAGTTCGTTGAGAAAAAACACCGGAGAGATATGATTCTCACGACAATTAATCCAAGATACATAAGCTTGGAACTGTGTTTGGCCTATTTTATTATGGACTTGGTGTATGTTTATCCAAAAATAGACCAATACATAAGCTTGTTATCGAATTGTGCTCTTTTTTGCACCTCTAGCAGGATCAATTTTCACTGAGATCAATTATCGTAAGGATAACTGTTGTCATGTCAAATGTCACCGATTTTTTGTCTCGAATCAATTGTTTTCGAATTATAGGTCGCGTCATCTTATGATTATTATTATCACATCATCATCATCACCCAGCCCCCACAGTTATTTTATTATTATCTTCAATTAAATATAATATCAATCGTCAGAGAAATCAATTGACGTTGGGATCAGTTGACAGTGGGATTATGATACAGGGATCAATTATCCTGATATTAAATTCCGGGGATCAATTATCGTGCCACCTGGAGTAGCGATTCTGGTAAGCAATAGTTCGCTGTTAATTAAACAAATAACTTCAAAATTTTGATTGAACCAGATAACCGAGGCTGCGAGACTCTTAGTTATTGTGGCTTAAAGAGCGATAATCACAGAACTTGAAAATACCGATAAGGAACTCGAAATTAATAAAAAGGGCTTGTGACTAATTAATCGAATAATTGAAATCTGCCAACACGTAACGGGCTGTAGGACTCACTTGGGCTCTAAGGCAGAACTGTTTTTTGTAAATAAGGTCTCGATTTTAGGGTTTGCTGTTTTCTGGAGGGGCTATTAATTCAACAATGAGTTTCTTCTCTGTTAGGTAATAGTGCGCAATAATTTGTATTCTTCTTCCACATATGATATGCAAGCACTGCACTTTTCGACGTGAATGGAAGGCCCCGTATTATATATGATACGCTCGACATAATAAGTGAAATCTTGTCACGTTCTAGCCTTTTAAGCTAACGTTCTTTTTTTTGAAATTTTTCTTCTAGCCCAGTTTGGCATTAGAAAGTGTTAGTTTATTGATGAGCTTATATAGTACTTAGTAAGACCAATGATTAGTTCATTAGGCTTATGGATTTGTTCTACTGGATCCGAAGATCTACGGATAGTTACATGAGTCTTTCTCAATTCTTTTAGTCCTCCCGATGAGCTCTGCAGTTACAACATCTTCTTGTCAGTTTGTTGTTTCTCTTATTCTTGTCTTTACTCTATTCTCCTACTCTTATCACGACGGCGTCTTCATTTTGAGGATTTACTTACTAACTTACAGCTACCAGTGCAAGGGATTTAGATAACAACACCCGGTAGAGTTTCGGTTACCGTTACTTCAAGTCAGTCACATGACAAAGTTTGGATTGCAAAAATGCAGTGGAACTAAGAAAATCTATCGAATTGTCATTGTCTGGTATGTTAGTAAGATATCGGATTGGTAAAGTAATGACACCTAAAGGTTTGCCGAAGTCTGACGTTATGAGAAAAATCTTAGGTACGAACTTTAGTTTGTCTACAGTGGATTCAATAGGACGCAAAAAAGCATGCCTCACTTAGGCATACCAGACTCGCCCAAAATTGACTCGTCGACATGCCTTACTAAATTTTTAGTCTAAATGTTACTGTAAAAATTATTTCTACGTTAATATTGTACATATCCTTGGTATTCTTTGAATGTTTTGACACTCAAATTTACTATACCACCATATAAATTTTTTTCGGAATTATTATTCTCTTTAAATTTATAGCGTTGATACCTAAACTGCTGGGAAAGAAATTTATTTGAGTTTCAAAAATGAAATTATGTGTCTCTCCTTTTGTTACAGAATACGAAAACTTCTCCGGCTGGAAATTATTTCATTGAAAACAATAATACTTTGCCAAGAACTGGACCTTTGCTCAGATCGTATAGTCCCGCAACAGCAGGAGTTGGAGCCTCTTTGACACAATCGAAGATTCAAAAACCTTCAGGTATAATAATTGATTTATTTTTTTTTTATTTGTATTTACCCCGCTTTTCAGACTTCTGTCTCGACGAGGGTCCAGCCGAGACCAGAGGGAGACTCCAGGCTGATCGGTATATTAAGTTTTGGCTGTATGAGTTTAGCGGTGTGACGTTCTGGCAAAAATTTGAACTGTAAATCGATAATTTATTATAAAATTATTAAATGATTTTCTCAAAATCACATTCCAAAGAAAATTCATTGCTTTGTTGCTGAATTAGCAACGCGGCAACAGAAATTTTAGACGATAAGAAGTCATCGCGGCCCGGGAAAAGTTAATGTACCTACGTCAGCATGGGATCCGGGCCTCGACGACGTTCCCGAGATGTGACCTGAACCCAACAATGGCTGCCACTGATCATTCGTATAATTAAATAATTAACTAAGACAGTCGACCGGAAGAGCTCTTCGAGCTCGGACCTTGTCCACCGGCTTCTATCTAACCTCTTTCTTATCATTAAATTTTTATATTACAATGTTAATCTTGACTAATTACTTCTAATAGGGGCGAGCGCTTTGTAGCGTTCCACCCTATTTTCTAATATTTCTATAGGGGCGAGCGCTTATTAGCTGTTCCGCCCTGTTGCTATCATTCAAAATTAATAATTAATTCATAAATAAAAATCATGGTACGAGACATTATCTGTGCGGCCCACCGGGGATCTATCGATCGGCTAACACGGCCGGCCTGGAAATAAATTTTGATGTTCGGAAAATCCAGAATATTAAAGCGGCATTACCTATCTTTTCAGCCTGAAAAGTACGGCGGCAAAGGACCGACTTTGGGGAAACTGCAAGCATTTGGACGTAACCCACCAGTAGAACAAGGCTTGAGAAAACCATTGAAAAACCCAAGCCTGTACAGACCGGCGTGAGTTACATGCTCCGATGTTCACTGCAATTGACTTTTCAGCACTCACCGGGTCTCGAACCCATGCCTCACCAGTCCCAAGCAAACATAACAAGCGATGTACCGCTTAGCCATGGGACTGGCTATAAAAATTCATTTTTAACTCCCCTGTCACTATGTCTGCGTGTATGTGAGTATATGGGAGAGAGAGAGTGTATAGTTATTATTTTTTTCCCCGCTAAGAAAATTGAAGATTTTCAATAATCGGGAAGTTATTGGTTTTATCCCGTATTCTGGAAATCAAGTTTTCATCGGATCTTGACTTTTCGAGATCCTAGGAAGCTTCTCTGACTATTATTGCAATGGTGTATAACTGTATGGATATGTGTACGGATGTGCGTGTGTGTGTGTGTGTGTGTGTGTGTGTGTGTGTGTGTGTGTGTGTGTGTGTGTGTGTGTGTGTGTGTGTGTGAACCTCTTGTAACTTTTGAACGGCTTGACCGATTGGATCGAAATAAGTGCCGATCTGAAGAGTATCATGACAATCAAATTTCATGAAAAATTGAATTGATTCGGTCTGCTTGATTTTGTGAAATCTCAAATAAAAAATTTTCGAAAAATCGTTTTTTTGGAATATTTTCTAAACAGCGTTACCGATCAATTTCGAAAACTAATCCGCTCTCAAACTTAAAAAGCGATGCCGATTGGTAGCAGTCTCGTCAAAGTCAGTTTATTCATTCGAGAGTTGTCGAAAACGAAAAAATTCGAAAAACCTCTTTTTTTTTTTTTTTTTAAGTGAAATTTCTTTACGGAGGTAACAATTAAACGATTTGAGGCGGAAAAGGGGAAGTAGCGCTAGAGGAGAAGCATTGAGTGAAAGTTTAAAGTAGGCCAGAGGGGGAATCGCTTGTATAGCAAGCCGAGCAAACCTTATATATTTTAAAGAGTGGGAAAAATTAAGGAGAGTCAAATAGAGTGGACGAGTGCAGTGCGCGTGCGTCGTAATTCCACCACGTTACTTATATGTGTGAGGGTATATATATTATAATGGCCGATTGGCTCGGGATACGTCGATGGGCCAACAGGTCCAAGATAATTGGCGTATTTGTTCGTCGTGGTCGGTTATTGGGCGCCAGGAACAATTCAGGATGTTCCAATCCTCGACAACCTAAATCAGGAACAACGTAATGGTAAACTAGCTCTACTCAGGGCGGCGGGTTACTAAAGAAAGAAATGACAAAGAAATTCCGAAACAAATAACAATTTATTAAAAAAAATTAGTATCGGTTCGGCGAAATAATCAGTTCAAAATAAGTCGACATAAAACATAACAATCGTGATCAATTCGGATAGTAATCGTAAAACAAAATCAAAATACTAAACGTAAACCAATCAAAATAATAATCGGGTGAATAAGTCAAATAATACTCAATTTAGCCATCAAATCAATAATTCAAATACTATTCAACAATAATCCAGTGAAATATTCAACTAATACTCAATTAATAATCAAGTTAGTAATTCAAACCCTTTCAAATAATAATCAAGTAATATTCAAACAATATTCAAATAATAATCGCGTTAATTATTTAAATAATACTAAAAATAATAATCCAGTGAACAACTCACATGATGTTCAAATAATAATCAAATCAAATATTTACTTAATATCCAAATAACAATCAGTTAACAATTCAAATAATAATCAATAACAAAATCAACGTATTACTCGTAGACAACATCAAAATAAATTTCGTATCAATAACAACCAAAACGTACTTAAAATAATCGCTCAGCAGAATTATTATTTCTAAAATAATATTTCGTTAATTCCAACTAACTAAACATGTCTCGGCGACATGACTCATCGATTAAACAATTCACAATCGGATCAAACAATTCTATCTTCGACGACGAAACAGAAGAAGCGATAATCCGCTTAAGAATGCGACGCTCAAGCGATACGAGTATAGCAACGCGAACTCGAGAACGAAACGGAATATAAAACTCAATAACAAAACTTTCACACTGCACTATTTTACAGGGAAAACGGTACTCTAGGTACCTCGTGGGACGTTGTCTACGGGGTAGTGCTGGTTGTTCACCGAGCAACTCGCCAACTGAACTTCTCAGTTACAAACACAACAACAATACTCGTGTCCCACGAGTTATCTATCCTGACGCAAGACACTTACCCTGGTACCCTCATCGAGGGCTGGTGGTCCAGGTCCAGGTAGTCGAACAGTCGTCGTATCGGGTCGTGTCGTGCCTCGGCGAAGGCTTGGTCAGATCGCGTCGAATAAATTTAATTATGACCAGCACGTGGTCAGCGATTATAACAATTCTTCCACAAATAATTGCGTCCACAGTTTACACAACAGTTTCAAATTTAACGAACAATTCGAAATTCAATCAAACAATCAATTAGCAATAAACAGCGTTAATACTCGGTGTATTAATTAACAAACAAATCAGCGATACAATAAGCGAATAAGTGTTTTGAGCTAGGCTCCAAAACGCGTGCGATTCCGACCAAAGCAGTATCCCCAAGCCCCTTTTTTCAAACTAATGGTCCGCTTAATCTTCTTCTCTTTGTCCCGTTCTTCGTTACTCTATTGACGGTCTCGGGCCCAAAGATGGCGGCAGTGACGATGCTCGACGATGCTCTCGATGATCTTCTCGAGCTCGTGGCATGCGTCAGGGACAGTTTAGACTTAAAATTAACTTACAATTAAATCTTAAATCAAAATTCAAATTGTCGCGCTCTCGAGCTGCGGACTTCTGAATACTGTTTCAGGATCCGGCGAGGGCGACACGGTCGCGGCGAATCAACAACAACAACGAAATTTTTCAAATTAAACAAATTAAAATTAATCAAAATTAAACAAGGGGAATGAAATACCCCATGTTACAATATATATACATATATACATATATATATATATATATATATATATATATATATATATATATATATATATATATATATATATATATATATATATATATATATATATATATATATATATATATATATATATATATATATATATATATATATATATATATATATATATATATATATATATATATATATATATATATATATATATATATATATGTTTAATACGGGCTTTGGGGACTTCAAGATGGCGGACGAGATTTATGTATACATAGATTCTAATTAATGTTCTGATGTGTATATTCCTAATTAAATTCTAATTATTAAAATATTTATTTAGATATTGCAACTTTTATATATATCTCTGATTATGGGAACCTTTCACTATATATTTCTGGTTCTGAGGACCTTCTACTATATATTTCTAATTTTGAGGACATTTTGAAAAAAATTATTCAAATCTAATGAATTAAAGTCTCTATAGAAATGACTTTGTTTTTATTTAGGTTATCCTTAGACATTCATAATAACTGATTGAAAAACTTTGTACTATTAAAGTAATATCTCTACGCAATGAAAAAATATTTGAATCCGAATTATGTACAGAGTGCATTTATTGCAATACGTATGATGTATGAAATTGTTAAATTCGGAAATTTCAATCCGTATAATTTATGATTAAAGCTTCAGATAAAAATCGTTTCGATTTTATGCTCATATTTATTCAGGAATAAGGGCGTATAAGAGACATAAATATATAATTTGAAAGACCTTACGTATACATGCCTCAGATTGAGATCCTATACAGTCAAATAGATATGATTTTTGAAAAAGATTCACTAATTAATTAATGAAGGATTATTAAATAACTTTTAACTTAAAAGTTTTAAGTTGAAATGATTAGTTCTGAGCATAATGCTCGAAATTTTCTCATATTCTTGGTCGAAAGTTAGTAGAATAATGAGCAATATATATCTAATTTTAAAGACCTCCGCTGATATATAATTAAGTTCGAGGACCAATGCATTCATATATATCTAGGTTCTGGGACAAGTTTTTCTCGATATGAGGTCTGAGTGTAAAAAGATGCATACTTGGGCTCGACAGATAATTCTCACATTGATACAATTATCAGGTAGATCACGTAATCGGGATATTCGTTGAAAAATGTGTTTTTTCACTCAATCTAGGTAAACATATAATCAAATCCGTAAACGTAAACTTGTGTAAAATTTTACCAATCGAATTATAAATAGTGTACTCAGGAAATTATCTAGTAATGTTTAGAAGTGGATGATTGAATGACTTTCAATTTGAAATGATTAGTTCTAAGCTTGAGAATTTGAAATTTCCACGTTTTTTCAGTCGGTAATTATTAGTTAGTTGAGCGATATATATCTGATGTCAGAGACCTCCGCTGATAAATAGTTGAGTTCGAGGACCAATACATTTATATATATCTAGGTTCGGGGACGATTCGTTAATCTATATATATTCACTATCAGGGACCTGATTCCAGATGGTAATGTCAACGTGCACGAAATTGGCAACGCTATTTCTGAGAAATTCCCATTTGAATAACTAATACAAAATGAACAATACATTTGTATGAAATTGTTTTAAGTTTTTTGACCAGTTTTATATTTTTCATAAGTTTTTTTCGAGTTTACTAGATATAAGGTCTGAGTGTAAAAAGATGCATACTTGGGCATGACAGATAATTCTCACTTTGATACAATTATCAGGTAGATCACGTAATCGGGATATTCGTTGAAAAATGTGTTTTTTCACTCAATCTAGGTAAACATATAATCAAATCCGTAAACGTAAACTCTTGTAAAATTTTACCAATCGAATTATAAATAGAGTACTCAGGAAATTATCTAGTATTGTTTAGAAGTGGATGATTGAATGACTTTTAATTTGAAATGATTAGTTCTAAGCTTGAGAATTTGAAATTGGCACGTTTTCTCAGTGGGTAATTATTAGTCTCTTGCGCGATATATATCTGATTTCAGAGACCTCCGCTGATAAATAGTTGAGTTCGAGGACCAATAAATTTATATATATCTGGTTTCGGGGACGATTCGTAAATTGATGTATATTCCCTATCACAAAAGTGCACAAAATTAGTAACTTTTTTTCTGAGAAATTGCCATTTAAATAATTTATACAAAATAAACAATAGATATGTACGAAATTGTTTTAGTTCTTTTTAACGGTTTTATAGTTTTTGTTTTTTTCAAATTTTCGAGATATAAGGATTAAGGGTTAAAAAATGCTTACTTGGGGCTCAACAGATATTTCTGACATTGATACAATTATCAGATAAATTGTGTAATTAGGATATTTGTTAAAAAATGAGTGTGTTTACTCAATCTAGGTAATCTTATAATT
Organism: Cotesia typhae; assembly: GCF_013202065.1. NCBI lineage: Eukaryota > Metazoa > Arthropoda > Insecta > Hymenoptera > Braconidae > Cotesia > Cotesia typhae. The sequence goes on along the minus strand of NW_027423774.1, from coordinate 9,131,956 downwards.
GAATTTTTCATCGCGTAAACTCTCGTAAAATTTTACAACTCGAATCGCAAACAGTGTACTCAGGAAATTATCTAGTATTGTTTAGAAGTGGATAATTGAATGACTTTTAATTTGAAATGATTAGTTCTAAGCTTGAAAATTTGAAATTGATACGTTTTCTCAGTCGGTAATTATTAGTCACTTGCGCGATATATATCTGATTTCAGAGACCTTCGCTGATATATAATTAAGTTCGAGGACCATAACATTCATATATATATCTGGGTTCGGGGACGATTTGTAAATCGAAATATATTCACTATCAGGGACCTGATTCGAGATGGTAATGTCCACGTTCACAAAATTTGCAAGGATTTTACTGAGAAATTACCTTTTAAAAGTTTATATAAAATATACGATACATCTGTACGGAATTGTATTCATTTTTTTACCGGTTTCATATTATTTATAAGTTTTTAGCAAGTTTTCTAGTTATAAGGTCAAAGTGTAAAAAGATGCGTAGTGTGACTTGCCAGATAATTCTCAGGTTGATACAATTATTAGATAGATCACATAATCGGGATATTTGTTAAGAAATAAGTGTGTTGACTCAATCTAGATAAACATTCAATTGAATTTTTCAACGTAAACTCTCGATCAATTAAGCAACCGAATCGTATACAATATACTTAGGGAATTATCTGGTATTGTTATGGAAAGAATGATTAAATAACTTTTGATTTGAAATGATTAGTTCGAGATTAAAAATTTGAAATTAACACGTTTTCTCAGTCGGTAACTATAAGTTTCTTGCACGATATATCTCTGATTTCAGAGACCTCCGCTGATATATAGTGGAGTTCAAGGACCATTATTTTTATATATATCTGGGTTTAGGGACGATTTGTGAATCAATATACATTCACTATCAGGGCCCTGATTCCAGATGCTTATGTCCACGTGCATAATATTGGTAATATTTTTTCTGAGGAATTTCCTTTCAAATAATTCATACAACATAAATAATGCATATGAACAAAATTGATTAAATTCATAACTTCCTGCTAAGGAAATCGAAGATTTTCAAAAATCGGGAAGTTATTGTTCTCACCCCGTTTTGCAAAAATTGAGTTTTCATCAGATCTCGACGTTTAAAGGTCACAGGAAGCTTCCCTGACTATCCCCGCGAGGTCGTCACTATGTCTATATGTATGTGTGTTTGTTTAAGTATGTCAATCGCTTATAACTTTTGAACGGTTGAACCGATTGCATCGAAAGGGATAGATTTTGAAAAATTTTGAAAAATCTCAAAAAAATTAAAAAAGAAATCACATTTGAAAGTGGTATTTTTGGAATATCTTTTAAACGGTTCGATCGATCAACTTCAAAAACTAATCCGCCTTTAAGCTTGAAAAATCACGCTGATCGACCCTAATCCGGCCAAAATCAGTTGATTCGTTCGAGAGATAGCGTGAATGAAAGAAAACCGAAAGAAACCGAAAAAAGTGTTTTTATCACTTAACTTCGATGGCCGCTTTCTTTGGAAAAAAATTTTTTTTGCGCATGCGCAGAACGCACATGCGCAAAGGTTCTGCGCATGTAGTTTAGGCGGAAAAATTTAAAAACTTAAAAAAAATTTTTTTTTATTATAGCTTAATTTTTTTGCACTATGTGTCCTGCGCATATAATTTTAGCGCAAAGATTTAAAATCTTCAAAAAAAATTATCTTTAAAGGTGTAAACCAGGGAAAATAGAGTACTTTATCGTGAAAACAATTATTTTTCTTGCGAAAAGTCCAGCTTGTCCGGCTTGTGACCAAATAAAAATTTTTATTATCTGAAAATTTTAATTTAATAATTAGAAAATATGAAACTTTTTGACCTACCAATAGTCTAGTCAACAAGTGTCTTTTTGGTCGACTTTTTCCGGCAGTCTCCGAAAATTATGATTCAGATGTCATTCGATTCGGAATGGCATCTAGATGATTTCTAAAAAGAATGAAGTTTCGCTTGAAAAATTGCAAATGTAATAAAGATTTTGAATATTTAAAAAAGATTCAAAATAGGAGGAAATTTCCTGAAATATTTCTCGACTTCCGGAACTGTAGGACCAATATTTATAATTTTTCCAGAGAAAAAAATACGGCTGAAAAGGGTGCTCTAGCTTGCGTCCCTGATTCAGAAAGATGATTTGAAATGATTACCTTCATGTTAATTGTATATCTATATAGTATTCAAATCCGACACATTTAAATCATTCCAAATCATTTTTAATAATTTCAAATTAGATTTCTTAATCAGGGGTAAACCACATCTACTTTGGAGTACTCATCCGCGAGCTCAAAATATTACATTAATTCTATTTTAGGCTTAAAAATCTCAAAAATGTCATAAGTACAATTTTAAGCGCTCAGGAATGGAATTAGCGGGAAGTTGCACGGATGGCTTTTAGGGTGAACCTTTTTCCTAATTTTTGTTACCGGTTTTATATTTTTTATATTTTAAGCTTTTTTCAAATTTCCTAAATAAAGGTCAAAGTGTGGAAAGATGCATACTTGGGTTCGACAGATTGTTCTCAGGTTGATACAATTATTAGATAGATGACGTAATCAAGATATTTTTAAGAAATGACTGTGTTGACTCAATCTAGGTGAACATTTAATTTAATCCTTTAACGTAAACTCTCGATTAATTTACCAACCTGAGTCGTAGACAGTGTACTCAGGAAATTAATTTGGTATTGTTTAGGAATAAATGATTGAATGACTTTTGATTTGAAATGATTAGTTCTGAGATTAAGAATTAAAAATTTACACGTTTTCTCAGTCAGTAACTATTAGTTTTTGCGCGATAAATCTCTGATTTCAGAGACCTCCGCTGATATATAGTTGAATTCGAGGACCATTACTTTTATATATATCTACGTTCGGGGACGAACATCGGTCTTGACAGATAATTCTAACATTGATAAAATTATCAGATAGATAACGTAATCAGGATATTTGTAAAAAAATGAGTGTGTTCACTCAATCTAAATAAACATATAATTGAATCCTCAAACGTAAACTCTTGTAAAATTTTACCTCTCGAATCGTAGACAGTGTACTTAGGAAATTATTTGGTATTGTTTAGAAATAAATTATTGAATGACTTTTTATTTGAAATTATTAGTTTTTAGATTAAGAATTTAAAATCTACCCGTTATCTCAGTCGGTAACGATTATTTTTTTGCGCGATAAATCTCTGATTTCAGAGACCTCCGCTGATATATAATTGAATTCGAGGACCATTACTTTTATATATATCTACGTTCGGGGACGAACATCGGTCTTGACAGATAATTCTAACATTGATAAAATTATCAGATAGATAACGTAATCAGGATATTTGTAAAAAATTGAGTGTGTTCACTCAATCTAAATAAACATATAATTGAATCCTCAAACGTAAACTCTTGTAAAATTTTACCTCTCGAATCGTAGACAGTGTACTTAGGAAATTATTTGGTATTGTTTAGAAATAAATTATTGAATGACTTTTTATTTGAAATTATTAGTTTTTAGATTAAGAATTTAAAATCTACCCGTTATCTCAGTCGGTAACGATTATTTTCTTGCACGATATATATCTGATTTCAGAGACCTCCGCTGATATATTATTGAGTTCGAGGACTATTACATTCATATATATATATATCGGAGTTTTGGGGCGATTCGTAAATCGATATATATTCACTATCAGGCACTTGATTCTAGATGATAATGTCCACGTGCACAAAATTGGCAACGTTCTTACTGAGAAATTTCCTCTCAAATAATTCATACAATTATTTTCTATTTGTCGATGAGTTTCTCTTATTTCCGCAAATTCTAAAATTTTGATTATACGATTAAATTTTGTATGATTTTTGGTTTTAAAATATATTTCTATCTTACATTCTTTACGACTAGGACTGTTACTATTTTATCAATTTTCACAACTGAGCCTGTTACTTACTTATTTATTATTTTTTATCAATTTTTTTCAAGTTTTAAATTTCAAAATCCTTTATTCTGTTATATCAGACTGAGTTAAATTGTTTTTCTCATCTTAAACTATTTCTTTATTTTTAAAATATTTTTTTTTTTATTAGTCATAGTTCAACGTTTATCCGAGATTGAAACGATGCTCTCAAGGGTTTCCAATTTCAAATTTTATAGTTCTGAGAAGTTTTTTTTTGCTTCTAAAAGGTACCCTAAGTACACAGACTGAAGTAATAAAAATTATCTCCCGCTGAGAACCAGATAAGAGTGCAACGTTTCAAACTCAGATACATGTTAAGGCATATTTCCTTTAGTAAAACTAAGAAAATTTGAAATAAAAATGTAAGAGAGAAACTTAAAGGGAAATATTCGACTTAAAATTCTAACGGTTAAATTCTAACACATAATTTTTTTATAGTTATAATTTCAAAAGAAATTGTTCTAAAATGTTATATTTAAAAATTTAAACTTAATTATAGAGGATGGAAAATTTAATAATCATTTCATACAATAAAATGTTTTCTAGATTTAATGTAAGAAACCAACACAAATATTAATAATTATTACTCTAAAATCAATGAAATTAGAAACCTACGAATAAATATCATAAAATTTTAATAACTAAAGGAAAACAAGAAATCTTAATGTTTTACAATAATATGTTAACAAAATTATTATAAGTACAGACCTACGTGGAGGGAATGGTGCGACTCCTGAAGCGAAGGGACTCATGAGAAGGGGAAATTCTAAACGTAACAAAGGCTAATTGGCTTAGAGTTTCCCCCGATTTAGAAAATGAAATAAGAGAGGCACGCCCAGGTTTTTCCGAAAGGACCCAACTCCAGAAAAATAAGTAGAAATATAGTCAGTCAATTTAAAACATTGGAAGTGAGTCTCCCAGTAATAGTAATATTAGTAGATTCCCCTTTATCATTCCCCGTCAGTACAATCACCTCTCGAAAAACCATGGCGTTCAATCCCAAGTAAGTTAATTATATTTTTAATGTTTATAAAATTTTTATTATTGTATTGATCTTTGAAAATTTAATTTGTTCACTGTAATTTCCTTATTCAAAATATACCGAAAATAATTTTATCTAACAGGAACGATTTTCATCTTTCGCTTGAATACCTTTCCCCACTGTTTAAGTTCCCAAACCTATTGGCTATAACCAGGGTTTAAACATAAATAAAAAAAATTATTAAATAAAATAATCCGTTACCTTCGACGTAACAATTCCAAATACAAATGAAATTCAACAACTAAGTTTTTAAATATCACAATTTTTTCTAAATTACTTAGGATCTGTATCAAAAAAAAAAAAAAAGGAATGAAATAGCGATGCATAAAATTTTCTATGAAAACATGAACATTTTATAAAAATTATAATAATTGAACGTCGTAAAATTAGAGATCCATTTTCAAAGAGTTTTTCTTAATGAAAGAAAATCAAATATTCAAAGAAACAAACAACTTAATTTATCGATAATTTGAGAAAATTCGAAAGAATTTGAGAAAAAATTCTACTGAGTTCAAACCATATCATAAGTTAATAATTTTTAAAATATTTTTAGGAATTACTCTGAAATTGTTCATAATCTTTTGATAAAATAAAAGATCGTAGATTTTAATTTTTATAAGACTATGTAATGAGACTCGATAAGTCTGAACCGATAATAATCACCTCAATTCACAAGTAAACGGATTTGTCTTAAGTAAATATTGAAGCCCTCAAAGTCCGTATTAAACATATTTTCCTAATTCGGCTTCGGGTACGGTCCTCGAAGCCCGTGATAATCGTGATCGTCTTTGGGTACCGTCCTCGTAGCCGAAAAATGTCCCCGAAGACCGATATATATATGCGAAATCGTCCTCGTTTACCGTATTAAACATATATATAAATAAATATATATATATATATATATATATATATATATATATATATATATATATATATATATATATATATATATATATACATATATATATATATATATATATATATATATATATATATATATATATATATATATATATATATATACACTACTGGAAAAAATTAAGGGATCAAAAAAAAATTCCAAATTTTTCGGTAGTTTTCAACAGGCCGTAACTTTGAGAGAAATGGTCGTACAGGAAATAAAAATAAAGGAAATTGTAGCTCCAAGTGTCTAGTTTTTGGATTAGAACTTCAAAATTTTGTAGCCTCTGCGGTTTCTGAGTGATCGTAGAAAAACCAGCAACAAAAAAATTCTCAAAATTTTTTTAGTTTTTTTTTTTGGTCTACGGGCGTGGAAAAAATTTTTTTAGCTTAACCACCATAAGGATCGGATACTTTGTTCATTTACCTTTAATTTCTTTTTTTAAACACCCTGATACGTCCACTCCTCGCTGAGATATCGGTCTTCAAATGGAAAAGGATCTTTTTGTCTTCGATTATCGATATCTCAGCAACCAATGATCGCACAGAAAGTTAAAGGTGGGTTTCAAGAACTTGAATGAATTCTTCTTAATGACTGTCCATTGTTTTTTCGAAAAAAATTTTTTTCTTTCCGTCACATGAATTTGAAAATGCAACAAAAAAAGGGCTTTTAGTGGTTTTTTGGAAAATCAAGCGCTGGATCGAAAATATTGAGGAAACCACTAATGTTAAGTGTGCCTTTTACAGTTCAATATGTCCACAAAAACCCTACAGAGAATCAAATATTCCAGCCAGCCGTTTTTTTGTTTCACCTGATCGAATTTTTGAAAAAATTAAAGGATCACGTTTTTTGCTCTGAAAAGCTCATAATTTTTAAAAATGAGAAAAAAAAATGGTTTTTTCGAGGTTTTTCCACATTTTCATTCCAAAAAGTGTTTAAATTTAAAAAAAAAAAAAATTCAAAAAAAAAAAATTTTCAAAAAAAAAAAATTTTTTCGAAAAAAAAATTCAAAAAAAAAATTTTTTTTGGAAAAAAATTTTTTTTAACAAGTTAAGGAAACTCAAAAAACCATCGCCCAATGATTTTTATCACCTTTCCACCGCTGCATTCCTTGATTCTACTGATCTCCTTTTAATTAAATTAATAAAAAAAGTTAATACCCCCAATCGAATTTCGATTTTTTTCATACGCTTTTCGGAGTTTTTTTTTTCTTTTCTTTTTGTGAATCCTTAGCAAATCGCTTCATTCAACAGTTTTTTCAAAACTAATCCCTCTGCGCTAAAAAAATTTTTTTAATTTTTTGGTCAAAATTGAAAATTTCGGACTTTTGATTCTTAATCATGGTTAGACGACATTTATCGGAGGTGGAAGTCGCTCGGTTAGTGACTCTTATCGACGAAGGTTACACTCAACATGCAGTTGCTATCCGGATGGGTGTAAGTCAATCTGTCGTATCTCGAGCTTATACCAGATACCAAGAGACGAATCAATATCATCGTCGCCCCGGACAAGGTCGCCATCGAGTCACTAATGCCCGCGATGATCGAACAATTGTTAGAGAAGTTCGACGACAATCTTTCGTCAATGCGAATATTGTCGCTCGAAACTTCCCCAATCGCAGACAACAGCAACAACAACAGCAACAGCGACGACGGCATCAAGTGCGAAACATTTGCTCTCGAACAATCATCAACCGTCTTCGTGAAACTGGGTTACACGCACGACATCCTAATCGCGTACCCCTGTTGACAGCAAGACATCGTCGAGCTCGTTTAGCGTATGCTTACGATCATCGAAATTGGAACTTGAGGGAATGGACAAATGTTTTATTCACTGATGAGTCTCGTTTTAATCTGTATGGCAACGATCGACGTCCTCTCGTTTGGCGCCGTCGTGGAGAACGTTTTCACGAGAACTTTGTCCGTCCAGTCGTTGCCTACGGCGGTGGAACAGTTATGGCGTGGGGCGGCGTTTCACGAAATTGGAGAACACCTTTGGTAATTGTACGCGAAAATTTGACAGCTAGACGTTACATCTCACAGCCAACATTACCCGGCGCTTCTTTGAGCGGCATGACATCACATTGTTGCGACACCCAGCAATGAGTCCAGATCTCAACCCCATAGCGCACGTTTGGGACATAATGGGCCGTCGGTTGCGCAGAGAGTATCCAAATTTGCAGAACTTAGCTGCTTTGGAGCGCGCGCTTCAGCACATTTGGAATACCATTCCGCAGCCTCAAATTACCGTCTGCATATACATGGCTGAACGTTTGAGAGCCGTTATTGAAAACAGGGGTGGTAATACCCGGTATTGAACAAACAAAAACCTTCAGAGAATGAGTTTGGAGTCATTTAATACGGTGGAACTGACGAGCCACCGGGTCTCAATTCTCTTGAAATACCTCACACACACACACACACACACACACACACACACACACACACACACACACACACACACACACACACACACACACACACACACACACACACACACACACACACACACACACACACACACACACACACACACACACACACACACACACACACACACACACACACACACACACACACACACACAGAGAGAGAGAGAGAGAGAGAGAGAGAGAGATATATATATATATATATATATATATATATATATATATATATATATATATATATATATATATATATATATATATATACACAGAGAAGCGTAAATCCGACCGCGAGACCTCCACGTGGTACGCTTTGGATAACGCTAATGCCGGCGGTAATTGTTTTCTTAAACTTTTCAAGAGAAAAAATTTCAAAAAAAATTTTTTTTTTTTTCAATTTAAGCACTTTCTGGAACAAAAATGTGGAAAAAGCTCGAAAAAACAATTTTTTTTCTCATTTTTAAAAATTATGAGCTTTTCAGAGCAAAAAACGTGATCCTTTAATTTTTTCAAAAATTCGATCAAGTGAAACAAAAAAACGGCTGGATGGATTAATTTGATTCTTTGTAGGGTTTTTGTGGACATATTGAACTGTAAAAGGCACACTTAACATTAGTGGTTTCCTCAATATTTTCGATCCAGCGCTTGATTTTCCAAAAAACCACTAAAAGCCCTTTTTTGTTGCATATTCAAATTCATGTGACGGAAAGAAAAAATTTTTCTTCGAAAAAACAATGGACAGTCGTTAAGGGGAATTCATTCAAGTTCTTGAAATCCACCTTTAACTTTCTGTGCGATCATTGGTTGCTGAGATATCGATAATCAAAGACAAAAAGATCCTTTTCCATTTGAAGACCGATATCTCAGCGAGGAGTGGACGTATCAGGGTGTTTAAAAAAAGAAATTAAAGCTAAATGAACAAAGTATTCGATCCTTATAGTGGTTAAGCTAAAAAAATTTTTTCCACGCCCGTAGACCAAAAAAAAAACTAAAAAAATTTTTAGAATTTTTTTGTTGCTGGTTTTTCTACGATTACTCAGAAACCGCGGAGGCTACAAAATTTTGAAGTTCTAATCCAAAAACTAGACACTTGGAGCTACAATTTCCTTTATTTTTATTTCCTGTACGACCATTTCTCTCAAAGTTACGGCCTGTCGAAAAGTACCGAAAAATTTGGAATTTTTTTTTGATCCCTTAATTTTTTCCAGTAGTGTATATATATATATATATATATATATATATATATATATATATATATATATATATATATATACTAGCTGTTATCCGCCCGCTTCGTTGGGCATTTTATAAAACTATATTTTTAGATCTAAATTTGAAATTTAATTAGAGTATTGTTATGACTTTCACAAATTCCAAATTTCCTCGAATTATCATATACCTTTTAACCATGTAATTATTCCAGCTAATATTCATTGTCACTTTCAATGTGTGATCATGACAATGTTTACGTGGCTTTTTTTCAAAAATGAATAATAATTGACACAAAGAAAAAAAATTTTAATAAGAATTTAGAGTTTATAGGAGCTAATGCTTAAAAATTAAAAATTTTTAATGTTAACACCAACCTTCGCTAACTCCTGTGAGATGAGCTATCGTAAAATTTGCCGAGATACCTTTTCTGCACGTCTCACAGAGGATTCCTACCAACTTTGGAGTCAATAGGATCTACAGTTTAAAAACGGAAATTTTTCATTGTTAACGCCCCCGCAACTCCCCTTGTGGGTGGAATTTTGTGAAATCTGTTCTTAGCTAACTTCTACTCAGCAAAAAGAATATTCCTGCCAAATTTCAAGTCTTTAGGTCTTATAGTTCCAGAGATATCGTGATGAGTGACTACATCTATAGAAAGTCTCATATATGTATATATATATACTAGCTGTTACCCGCCCGCTTCGCTGGGCGGTGTTGTAGAATTGCATTTTTAGATCTAGACTTGAAATTTAATCGGAGTATGGTTTTGATTTGCACAGATTCTAAATGAGCATGGAAAGTTTTCGTTAAAGTCATCGCAAGTCTTATAAGTAAAGTTGAAATCTGCCTAGCTTCAAGTGCGAATAATTTTTCTGTTATTTAAAATTTTCTCAGTGACATCAATTTTTTATAGAAAATAAATTTAATATTTTTTTTACGAATTCTATTTAAATGAGTAGCCAAATTCATTTTTCACATATTTAGTGTTTGGAAAATCCATTCATTTTAATCTGTTACATTCCCGCGATCCCGCAAAAAAAACAATTTATAAGTTATGTAGTCAGCAAAAATAACATGTATGTAAAATTGTAAGTCCATTGACTAAATTATTACATGTGATGTTAAGTTTTGAAAACCTTATAATGACTTTTTTCCGCTGCTAATGAGACGTTTGTTGTAAGGAAATTTTTAGTAAATGTTATTGAAACTCAATAGACCTTTTTAGTAAATTTTATAGAAATCTAACTATTTTATTTCATGAAAACAATTATCATAACCAAACACACGATCAGCATATAAATATGAATTTTGAACACTTAGTTCACCAGACATAATTAGCTTCTTTCTTAAACTTTTTTTAAATGACGTTCAATCAATCAAATATTAAGGTTATGTAATAAAAACAGAAGAAAATCTTATTAAAAATAAATGAATAAAGAATAAGAATCTTTTGTGTTTATTAGCGGGAAAAAATGTATATAAAAGAAGATCGTAAAAAAAAGGAAAAAAGGTTGATAAAATCCAACAAATTAGTAGCTTATAACCATCTACGAAAAATTCTGCGTCGAATGGGAGCAGTCCCGTCCCGATAGCTTCAGTAGTTTTGCCGTCAACTTTAGTTAAAGGAACCCTACTTCGCTTATATATATATATATATATATATATATATATATATATATATATATATATATATATATATATATATATACAGGGTGTCTCAGAAGTCGTGAGCCAGCGGACAGGGTGTGGTAGAAAATTGGATTCTGAATAGAAAAGTCCTTTACCATTTTTCGATCAGACCCATAGAAAAATTACTACAAATTTATGAAAATAGACCAATGAGGAGCGCGGTTTAGCGGCAGAACGGTAGGCGCAAGAGCGAGCGAGTGGAAGCGCGACAGGCAATGAGTGCGCGCTCGCTTGCACACGTGTGATATCATTGCTCAGTTATAGCGGGATGCCCGCATGCAATAATAATGATCAATGATACTCCTGTAAATAAAAAAATTAATATTAGAAAAATCATCCCATAGACAGCCCCATAAAATAAAAAATGTGCGATTTTTTGATAATTAAAACTCAAATTTTCGGTGTCACCGAAAAATGAAAAAAAAAAAAGCCAACAGTCATATTCAATGATACCCCTGTAATTAAAAAAAAAAAAGAAAAGAAAAGTTATAAAAGTACCCCATACACTCTGAGATACAGCCCCATAAAGCCAAAAATTTGCGATTATTTAATGATGAAATTCAAATGATCAGTGTGCACTTGAAGTTAAAAAAAAAAAGCAATAAAAATAATCAGTGACACTACTGTAGACCAAAAAAATTGAAAAAAATAAAAACTACCCCATAGACAGGGAGATACAGCCCCGTAAAGCCGAAAATTCGCGATTATTTAATAATGAAATTCAAATGATCAGAGTGCACTTGAAGTGAAAAAAAAAAGCAATAAAAATAATCAGTGACACTACAGTAGGTGAAGAAAATTTTTAAAAATAAAAACTACCCCATAGACAGGGAGATACAGTCCCATAAAGCCAAAAATTGTGCGATATTTCAATAATTAAAATAGAAATTTTCGACGACTACTCAAAATTTCAAATAAAAATCTAGGACTAATAGTTAACTATACCCATAACAATCAGAAAAAAATTAAAAATTACAAAAACCACCCCATAGACACTAAGATACAGCCTAATAAAGCCGAGTATTTCGGGATTATTTAACATAAAAATTAAAATATTCACAGTGCATTCGAAATAGAAAAAAAATACCAATCAAAATTATCAGTGGTACTTTTGACCATCAGACAAATTTAAAAAATTGTAAAAACACCCCATAGATACCGAAATATGACTTGATAACGCACAAAAATCGGGATTGCTTAGAAATTAAAATTCAAATTATTGATGCCCATTGAAAATCAACAAAAGAAACCTTTTGTACTTATCGATTAAACTCCTGTGTATCGAAAAAAATTATTATTTAAAAAACCACCCCGCAAACTCCGAATTATGATCCCATTAAGCTGAAAATTTCTGATTTTTTAGTAATTAAAATGCTACTTCTCGGTGTCCGTTGAAAATAAATGAAAAGTATGAAAACTCATTTTCAGATATACTCTTGTAAGCAAAAAAAAATAAGATTTGAAAAAACACCCCATTAACGGCGAGATAGGACCCCATAAATCCGCTAATTTGTGATTTGTTAGTAATTGAAATTGAAATTCTTGGTGTCCATTTAACAACAACAAGAGAAACCTATTGTACTTTTAAATTACACCCTTAAAAACATAAAAAAACTTAACTCTTGAAAATCCACCGCATAGACACTAACAAACATCCAAATAAAGCCAACAATTCGCGATTTTTCAATAATTAAAATTCAAATTTTCATATGACACCGAAAATTTCGATATCAATCCACAAAAAATCGATAAATCGCGGCTTTATGGAGGCGTATCTTGGGGTCTATGGGGTGAATTCTTGAATTTTGATATTTTCATTTATTAAAAGGAGTAAATTGGAAAGTGGAATGAGTTTATGCTCTTTATTATAAGTGGACACCGAGAATTTCAATTTAAGTCAATTAAAAATCGACAAATAGCGACTGTATGGGGATGTATCTCGGTGTTTGTGGGGTGGATTCTAAAATTTTGATTTATTATTTTATAACAGAGATAACATTAAAAAGTACAATAATTTTCTTTTACTTATTTTGAGTAGACACCGAGAATTTCAATTTAAATCAATAAAAAATCGAACAATTGTGGCATTGTGGGGTTGCCTCTCGGTGTTTATTCCAGGGTGGATTCCAATATTTTGACTTTTTAATTCATAAAAAAGGTTAAACTGGAAAGAAAGATAATTTTCTTTGAGTTATTCCGAGTTGACACCGAGAATTTCAACTTAACTTCACAAATAATGGAGAAATCGCAGCTTTATGGGGGTGTATCTCAGTGTCTATGAGGTGGATTCTTAAATTTTGATTTTTCAATTCTTTACAAAGGTTACATTGGAAAGTACGATAATTTTTTTTAAGTTATTTTCAGTGGACACCGAGAATTTCCATTTAAATCAATGGAAAATCGAAAAATCGCGGCTTTATAGGGTTGTCTCCTGATGTTTATAGGGTGGATTCCGAAATTTTCTTTTTTAATTCATGACGAAGATTGAACTGGAAAGTGGGATAGTTTTTTTGGCTTATTTTCAGTGGATACCGAAAATTACAAATTAAATAAATGAAAAATTGACAAATCGCGGCTTTATGGGGGCGCATCTCAGTGTCTATGGGGTGGACTCCATAATTTTGATATTTTTATGTATGACTGACGTTAAATTGAATAGAAGGATTATTTTCTTTTTGTTATTTTCAGTGGACACCGAGAATTTCATTGAAAGTAAATTAAACATCGACTTATCGCCAGTTTATGGGGGTGTATCTCGGTGTTTATAGGGTGGATTCCATAATTTTGATATCTTTGTATGATGACCGAGGTTACATTAGATAGGAAGATTATTGTAATTCTGTTATTTTAAGTGGACACCGAGAATTTCAATTTACGTCAAATAAAAATCGACAAATCGCGAGTGTATGGGAGTGTATCTCGGTGACTCTGGGGTGGTTCCTAAAATTTCGATTTTTATTTCATAACAAAGATAACATCAAAAGTACAATAATTTTCTTTGACTTATTTTGAGTGGACACCGAGAATTTCAATAACAATCCAAAAAAATCGAGCAATCCCGGTTTTATGGGGCCGTATCTCGGTGTCTATGGGGTGAATTCTCAAATTTTGATAATTTAATTAATAACTAAGGTTAAATCGAATAGTTAAATTATTTTCTTTGATTTATTTCAAGTTGACACCGAGGATTTCAAAATAAATTCATGAATAACCGACAAATCGCGGCTTTGTGGGGGTGTATCTCGCTGTACATAGGGTGAATCGATTGATTATGAATCTAGAAATATTCTGAAAAGTGTTTTTCTATGATTTCTATAAGTTTTCTTCCTTAATCTCTAGTGGCCACCGAGAATTAAATTTTAACAGTCGAATTTGTGGCAATTTAGTTGAGAAACGCCGTGTTTGGGGCTGTTACTCGGTGTCTATGGGGTTAATTGATCGATTAGGTGTTTAAAACTCTTTTGTAAGGTCTTATTTATGATATCAAAGAGTTTTCTTCCTTAATCTCCAGTGGACACCGAGGAATGATTTTTTAAAAGTCAAATTGCTGTCAATTTAGACGAAAAACGATACCGTTTATGAGGCTGTTACTCGGTGTCTATGGGGTAAATCGATCAATTATGGGTCTAACAATCTTCTGTAGGGTGTACTCTATGATTTCCATGAGTTTTCGTCTTTTATCTCTAGTGGGCACCTAGAATTGAATTTTGAACAGTCGAGTTTCTGTCAATTAAGTCAAACAACGCCATTTATGGGGCTAGTGCTCGGTGTCCATAGCGTTGATTCTTCGATTAGGAGTCCGAAAATCATCTGTAGGGTGTACTCTATGATTTTTACAAGTGTTCTTCCTTAATCCCCAGTGGACGACGAGAATTCAATTTTTAAATGTTTAATTGCTTTCAATTTAGACGTAAAACGCCTTTTAGGGGGCTGTTACTCGGTGTCTATGGGGTAAATCGATCAATTGTGGGTCCGAAAGTCTTCTGTAGCGTGTAGTCTATGATTTTCAGGAGTTTTCTTCCTTAATATCCATCGGATACCGAAATTTAAATTTTTAACAGTCGAATTTCTGTTAATTTAGTTAAAAAAAAACGCCTTTTATAGGGCTGTTACCCGGTGTCCATGGGGTCGATTGATCAATTAGGAGTCTGGAAATCTTCTGTAGGGTGTACTTCATAATTTTTATCCTTAATCTTCAGTGGTTACCGAGAATTGAATTTCTAACAGTCGAATCAGTGTCAATTCAGTCAAAGAATGCTTTTTATAGGGCTGTTACTCGGGGAACGTGAGGTTGATTGATCGATTACGATTCGGAAAATCTTTTGTAGGTTGTACTCTATGATTTTTTGAAGTGTTTTTCCTTTATTTCCATTGGGCACCAAGAATTTAATTTTTAATAGTCGAATTTTTATCAATTTAGTCAAAAAACGCCTCTTATGGGGCCGTTTTTCGGTGGCTTTATAATTTATAACAAAGGTTGAATCGGACAGTTGGATAATTATTTTCGAGTTATTTTGAGTGGTCACTGAGAATTTGAATTTAAATCAATAAAAAATTGCGTCTTTATGGGAATGTATGTCGGTGTCTATGGGGTGGATTCTAAAATTTTGATTTTTTATTTTATAAAAGAGATAAACTTTAAAAGTACAATAATATTCCTAGACTCATTTCGAGTGGACACAGAGAATTTCAATTTTAATCAATGAAAAATCGAGAAATCGCGGTTTTCTGGGGTTGCATCTCGGTGTCTGTGGGATAGATTGTAAAATTTCGATTCTTTTATTCAGTAAAAAGCGTTAACTGTAGAGGGGAATGAGTTTATGCCCTTTACTTTGAGTGTAAACCAAGAATTTTAAATTAATATCACGAAAAATCCAGAAATTGCGGATTTATGGGGGTGAATCTCGGTGTCTATGGGGTGTATTCTCAAATTTAGATTTTTCATTTTATGAAAAAGGTTGAATAGTAAAGTAGGATAATTCTGTTTAACTAATTTTGAGTCGACACCGAGAATTTAAAATTGAATTCACGAAAATTCGAGAAATCGCAACTTTGTGGGGCTGTATCTTTATGTCCAGAGGTCGAATTTGTTATCAGATCCGAAACTAACCGATGCATGCTACCGCTTGTTTGAAGTTGGTAACTTTCGAAATAGTAACTTCCTGACTTTAAAGAATTTTAAATTACATTCGCGGGAAGTTAAATATTTACGCACGACCTTTGGACCTGAAAAAAATTTTTAAATCTGTAATTGCTTTATATGAACATCTTAAACCACTCTTGTCATAAAAAATCCGCGAATTTGCGGCGAAGAAATTTAATAAATTCTTTCACATTCCTGTTGTTTTTATTACTTTAATTTTCGAGCAATGCCTGTGCAGCTTTTGCATATTATTTTTGCTCTCTTTCTACCGACAGCGGCTCGATTTTGTTTATTGCTTTCCATTGTTTTTTACATTTTCTAAACAAAATATCGTCGACTGTCAGTCTTAATGAATTATTTGTTTTGACCACATCGTAATGGATAATTATTCTAATGCGGATTACGTCGAGATGCTCATCCTTTACGGTGAGTGCCAACGCAACGCTCGTTTGACCTGTCGCGTGTACCGCGAGCGATTCCCCGATCGACAACGTTTCCCGACACACGGCCTAATAACTCGGCTCGTAAATAGAGCTCGTGAATCGGGATATGTTGGGTTGAACCGCATCGAGCGTGCTGGTCGTCCTCGAGACGTTCGAACGGTTCAACTCGAGGAGCGAGTCATCGATGCTGTTCACGCTGAGCCAGGGACAAGCACGCGGAGGCTTGAAAGGCGTTTGCATGTTTCTCGTACGATGATTAATAAAATTACTCGTACGGAGAAACTGCATCCCTACCACAAACAACAAGTCCAAGATCTCGAGGGCGGAGATCGAGAGTTGCGGTTGCATTTTTGCCAAATGATGATTCGGAAAGATGAAGACGATCCGGATTTTCTTCGGAATATGTTGTGGACTGATGAATCACTGTTCACTCGTGAAGGGTGCTTCAATCAGCACAATGTACATCATTATTCCGAAGAAAATCCGCGGTTAACAGTCGCCCGAAACTTCCAAAATAAATGGAAAATTAATATGTGGGGTGGAATTATCGGAGATCACGTGCTACTGTTTCTTCTTCCCGATGTAATGAACGTAAGTCAAGCAATAATATTCTTATCAAAATTTCTGGATCGTAGTGTTAGAACATGATGTACTTAGTGTGTAATCAATTTAATGTAGTATAAATAATCAAGTTCTCTATTTAGAACATTTCGATTACTTTCATTTTGCATTCAAGTTCGGGACATTATTTTTTTACTGGAAATTTTCATTTCATAAACTCTAAATTTATGGTAATATTATTTATTTCACAGAGTGACCAATATTTGACATTCCTAAGAGAGGACCTACCGAATCTCCTTCAGGAAGCTGGTGAGGATCCCGAGTGGTTCCAGCACGACGGAGCACCATGTCACTATGGCGCGCAAGTCAGCGACTTTCTCAATCAGAGATTTCCGCAACGCTGGCTCGGCAGGAACGGTCCGGAGAGATGGCCCCCAAGATCACCGGATTTAACGCCCCTCGATTTCTATTTGTGGGGTCATTTCAAAGGCGTAGTCTACGCTGACGAACCCGAAGATCAAATGGTGACCATGGCAAGAATTATGGCCGCACAAACGACAGTAACCGCCGAGATGCTGGAGGAAGTCCGTCGCAACTTTATTAAGCGTTGCCGACTATGCATCCAACAAAACGGCGGTATCTTTGAACACTTGTTGTAATGAGCTCACTGAACCGGAATCGACCGGAACAAAAATAATGAAATTAATAAATAAATAAATAAATTTCTTAGTACCTGAATATCTACCTCGATATTCACGTGACTGTAAATAAACTTAAAACAATTTTTTTACACCTCAAAACAAGCATTTCAAGTCATTTATAAAAATAATTCTTAGTACATTCGCGAATTTTCAGTCTTTAGTGTTGTTTAACGACATCATCTGGAGCAGTTGAAGATTCAAGATCCTTTTCTACGTCTAGGAGATCGTGTGTAGATTTTTTGTAGGTTTAAACCCATGAAGCACAAAAAACTCCTTCATAAGCATTGGAATTCAGGATTTGTCAGTAATGAAACTGACATTACCGCAGTCTAAATAAAATTGAGAGGAAGTACATAGAAAGATTCTCAATATTAACCCTTTTAATAAAAAAAAAAAAAATTAAATTGAAAAACTACGCCATAGATTCTGAGGTTCAACTCCATCAACTCGCAAGCTTAGAAAATTTCAGAAATTGAAATGTAATATCTCAATGTGAACGCGAAATAATTTTAAGAAACTTGATGTCATTTTGTAATCATCCCTTATTAATTGAAAAAAAATTAAAGATCCCGAATCTACCCCATAGACACCGTCATGCACCCTCATGAAGCCGCGATTTCTCGATTTTTCGTCAATTTAATTTGAAATTCTCGGTGTCCACTCAAAATAAGTCGAATAACTTATCCTACTATCGAATTTGGCCTTTGTCAAGAAATGAAAACATCAAATTTTAAATTCCACCTCATCGACACCAAGTTACAGTCCCATAAAAAGCGTTGTTTGACTTAATTGATAGAAACTCGACTGTTAAAAATTTAAATTTCGGTATCCGATGGATATTAAGGAAGAAAACTCCTGAAAATCATAGACTACACGCTACAGAAGACTTTCGGACCCACAATTGATCGATTTACCCCATAGACACCGAGTAACAGCCCCCTAAAAGGCGTTTTACGTCTAAATTGAAAGCAATTAAACATTTAAAAATTGAATTCTCGTCGTCCACTGGGGATTAAGGAAGAACACTTGTAAAAATCATAGAGTACACCCTACAGATGATTTTCGGACTCCTAATTGAAGAATCAACGCTATGGACACCGAGCACTAGCCCCATAAATGGCGTTGTTTGACTTAATTGACAGAAACTCGACTGTTCAAAATTCAATTCTAGGTGCCCACTAGAGATAAAAGACGAAAACTCATGGAAATCATAGAGTACACCCTACAGAAGATTGTTAGACCCATAATTGATCGATTTACCCCATAGACACCGAGTAACAGCCCCATAAAAGGCGTTTTTCGTCTAAATTGACAGCAATTTGAATTTTAAAAAATCATTCCTCGGTGTCCAATGCAGATTCAGGAAGAAAACTTGTTTAAATCATAGAGTAGATCTTAAATAAAATTTGAATACTCCTATTTGATCAATCAACCCCATGGATACCGAGTACAAGCCCCATAAAAAGCTTTTTTTGATGAAATTGAAAGAAAATCGACTGTTCAAAATTCACATCTCGGTGTCCACAGGAGATTAAGGACTAAAACTTATTGAAATCAGAAAGTAGAACCTACAAAAGATTTTAAGAACTCTACTCGATCAATCAATCCAATAAACACCGAGTAACAGCCCCAAAAGCGGTGTTTCTCGACTAAATTGACACAAATTCGACTGTTAAAAATTTAATTTTCGGTGTCCAGTGGAGATTAAGTAAGAAAACTTATAAAAATCATAAAGTCGACCCTACACAAAATTGGCAGACTCCTAATCGATCAATCAACCCCATGGACACCGAGAAACAGCCTCATAAAAGGATTTTTTCGTCTAAATTGACAGTAATTTGACGTTTCAAAAATCATTCCTCGGTGTCCACTAAAGATTAAGGAAGAAAACTCATAAAAATCATAGAGTACACCCTACAGAAGATTTTAAGACCTATAATTGATAGATTCACCCCATAGACACCGAGTAACTGCTCCCTAAAAGGTGTTTTCCGTCTAAATTGACAGCAATTTAACATTTACAAATTCAATTCTCAGTGTCCACTGGCGATTAAGGAATAACACTCGTAAGAATCATAGGGACACCCTACAGAAAATTTTTCGAGTCGTAATCGATTAATCCACCCTATGAACACCGAGTAACAGCCTCATAAACGGTATCGTTTTTCGTCTAAATTGACAGCAATTTGACTTTTAAAAATCATTCCTCGGTGTCCACTGGAGATTAAGGAAGAAAACTCTTTGATATCATAAATAAGACCTTACAAAAGAGTTTTAAACTCCTAATCGATCAATCAACCCCATAGACACCGAGTAACAGCCCCAAACACGGCGTTTCTCAACTAAATTGCCACAAATTCGACTGTTAAAATTTAATTCTCGGTGTCCACTAGAGATTAAGGAAGAAAACTTCAAAGTAAAGGGCATAAACTCATTCCCCTTTACAGTTAACGCTTTTTACTGAATAAAAGAATCGAAATTTTACAATCTATCCCACAGACACCGAGATGCAACCCCAGAAAACCGCGATTTCTCGATTTTTCATTGATTAAAATTGAAATTCTCTGTGTCCACTCGAAATGAGTCTAGGAATATTATTGTACTTTTAAAGTTTATCTCTTTTATAAAATAAAAAATCAAAATTTTAGAATCCACCCCATAGACACCGACATACATTCCCATAAAGACGCAATTTTTTATTGATTTAAATTAAAATTCTCAGTGACCACTCAAAATAACTCGAAAATAATTATCCAACTGTCCGATTCAACCTTTGTTATAAATTATAAAGCCACCGAAAAACGGCCCCATAAGAGGCGTTTTTTGACTAAATTGATAAAAATTCGACTATTAAAAATTAAATTCTTGGTGCCCAATGGAAATAAAGGAAAAACACTTCAAAAAATCATAGAGTACAACCTACAAAAAGATTTTCCGAATCGTAATCGATCAATCAACCTCACGTTCCCCGAGTAACAGCCCTATAAAAAGCATTCTTTGACTGAATTGACACTGATTCGACTGTTAGAAATTCAATTCTCGGTAACCACTGAAGATTAAGGATAAAAATTATGAAGTACACCCTACAGAAGATTTCCAGACTCCTAATTGATCAATCGACCCCATGGACACCGGGTAACAGCCCTATAAAAGGCGTTTTTTTTTAACTAAATTAACAGAAATTCGACTGTTAAAAATTTAAATTTCGGTATCCGATGGATATTAAGGAAGAAAACTCCTGAAAATCATAGACTACACGCTACAGAAGACTTTCGGACCCACAATTGATCGATTTACCCCATAGACACCGAGTAACAGCCCCCTAAAAGGCGTTTTACGTCTAAATTGAAAGCAATTAAACATTTAAAAATTGAATTCTCGTCGTCCACTGGGGATTAAGGAATAACACTTGTAAAAATCATAGAGTACACCCTACAGATGATTTTCGGACTCCTAATCGAAGAATCAACGCTATGGACACCGAGCACTAGCCCCATAAATGGCGTTGTTTGACTTAATTGACAGAAACTCGACTGTTCAAAATTCAATTCTAGGTGCCCACTAGAGATAAAAGACGAAAACTCATGGAAATCATAGAGTACACCCTACAGAAGATTGTTAGACCCATAATTGATCGATTTACCCCATAGACACCGAGTAACAGCCTCATAAACGGTATCGTTTTTCGTCTAAATTGACAGCAATTTGACTTTTAAAAAATCATTCCTCGGTGTCCACTGGAGATTAAGGAAGAAAACTCTTTGATATCATAAATAAGACCTTACAAAAGAGTTTTAAACACCTAATCGATCAATTAACCCCATAGACACCGAGTAACAGCCCCAAACACGGCGTTTCTCAACTAAATTGCCACAAATTCGACTGTTAAAATTTAATTCTCGGTGGCCACTAGAGATTAAGGAAGAAAACTTATAGAAATCATAGAAAACACTTTTCAGAATATTTCTAGATTCATAATCAATCGATTCACCCTATGTACAGCGAGATACACCCCCACAAAGCCGCGATTTGTCGGTTATTCATGAATTTATTTTGAAATCCTCGGTGTCAACTTGAAATAAATCAAAGAAAATAATTTAACTATTCGATTTAACCTTAGTTATTAATTAAATTATCAAAATTTGAGAATTCACCCCATAGACACCGAGATACGGCCCCATAAAACCGGGATTGCTCGATTTTTTTTTGGATTGTTATTGAAATTCTCGGTGTCCACTCAAAATAAGTCAAAGAAAATTATTGTACTTTTTGATGTTATCTTTGTTATGAAATAAAAAATCGAAATTTTAGGAACCACCCCAGAGTCACCGAGATACACTCCCATACACTCGCGATTTGTCGATTTTTATTTGACGTAAATTGAAATTCTCGGTGTCCACTTAAAATAACAGAATTACAATAATCTTCCTATCTAATGTAACCTCGGTCATACACAAAGATATCAAAATTATGGAATCCACCCTATAAACACCGAGATACACCCCCATAAACTGGCGATAAGTCGATGTTTAATTTACTTTCAATGAAATTCTCGGTGTCCACTGAAAATAACAAAAAGAAAATAATCCTTCTATTCAATTTAACGTCAGTCATACATAAAAATATCAAAATTATGGAGTCCACCCCATAGACACTGAGATGCGCCCCCATAAAGCCGCGATTTGTCAATTTTTCATTTATTTAATTTGTAATTTTCGGTATCCACTGAAAATAAGCCAAAAAAACTATCCCACTTTCCAGTTCAATCTTCGTCATGAATTAAAAAAGAAAATTTCGGAATCCACCCTATAAACATCAGGAGACAACCCTATAAAGCCGCGATTTTTCGATTTTCCATTGATTTAAATGGAAATTCTCGGTGTCCACTGAAAATAACTTAAAAAAAATTATCGTACTTTCCAATGTAACCTTTGTAAAGAATTGAAAAATCAAAATTTAAGAATCCACCTCATAGACACTGAGATACACCCCCATAAAGCTGCGATTTCTCCATTATTTGTGAAGTTAAGTTGAAATTCTCGGTGTCAACTCGGAATAACTCAAAGAAAATTATCTTTCTTTCCAGTTTAACCTTTTTTATGAATTAAAAAGTCAAAATATTGGAATCCACCCTGGAATAAACACCGAGAGGCAACCCCACAATGCCACAATTGTTCGATTTTTATTGATTTAAATTGAAATTCTCGGTGTCTACTCAAAATAAGTAAAAGAAAATTATTGTACTTTTTAATGTTATCTCTGTTATAAAATAATAAATCAAAATTTTAGAATCCACCCCACAGACACCGAGATACATCCCCATACAGTCGCTATTTGTCGATTTTTAATTGACTTAAATTGAAATTCTCGGTGTCCACTTATAATAAAGAGCATAAACTCATTCCACTTTCCAATTTACTCCTTTTAATAAATGAAAATATCAAAATTCAAGAATTCACCCCATAGACCCCAAGATACGCCTCCATAAAGCCGCGATTTATCGATTTTTTGTGGATTGATATCGAAATTTTCGGTGTCATATGAAAATTTGAATTTTAATTATTGAAAAATCGCGAATTGTTGGCTTTATTTGGATGTTTGTTAGTGTCTATGCGGTGGATTTTCAAGAGTTAAGTTTTTTTATGTTTTTAAGGGTGTAATTTAAAAGTACAATAGGTTTCTCTTGTTGTTGTTAAATGGACACCAAGAATTTCAATTTCAATTACTAACAAATCACAAATTAGCGGATTTATGGGGTCCTATCTCGCCGTTAATGGGGTGTTTTTTTCAAATCTTATTTTTTTTTGCTTACAAGAGTATATCTGAAAATGAGTTTTCATACTTTTCATTTATTTTCAACGGACACCGAGAAGTAGCATTTTAATTACTAAAAATCAGAAATTTTCAGCTTAATGGGATCATAATTCGGAGTTTGCGGGGTGGTTTTTTAAATAATAATTTTTTTCGATACACAGGAGTTTAATCGATAAGTACAAAAGGTTTCTTTTGTTGATTTTCAATGGGCACCAATAATTTGAATTTTAATTTCTAAGCAATCCCGATTTTTGTGCGTTATCAAGTCATATTTCGGTATCTATGGGGTGTTTTTACAATTTTTTAAATTTGTCTGATGGTCAAAAGTACCACTGATAATTTTGATTGGTATTTTTTTCTATTTCGAATGCACTGTGAATATTTTAATTTTTATGTTAAATAATCCCGAAATACTCGGCTTTATTAGGCTGTATCTTAGTGTCTATGGGGTGGTTTTTGTAATTTTTAATTTTTTCTGATTGTTATGGGTATAGTTAACTATTAGTCCTAGATTTTTATTTGAAATTTTGAGTAGTCGTCGAAAATTTCTATTTTAATTATTGAAATATCGCACAATTTTTGGCTTTATGGGACTGTATCTCCCTGTCTATGGGGTAGTTTTTATTTTTAAAAATTTTCTTCACCTACTGTAGTGTCACTGATTATTTTTATTGCTTTTTTTTTTTTCACTTCAAGTGCACTCTGATCATTTGAATTTCATTATTAAATAATCGCGAATTTTCGGCTTTACAGAGCTGTATCTCCCTGTCTATGGGGTAGTTTTTATTTTTTTCAATTTTTTTGGTCTACAGTAGTGTCACTGATTATTTTTATTGCTTTTTTTTTAACTTCAAGTGCACACTGATCATTTGAATTTCATCATTAAATAATCGCAAATTTTTGGCTTTATGGGGCTGTATCTCAGAGTGTATGGGGTACTTTTATAACTTTTCTTTTTTTTTTTTTTTTAATTACAGGGGTATCATTGAATATGACTGTTGGCTTTTTTTTTTTTTTTTTCATTTTTCGGTGACACCGAAAATTTGAGTTTTAATTATCAAAAAATCGCACATTTTTTATTTTATGGGGCTGTCTATGGGATGATTTTTCTAATATTAATTTTTTTATTTACAGGAGTATCATTGATCATTATTATTGCATGCAGGCATCCCGCTATAACTGAGCAATGATATCACACGTGTGCAAGCAAGCGCGCACTCATTGCCTGTCGCGCTTCCACTCGCTCGCTCTTGCGCCTACCGTTCTGCCGCTAAACCGCGCTCCTCATTGGTCTATCTTCATAAATTTGTAGTAATTTTTCTATGGGTCTGATCGAAAAATGGTAAAGGACTTTTCTATTCAGAATCCAATTTTCTACCACACCCTGTCCGGTGGCTCACGACTTCTGAGACACCCTGTATATATATATATATATATATATATATATATATATATATATATATATATATATATATAAATTAAACACCACAGACTATGCTTTTGCGGTCCTGCCTCAACTACCCAAACAAGTGCATTCACTTCTTCTGGCATGCAAGATTGGCACATAGGAACCTCAAAGCAATTAGACAATTAATAAACAAAAATTTAAATGAAGGGATGAAAATAGATGACTGTCCGATTAAACAAGTTTGCGAATCTTGCGTTAAAGGGAAGATAAGCAGGGAACCTTTTCCTAAGAAATCAGATACCGTAAGCAAAGAACCATTAGAGCTCATCCATACTGGTATTTGTGGACCAATGTCTACTGCTACTCTAGGCGGACGAAACTATTTAATTACTCTAATTGATGATTACAGTAAATACACATCTTGTCATTTAATAACCCAAATATCTCAAGCAAAACTAGTAATCAAACAATTTATCTACTATACTCACACATTTTGGAAAGAATCCAAAAACTTTTCGGTCAGAAAGAGGAGGCGAATACATATGACATTTATTAAAAGAATATTTACAAAATAAAGGCATTAAATTTTAGCACACAATGCTGTACTCACCTGAATAGAACGGATTGGCAGAACGGAATAACAGATACCTGATGGAAGCCGTGAGAACAATGTTAATTGATGCGAAATTACTTAACACTTACTAGGGAGAAGCAGTAATGACCGCCACATACCTTTAAAACCGATTACCAGAACAAGGTCTAGAACCCCATACGAACACTGGTTTGGCGAAAAACCAAATGTTAGCGATCACATAATTTTTGGGTGTCGTGCTTACTCTCACATCCCAAAAGAGCGAAGACGAAAACTTTACCCAAAAGCGACAGAATGTGTATTCGTAGGTTATCCCGAAGACTCAAAGGGATACAAGCTAATACAGAGATCATCAGAAAAAATGATCGTGGATCGAAATGTAAGGTTCTTGGAAGAATGCCGTATTGAAAGGGAAGCTCAAGATCTTAAAAACTCTCAACTTAAGATTTTAATCGACTTACAAGAAGAAATACCTGAAACAGAAATCCAAATAATCTACTTACTAGACAAATGTATCGAAGATACAGGTAAGAAGAAAAAATATAATAAACAGTTAATCGATTCAATTGTTTCCGGGAAAGTTATTAATTTAGATTCAAATACCGAAGATTCCGGTGATAAAAATTCCACCAAACAAATAGAAGGCGAAGATTACATTTAGGACAAAGAAAACGATGCCAATGATGCAGAACCAAAAACATACCAGAAAGCAATAAACCGTCCTCATGGTGAAGAATGGAAAAGTGCAAGCGAAGAAGAAATTAAATCGCTTCAAACAAATGAGACTTAGACTCTTGAACCCGTTCCCAAAAACAAAAAATTGATCGGCTGTAAGTGGGTGTTTAAGATCAAGTACACTTATAAATTATTAAATAATGATTTTTTAACGGCAGTTAAATAAAATCATAAATTTTGGCCCGGTTCAATAAAACAAATCCTCAATAATTAACATTAAATAAAATATATGCGCGCTCAAAACAGACGCCAATTTTTATGCTAGCGCGTGGTGACTTTTTGACCTTGGGTGTACGTTAACTACGTTGTACGATTCAACCGATGTTTCACTAGTCCGTGAGAAGACAATGGAATCTTCTCGAAGAATTTCTTATTCGGTTTTTATTTAATAAATAAATTAGTCGTAAATGAACCGATTTTTCTGATGTTCGGAATTATTTATACTTAATAAATTAACACCACAAGGTCCTTGAGTAGTGCTCGGGTATAAACCCCCTTGAGGAACTCTCAACGACAACGAGCTTATCGAAATTTCCATTAATTAATTATTGAATTATAATTATTAATTATTGAGAAAAGTTAAATAAGTAAATTGATTAAATTGATCCAATTAGTAAATGGAGAAGGAGAAGTAACCGAGTATTAGGTAAACCGCGGTCCACTTCTTTCCCACAGAGTAATTCGTGATACCTTGACAAATAAAACGACGATCTAACTCACTCGTTGAGGATGAAGTCCTAGTTGTAGTTGACTTCCTTCGTCTCATCACTACTCCGGGGATCGGTCCTTTTTGATTTCCTGTGGCACTCTCTCTGGCGGTCACACTACTTCTCTCTTTTTCACTGCACGGCTCACCTATAATAATCCAAAACTACTCTCTCCTATTCTCTTTTTAGGCACGAAGATCTGCGTAGCACCATCATCGACTGAAGCTGTGATCATTGCTTTGTCAAAAGCATCAAAAGAATGTTTTGGTATAAGAAACATTCTGGAGTACGTAAACCAACGCCAAGACGAACCCACCATCATTTACGAGGACAGTCAAAGCTGTATCAATAACATTTATTCAGTTGGAAAAAGCGCCCAGACTAAACACATCGATTCTACATATCTTTACACTAGAGTTGGTTAAGAATAAGGTTATTGACATAAAATACTGTCCAAGTGCAGAAAATTAGGCGGATATTTTTACTAGAGCCTTAGGTCCACAAAAGACAAAAACACTGGTACATTCAATGGGACTTGTTGAGGGAAGTCCAATTTCCAGCCAGTGAGGGAAGAGTCGAGCATATACAATCTCAGTGGTGGGAGATATCAATATTTATCAGTCATACTCAGTTTAGTATTGTATAGTCAGTTAAGTTCAATAAAGCATAAGGAGCAGATGTTCATTGTACGTGTAAAGTATCTTATAATTACACAAATCACTCCATACTCATTCCATAATCCCAATACTAAATTGATATTTTCAGAGAAATTTAATTTTTAATTTAGGTTTTTTTTGTTTGCCTGTTATTTATAAACAAATTGAGACCGCCATAAGATATTTTTTAAAATTTCACATTAAGTTACTTGGCATCAAAATTTCAAGAAATTATAGTTTTTTGATCAATTTCCAGTTGGCACAACCAGACTGGGTAAAACTGACTAATTTCTGTGGGCTAACATGTATTTTCTGAATCAGTTTGATGAATTGAGTCGAAATGTATCAAAATAACTTTTAAAGTTCCGTCATAAGTACCAAGGCAATAGTTAGATTCCTATAAAATCTAGAAAAAATCACGTCGATCAGCGCTGATCCGGTCAAAATCGGTTAATTCGTTTGAGAGACATTGTGAATTGATGAATACAAAAAAAGTATTTTTTCGAAATTGCTCTTAAGTTTCTAGTTTGATCGATTGAAACTTAGAGATTCTTCATGAAGCTACAAAAATTGCGTCGAATCCTGCCAACCGCGTGAAAATCGGTTGATTCATGCAATAGTTATTGTGGTTCGAAAATTCAAAAAATAGTGTTCGATGAATCTTTTATCAGACTTTTGAGCTTGAAAGCATAGAAAAGCTATCTCTTTGAGCTTGGAGCGCTCAAAATAACACATTAACTGTATACTTGAGCTCGAAGAGCTCTAAAACATAATTAGTGCAATTTTTTAGCAACTACGTATAGATAAAGCGGGAAGTTGCAGGGATAACCTTCAGGGTCAACTGTTTTCCTAATTTTTAATTTTAGTTTTGGGTTTTCTCAAAATCTATCGAGTTAAATTGATTTAAACTCGAAGGAAATATAATACTAACGAAACTCTTTGAAACGCCATCGGTCAAGCCGTTCAACCGTTATGAGGAGTTCACACATACACTTATATGAAATCAGGGATCACAATTAATCAGCTTACAGGAGGAATTCGACCATCGCGAATGTTGCAAAACTTTATTTAGCGGCTTGACAAGATAACAATTCACAGATATCGATAGTTGTATGAAAATGTCACCTCACATTGAAATATTGTAGAAATATATTTTTAAATAGCGCAAATAATGCAATAAAATTGTATTTTTACAGATCGGTCTCACGGTGAGAGTGGCTACATGAGTAGTCCAGAACGAAGTAATAATGTCGTAGGTTCCAATCCTTCAAGATATTCAAGTATACCTTTCAGCACAACAAATAGTTATGAAGAACCTTACTACTCACAATTTCCAGGGACTGTTACACCGATCATCGATGAAGAAGCAAGGTATTTTTTTGAAGGGATCAATAGGCCATATTCAGAAAAAGTTTTTATTTCCTATCAGGACATATGTGCATGAGTTAAGTTCTTTGAATATAGACCAGATTATATAACCTTAGAGAATTTTGTTAGTGTATCACAAGATGAATATACGCGCTGAGATATATATATATATATATATATATATATATATATATATATATATATATATATATATATATATATATATATATATATATATATATATATATATATATATATATATATATATATATATATATACAGTATAATCTCACTAATCCGGCACTATTAAAAACCGGAAGGTGCCGGATTATTGGATTATAGTGAAAAAGTCATAGGTAAAGAATAAAATAAAGCATTTCATAGAGGGAGTCAATTTATGTAATGTATTCGATTAACATGTAGGTACATATGTGATTAACTATGTAGTTTTAAAATAATCCTTAATTGAGGTCTGCTTTTGTGCAACTTGTAGTCCTTGCTTAAAAACCTTTTCTCGCATGTTGCGAAGAATTATAATATCTTTGGCAGACATGCCGTTTTCGTCTGCCCATATTATGCACGTATTGAAACAAATCAATGCATTATCTGGTTTAACTCTTACAGCAGTTGTAGTAGTTGGTGGCTCTAATATTTCTACAAAGCTTTCTTCTTGTACTGCTTCAGATATTATTTCTTGATCTGTCATAATTTGCTCTGTTTCTTCGATTCCTTCAAACCAAGAATTTAAATTTTCCTCACTTGTTTCCAATCCTTTTTCTGATAGATTTTGTAACCAATCGACAATAGGCACATTATCTTCAGGATCCCATTCATCTAGTAGAATCAAAGTAGAAGACACGAATGTTTTATTGGGCAACAGTCTCCAGAACAGACCACTCTCATCTGCGTTATAGATTTGGTCAGGAAGAAGACCCAGTTCTTCTACTTTGTTTTTAAAATGCTGGATAAATGGCTGTACTGCAGATTCGTCGCTTGATAATTTCTCACCCGATACTGTTAAGAGACGGATACCAAATCGCTTTTTAAATTTATCCAGCCATCCATCGCTGGCAAGAAAATCATCTTTGTGGGTAATTTTTTTATAAAATTCGATTGCTTTGGTTCTCAGAATTTCTCCAGATATAGGAGTGTGTTTAGAACGCCGTTGCAAGAACCACATGTAAAGAGTGTTTTCCATCTTTGGACAATCGCCAACTTTTAGTGTTTTACGCTTTCCTGGCCCCGATTCCATTGTCTTGACGTGGTCTACTATCTTTTGCCTTTTTTTCTTAAGATCGTATATAGTAGCACGACCAACACCATATTCTTTTGCCAATTTGCACATGTTTTCTCCCCTATCTAACTTCTTTAAAATCTCCATTTTATTATTCAAATCTAGTGTCTTGTGTTTGCGTTTATTTGACATTTTTAACTATAAACTATTATCACTTGAAAACAAAAAAACAAATACGTAAGCACGTGCACGTGATAAGTATTGAGGTTAGACCGCTCGTCGACGACGCAGCGACCGAAGCGCACAGGTATAGAGGGACGAGGGAGGCGTGGGCGGAGGGTGCTGGATTATTGGACGTGCCGATCTATCGAAGTGCCGGATTAGTGAGATTATACTGTATATATATATATATATATATATATATATATATATATATATATATATATATATATATATATATATATATATATATATGGGGCATTTCACGCCAAATCTAACACTTTTGGCCCTGACCCCTTTTGATTTGGCTGAATGTCTACCATCCTTTTCTGCCTTATTAGGAACGTCTCCCATAATTTTTTCAAATTTTTTACCCAATCAAAAAAAAAGTTATGAAGTTTTGAGTTCCAATTGCGAGCTCTCGTCGAGTGAGCATCGCGTTTGAGATTCGAGTGAGACTCTCGTATCGAAGCTGGCGTGCATCACGCATGCTGTTACCGTAGACCAATGGCCCGAGCTATTGTTATTGTTTCGTGTTCATTTGGGACTGCTTCCGCGAAATCGATCTAATTTATTTTTCCTATTAATAAGATTGAGTATTAGATTAAGAGTACCGATTAGTGTATTAGCTATCGAGTGGTCTCGTTTTGTATGGAAATTATTTCCTCTGAGTGACCGAATCACGACCCTTTCTCCATAACCAGCATAACTGAGCGACACCGAGCTATTCCGTTACCATCAAGGCCGCTCTTGATCTTTTAGGAACATAAAATTAAGTTTATCGTATCCCGGTTGCCGATGCCGGTGAAAAAAATTCGGCTGGCGACTGTCGGGGTTCCTAGAGGATTGAGAGATAGTTGAGATGGACGAAGTGTAACGTAGCTAATTATAGTTTGCTTTTGAGATCTACTGCTAGGAAAAATCTAAGTTACAAGGTTCATCTCATTTATCTTTAGGACATGCAAGTCAAGCGACTGCACTACTGCAATCTTTTGGTTCGAATAAAAGCAATTATTATTTCACTAACTAATGTCTGTAGTTTTCATTTGTACTTTGAACATTAAAATGTGCGTTATTATTTCAGAATCTTTATCATTTTCTTCCGACAATTTTCAATCGCAACCGGTTCAATTAAGTTCTGCATCTGAATTCAGTATTAAAACTCAGTTGCCAGTAGTTAATCAAGCTTTAAGTCTTTTAAATAAATCACCAATTTAAAAAAAATTATCGCGAGATGGAGTTTATTTGGATCGTAAAGTCAACCAAATCACTCGTAACCTAACAAAACTTTTTGGTTTCGATGATAATGGTCTGTCATACCTAGACGTCAATTAAGCAGATTTTCAGGATATAATCGAGCGTTTAAAAGCTAAGTTTAATGACCAGAATTCTTCAGCAGCAGAAAAAATTAGAATTCTGACTATATTACCATCAAGATGGAGTGAACACAAAATTTGTGATATGATAGTTCAAGGCACATGGACCAAGTCGCAAAAAAATTATCTGAAGATGTAGGAATTCTTGCGATTCCTGAAGCTAAGTTAGGTATAGAATTGCAAACATAAGTAATTTCTGATTCACATGTTACTACAATCTTACACTTAATTTAATTATTATTTACATTGACAGGACGAACAATCTCTGAAAATTCAAAACAAAAGGTTTTGAATTTGTATACAGATGATCTTGTTAGTGTTAACGTGCTTAGAAAAAAGGATTATGTTTCCATAAAAAATGTAGATGGAACTCGAACCCAGGTCTAAAAAAGGCTTGTTCTTTTAAACCTGAAAGAATTATTTCAACATTTTCGAAATGAAAATCCGGATGAGACAATCAGTTTCTCAAAATTCGTTTCTCTTCATTCGAGAAATTTCGTACTTGCTAGAGCAAGTGGCACACATACAATCTCTGTGTGTGTTATTCATCAAAATATTAAATTGATGATGCTTGGTAATTAATTAATCACTAATTGTTGATTGATTTTTGAGTAACCGTGAAACATTTGAAAAAAATTTTTTTTTGCAAGTGCTAACTTGAGCGCACTTACAAAGGATTTGGTTAGTCCACTAATTCATTATGACAACTGACTAAACCTTTTAAAATGTGAATCTCCATCTCCTGATTATTATTTTAATAAGTGTGAAAATTGCCCAGGTACTGGAGCACTTAGTGACTTATTGACTAATATATTTGATCAGCACAATATTGAAACTATTACCTATAAGTTTTGGAATTCAACACCGCGCTGTATGCTTAAAACGCAATTAAAGTCGTCAGACGAGTTCATTGAATAATTTTGCGATAACCTAAAGATTCTTTTACCTCATGCTTAGATCGCTAAGCGACAATCCAGTTATTTAAAATTTTTAAAGCATAATTTAGAAGAAGACGAATTTTTGATTGTCTGTGATTTTGCAGAGAATTACGCTATTGTGATACAAAATGCTGCATCCGGTTTCCACTGGAACAATAACATGGCTACAGTTTTTCCAGTAGTAATTTGTTTCAAAAATAACAATGAGATATGCCAGAGAAGCTTAGTCTTCTGGCACAGAAGCTTAGTCTTAGGCCCGTATAAAGATCGGCTGGGTAAACTGCCGTATACGTCGAGTTGTAAAAGTAACCCGCTGCTTTAAATGTCTTGGTTATGGACACCAAACACGTCAGTGTGCGGGACCAGACAGAAGCAGATGCTGCTACAAGTGTGGCGGAGAAAACCACAGGGTCGTAGACTGCGCGGAGAAGCCAAAATTCTTCCTTTGCACTTTGGACAAAGATGCCCCGGACGGCTTATGCCATATTTCTGGCACCGGAGCCTCCAAGACATTTCACACAGCACTTGACGAAGCCACGAGAAGGCAGAAATACCACGCATACTGCAAGTCAACTTGAATAAGTGCGCTTTGGCGTAAAACCTGCTGCGCCAGCGCGTCTTTGAAAATAAAATCGACATCTGTCTTATCTGCGAGCAATATATAAACATCGAGGGAAAAACATGGTTCGCAGATAAGTCCGGCATAGCAGCGATTTGGATAGCAAACTCGAAAAAGGTCACTGTCAACAGTAACGGTAGCGGAGCAGGCTTCGTCTGGATTAAGACCCCCTCGACCTCCTTGATGAGCGTCTACCTTTCACCCAACGAAGGGATTAGTGTGTTTCGCTAGAAGTTGGCAAACATAGAGGACACCATCGGCAAGCTTGACGGCGATGTCATCGTAGCTGGCGATTTCAACGCCAAATCGGCTGAATGGGGTGCTGACTTCTCTGACACCAGAGGAAACGAAGTAGCATACTTCGCAACAAGATTTGACCTCATAGTACTAAACACTGGAATCACTACAACCTTTAGAAGACCGGGGTACAAGGAATCCATCGAAGCTGGTCTACCCTACAGAACAACCCAACTCTGGATACCTGTAATGAGACGGAAAAGGCAGTGCTCGAAGTGATGAAAGAAATTGCTGCTGCATATGACGCCTCTATGCCGCGACTGAAAAATAGGAGTTTTCACCGGCCGGCATACTCGTGGACAACATATGTAGCGCCGAAGTCGTTTGCGCTAATGGACATCATTGTAGCAGAGCTTTTCCCTAAACACCCGTTGTGGGAGAAGAAACACCACGTTCAAAACGGTGAAGCAACACCCTTTACAATCGAGGAATTACAAGACGCGGCTAAATCTCTCAAGACAGGAAAGGCACCTGGCACTGATGGCATCCCGACATCGGTAATCAGGACTGTAGCCTTGGAATTCCCAGACGTGCTCCTGAAAACTTACAATGCATGCTTGGCAACTGGCACATTTCCCGCGGTCTGGAAGTGGCAGAGATTGGTTCTCTTAGACAAAGGTAAGGGAACCCCCGTAACACCTTCATCGTTTAGACTATTCTGCATGCTGGACATTGCTGGAAAACTGCTCGAGAAGCTTATACATGGCTTCCAGAAAGGCCGTTCTACAGTTGGAGCGATCGAGAAAGTCATAAAGACAGCAAAGCAAGCATGGTCTGGTAGCCTCAAAGCTCGTAAAGTATGTCTTCTCCTCACACTAGACGTTGAAAACGCCTTCAATAGCGCAAATTGGGGAAATATTTTAGACGCACTGGAGCACCAATTTGATGCGGAGACAGAGAATCTGGCATCAGTCGACAATTACCTTAATGAAAGAAAGCTCATAGCGGAAACTACGGAAGGCCCACAAGAATGCACTATAACAGCTGGCGTACCGCAAGGCTCAATAATGAGACCCGATCTATGGAACGCGGACTATGACGAGCTCCTAGAAATTTCGTTGGCAAAACAAGTAGAACTAACGGGCTTTGCAGACGACGTGGCGGCCACGATAATATTCGACAGCATAGACGAGGCCGAACTACTTGTTAGGGAAACCATTAACGCCGTCGAGACTTGGCTTGACAAACACCACCTGAAACTCGCCAAGCACAAAACCGAGATGGTCGTTCTGACACGTCAGAAATGGTTCCCAAAACCATTTGGTGTGAACACGGGAGGAACAACACTGACATCAACAAGGGCGCTATGCTATCTAGGGGTAATGATAGACGAGAAACTATCTTTTCGCGAATACCTAGACAGTACATGCAGGAAAGCCAGTAAAACAGTGTCTAGCCTAGCAAGAATTATAGCCAACACTATGGGACCAAGAGCCAAAAAAAGAAGAGTCCTTCTGGAAGCAGTCCATTCGGTATTGCTTTATGGAGCAGCGATATGGGCGGACATATTAAAACAGAAGACCTACCGGCAAAAAATGGCAGCAGTACAACGATGAGGCGCTCTCAGGGTTGCCTGTGTTTACCTCACGGTTCCAGAAGCGGCTGTATTGGTCATCGCGGGAGCCACGCCTATCGACTTACTAGCATTTGAGAGAGCAAAACTTTATGACGCTAAAAATAGTGACAAAACATGAAGGACGCAAGAGCGAGGATAAAGGCAGAAACGCAGCACAAGTGGCAGGACAGATGGACATCGGGAAAGACAAGCAGATGGACGGCGCGACTGATCCCGAACATCAGCATCTGGCTTTCACGGAAGCACGGGGACACGGACTTTTTCCTCACACAGCTATTGACAGGACACGGACAGTTTAACGTCTACCTCTTTAAGATGGGGCTGAACAGCACGCCGACGTACAAATACTGCCTGGACGAAATCGACGACGCCGAACAAACTTTCTTCGAGTTTGTACGGTGGAAGGACTACAGAAGCAGCACTGGAAAAATTATAGGAACCACACTTTACCCCGAGAGCTTGATAGTCTGCATGCTCAGAAAAGACGATAACTGGTCAGCTGTCGCAGTCTACGCGCAGCGCCTCCTAAAAGAAAAAACCAACAAAAGAGACCAGTAACCAGGAGTAAGCGTCTTGAGACACAACATGGACTGGATTAAAGTAATGCTAACGCGGTTCCAATCCAGTAATCTCCGTACTATTTACGGGGAAGGAGAGAGGAGTTGTTTTTAGTGGGTCAGAATCCCACAGTACCGACCATCATCTTTCGATGATAGCGGTGACTTTGGAAGATTTTTTTTTCGCTTCTCTATGAAATTAAAAAAAACATAGAGGAGCTTCCTGTGACCTTCAAACATCGAGATCTGATGAAAACTCGATTTTTGCAAAACGGGGTGAAAACAATAACTTCCCGATTTCAGAAAATCTTCGATTTTCTTAGCGTTAAGTTAAAAAACGTCTTGACAAGTCAATTTTTGAGAAAGTTATGACAATTTAAAAACGGAAAAGCGGGTTTTTTTAAATTCATAACTTTTTTTTGATTAAGTAAAAAAATTTGAAAAAATCATGGCAGACGTTTTTGATAAAGTAGAAAAGGATGGTAGACTTTTAGCCAAGTCAAAAATGGTCAGGGTGAAAAGTGTTCGATTTGGCGTGGAATGCTATATATACACTAGCCACAAAAATTAAGGGATATAAAAAAAATTCCAAATTTTTGGGTGATTTTAAACAAGATGTAGCTCCAAGGAAAATGGTCGTACAGAAAAAATAAAAAAAGCTAATTGTAGTTCCAAGTATCTAATTTTTAGATATGACCATGAAAAATTTCTTTTTGACTTTGATATTCAATAACTCCGGAAATAATGATCGTACAGGAAATCGAAGGAGCGTTTTAAAACTGCATGATATGCTCTATAAGAAAATGTAAACATCTTTTAGCAAAAAAATTTTTTTTGAATTGAAAACTCGGACTGAAAAAAAGACAAAAATTCGTATAATTAAGGATATTTGGATAACTTGGTATAACTTTCGATAAAATGGATAAACGGAGGAGATCGTCGGTAATTTTTTAACCTCAAAGTGTCCCTTAGAATCCCTTAAAAATTCAATACGCTGCGATTTTTTTTTCATTGTGCTTGGAAGCTTCAAATTCTTTGTTTTTACAAAAATCACTATTATGAGCAATTTTATGATTTTCATTCATTTTTTTAATGAAAAAAATTTTTTTTTCTCCCAAATCTTTATTTTTGATTAGAGAGATTGATTTTTTTAAAAATTTAAGAAAAAAAAAATTTTCAATTTTTTTCGAAAATTTTGTTTTTTTAATTTTTTTTCTTGTAACGTCTTCAGAATGCTCCACGATTGTCAAAAAAATTGATTCAATTTTTTTCTGACCGTTACAACTGCCTTAGCTTTAAATCTCATTTTAAAAATTCAATAAAAACAAATTCATATACCCTCCGCGGGTTTCGGCTTTCCTTCGCACAAAACTTAAATTTTTTTTATTCTTTCTAGCTTAAATTTATTTTGTGACTTTTCTGTACGCTTTTATTTGATAATCACCTTTGGCATTTTGATACGCCTGGCCGACATTTAGCTGCCACAGATGTGGCTCGCATTGTTACTCTCCTTCACGAGGGCTACAGTCAAGTGGAAGTAGCAGCTTTTATGGGAGTGATTCAGTCTGTTGTCAATCGTACCTATGCCCGATTTAACGCGACTCAAAGTTACGATCGTCGTCCGGGTCAAGGTAGACGACGAATCACTTCCGAGCGTGATGATCGAGTTATCATTCGCTGAGTTCGTCGATACCCTACTGCCCATGCTCACACGATCGCTCCTCAATTCCGCAATCGTCGACAACGTCCTCCCCAATAACACATCTCGGCATCAACAGTCCGAAATCGCTTTCGAGAGCAAGGACTACGCGTGCGACGCGCAAATTGCGTGCCTATGCTCACTCCACGACATCGTCGAGCCCAATTGGCTTATCTGCATGACCATCACCATTGGGGTCATAGACAGTGGACCAGTGTCTTATGGACTGACGAATCTCGATTTTGTCTTCATGGCAGCGATAGACGATCTCTCGTTTGGCGCCGTCGTGGGGAACGAGATCAGGATGGTTTTACGAGACCAGTTACGGCTTTCAATGGTGGATCAGCCATGGTGTAGGCAGGCGTGTCCTTCAATACTAGAACCCCGTTAGTCATCGTTCGTGGGACTGCCTATGCGCACAC
The DNA here is from genome assembly GCF_013202065.1 of Cotesia typhae. NCBI lineage: Eukaryota > Metazoa > Arthropoda > Insecta > Hymenoptera > Braconidae > Cotesia > Cotesia typhae. Next base: position 9,093,642 of record NW_027423774.1, on the reverse strand, counting down.
GCATGGGAGGAAGACAGTTCATTTTGATGCAGGATAATGATCGTCCTCATACTGCAGTTCGCACGCGAACTTTTCTCCGCGCAAACAACGTAACAACGCTTAATCATCCAGCTATGAGTCATGATTTGAACCCAATTGAGCATGTTTGGGACATACTTGGGAGTCGATTGCGGCGAGACTATCCGCAACTGCACAATCTTCATCAGTTGACTCAAGCGTTGTTACGTTGTCGGCAAGAAATTTCGCAACGTGACATTCGACGATGCATCAACATGCAATAGCGCTTACGAGCTGTGATTCGGAACAGATGTGGCAATACCCGGTACTGAACTATGACTACCTTGTGTACAGAGGTCCTTCAATAGATGCAGACAGACAGACAGACAGACAAACACACAGAAGCACACAGAAGCACACACACACACACACACACACACACACACACACACACACACACACACACACACACAGAAGCGTAAATCCAAGCGAGCAACCTCCATGTGGTACCCTTTGGGTAACGCTCATTCCGGCGGTAAAACAGCAGTCGAAAAAAATCGAGAAAATTTCGAAAAAAAATTGAAAAATTTTTTTTTTTCAAATCTTTTAAAAAATCAATCTTTTTAATCAAAAAAATAAAGATTTAAGAGAGAAAAAAATTTTTTTCATTAAAAAAATGTATAAAAATCACAAAATTGCTCATAATAGTGATTTTTGCAAAAACAAAGAATTTGAAGCTTCCAAGCACAATGAAAAACAAATCGCAGCGCATTGAATTATTAAGGGATTCTAGGGGACACTTTGAGGTTAAAAAATTACCGACGATATCCTTCGTTTATCCATTTTATCGAAAGTTATACCAAGGTATCCAAATATCCTTAATTATACGAATTTTTGTCTTTTTTTCAGTCCGAGTTTTCAATTCAAAAAAAATTTTTTTGCTAAAAGATGTTTACATTTTCTTATAGAGAATATCGTGCAGTTTTAATACCCTCCTTCGATTTCCTGTACGATCATTATTTCCGGAGTTATTGAATATCAAAGTCAAAAAGAAATTTTTCATGGTCATATCTATAAATTAGACGCTTGGAGCTACAATTAGCTTTTTTTTATTTTTTCTGTATGACCATTTTCCTTGGAGCTACATCGTGTTTGAAATCACCCAAAAATTTGGATTTTTTTTTTATATCCCTTAATTTTTGTGACTAGTGTCCATATATATATATTAGACTGGTTCAAAAAAAGTGACTATTTTTTTTTCGAAACAATTCTGTTTATACGTTCGAGCAGGTGTAGAAAGATGTATGTTGAAAGGAGAGCTCTAAATATTAATATTTAGAGGTCGCCCATTACAGATTTCTATTTCCCATTGAAATAACTTAAAAAAATTTTTTTTGAACTCTGGAATTTTATATTTCAGTCTAGAAGCCGAAAGTGCCGGATAGGCGATACATATTTATAGAAAATTGGTTGTTCTAAAGAAAAAGTTTCTTATCATTTTTTGACAAATTCACTTCTCCAAAAGTTATTCAAGGTTAAAGTTTAATTTAGAGTAAATTTAATTTTTTAGTAGATTTCATAAAAATCTAACTGTTGTATTTGTCCTCATGACATAATTTTCCGTAAATTTTACTTTATTTCGACCTAACTCGATGATCTGAGTCAGAAAATACATGTAGTTCAAAAGTTCATTTATGTATGTATGCGTGCGCGCGTGTGTGTGTGTGTGTGTGTGTGGGGGACCGTTCGATTTTAAGAAATCTTGAAAAATCTCAAAAAAAAATAAGAATAAAATCATTTTTGAAAGTAGTTTTTTTGGAATATCTTTTAAACGGCTCAATCGATCAACATCAAAAACTAATTCGCCCTTAAGCTTGAAAAACAACGCCGATCGTTGCTAATCCGGTCAAAATCGGTTGATTCGTTCGAGAGATATCGTGGACGAAAGAAAATCAAAAAAAGTGTTTTTTTGACATAACTTCGTCATTTCTTCTCGGATCGTTTTTGATGATGTGAAATAATTTTAGAGCTTAAAAAATTGCGTCGATCGCCGCTAAAAACGGGGAAATCGGTTGATTGGTTCGAGCGATATCCTCGATAAAATATTTGGAAACAAGTGTTTTCTTAACATAACTCCGATATTTTTTGGAATAACATTTGAACGGCTGCACTGATCGATTTCAAAAACTTATCAGCTATTAGCATGAAAAAATTACGTCGATCGCCGTCAAGCCGGTCAAAATTGGTCAATTCGTTCAAGAAATATCGTGAACAAAAAAAAACCAAAAAAAGTGTTTTTTTGGAATTATTCCAAATTTCCTAGTTTTATCAATTCAAACTTGAAGATTCATCATGAAACTAAAAAAATTGCGTCACTCTTTGCCAACCACGTGAAAATCGGTTGATTTATTGAAAAGTTAGTTCGGTTTGAAAATTTAAAGAATATTGTTCTATGATATTTCTATCAGACTTTTAAGCTCGAAGAGCTCAAAATAACACATAAATTGTATTTTTGAGCTCGAAGAGCTCAAAATCATCATTAGTGCAGTTTTATGCACCTAGGCATGGAATTAGCGGGAAGTTGCACGGATGGCCTTCAGGGTTTACCGTATTCCTAATTTTTTATCCTATTTAACAGTAAAATCTGAAAGATGAAAACGTTCTGAAAGCAAATTTGATAGTAGAAAAAAATTTATTTGAGTCAAAAATAAAGTTGTTAAACGTGATTTATCCATGAAGCAGTGAATTAGCCAGTAACTTCGTCATTACACAGATTTTCACATCACCCATGAGGTACTGTGTGTTAAGATGCGTCCCCTTTCTTTTACGTGGCGGGTCTCCCGAAGGCTTTTACCACGTAGAGAGGGGAGGGAAGCAAAATATTAATTTAAGTTTTATAAGGGTTAAAAATCAAATGTATTTATAATTTTATATCTAATTACTCATTATTCAATAAAAAAAGAAAGATTATATGAGCAGAGTACACTCCTCCGAAGTAAAACTTCTCAGCAAAAAAAAATCGTACGTTAAAATCTAATTGTAATTTTGATTAATAAATAAAAATGAAATCTACTTCCATTTCGGCTGCCGAATGGCACTTTTTTGTCTTGATTTCTGACAAAATGTTAAGATTTATCATTTAAAATCATAAAATCATTCATGAAAATTTTATGAATGATTATTCAGGAAAAAGTAGGGACAGTTAAAAATTCTAGATTTGTGAAGTTAATCGTTTCACGTTCTAGATTTGCTTCAAAAAATAGATGAATAAATACAAAGATGTCGATAAAAAAATGCCAATCTTAAAAGAAATACGGCTTAAAATCCATCAATACATAAAAATTAATTTCTACATAAATATTTCGTTTAACATTACTTTATAAAACAATATTTTCTCCAATTGAAAGCGTATAAATTTTTATCAAAAAGTACGGATGATTATTGCAAAGTTTTTTTGCTGCAATTCGGAAAACGTCGACGATGTTCATGCACGACTTGTAAAAGATATTGTAATTGTTCCTCGTTCTTTGTTAGGCAGTTATTGTATTTTTCAATTAATGCAATTCCACGTTCTGCTACATCATTTACTACTGTAAGGACTTTAAAACATTTCCAATTTTCTTTATAACTTTCATTATTGGGCCACAGTGTTACATTTATATCGAGAAAGTTATTGGGTAAATCAAATGTTTCGAAAAGCGTTAATGATTTTTTCGAAACAAAATCACTTAAACCCTCATTTGAAAATGATTCCAATTCAATTCCCTTAGTGACATATCGTTTTTTGGAAATAATTGTACTCTCCTGATTTTTGATAGTTTCACACATTTTCTTCTTAGTCTCATCAGAAACATTAATGTCAAATAATGCTAACGCCGCTAAATCTTCGTTCAAATATCACAAATGGTCACGCATTTTTTTTAAAGCGATTTGTGCGACTGACAATTTAATATTTTTGTGAAGAAGTAGCTTTTTCTCTAATAGCAAGTCATTATTTGATGCTTGAATTGCTAAAGAAGATGTAAACCATACTTTTATATAAATTGATATGATAAATATACCAACTTGCTGCAAACTATTTATTTCGTAATTTGTAAGTGGGAATTGATTTCTGAAGAGAAAAATTTTCAAGCTAGAACTAGCTTTAGCTATCCATCGTGCATGATGAATTGCTCATGGGCGCTTAAAATCAGTTGTGTTTTCCGGGAAAACACCAAGAAAAATCGAAGACAATTCCAACAATTATTTATAATTATTTCTTGGTTGAAAAATCTATAAGGAATAAAATTTATGTTAATTAATATTCCTAAATATGAAATTCAATTGATTTAGGCATAAGTTATCAAAATATCCCGTCAAATGATGAGTAATAAAATTAATTAATTCTAGTTTATTTGCTTCCAACGCATTTGTAGATTTTAATTTTAATTTTAATTTTAATACTTTTTGAACAGCCTGATAGTTTTTGTTATGTCCACCCCAAATTTTTCTTTTATAAATTTAAATCACCCGCGCAGATGGAACACTTCTTCATGCCCGAAAACCACAATAAAATATAAGCTACGCGACTGCTGGTTGACTAGCGGGGACTTCTGCAATCTCAGCACCGCGAGTATTTAAAAAGGCGATCAACAGCCAACGTCTCGTCTTTGTTAATTAATTCGACTTCCGCGTTTAGTTGACGGGCCCGTGCCTTGTAAAAGTCCCTTATCTTAGTTTGCGCTGCACTTAAGACGAGTTCAGACTCGGATCAACCGGCAGGCCACGTATTAGTTATTAAATTTAACCATAGAGAACCGGAATCTCAAAGTTCTAATTTGCTCTGCACTTAGGCGAGAATCCGGCCAATAAGTTTAATTAAAATATCTTTAAAAGCTAAATTTGCGCACTTTACCCTACGGGGGACTGGAGGACGTTAGCTCTATTAAATCAATAAAATTCATTAAATTAAATTACATAAAAATCAATTTGTGAAAGTGTAAGTTTTAACGTTTATAAAAATAAATCTAAATAAAAGCGAAATCAGTTTTAAATCAGTTCATTTCACGAAATAAGAAGCCCGTAAAATAAGCAGCCCAGTTCCATCCTAATCCATCCGCTGCAAGGACCAATCACAGGGCCCAATTCAGGAAACGGTGCTAACAGCAGCCCCAGAATCACGGATCCAGTAATAACCAAAATTCCTGCAAAGAGTATGTACATCTATACACATAAAAATCCGTCAGTATCAAACGAAGGCGTGGTAAGTTCGTATCTCGAAAACGTCCCACATAAATAATTAAAACAACGGAATTAAAACCTCCGTTGCGTATTCTTTAATTCGTTAGTCCAAACCTCCACCGTTTACGCTACCACTCTAAAAACGCCCTTGGACATAACATTTTCACAAATCGACAATTCAGCTTGTAACCATTTCTCTTCCACTTTTTTTTACAGTAACAGCCGCACCATGTTTCAATGTCAACTTGAGTTGGTTATGCTAATACAAGAACACAAACACAATTTCTCCATTCGTCGGAAGTTTACGTCCAGTAAAATTATCACTCAATTCACCAATTAAATACACTTTCTTTTTCATAATATTAATAATAAAATTTTAAACTACTTAAAACAAAAAATTGTAAATTTCTATTAATTGAAATCTTAAACAATCACCTACAAGTCGAAATTTAGAAGACAACTTCTCAGCAACTTAAAACAGGAGCAAACAAAGTAACCTCATGCTTCATTTTTAGTCCACCGGTAAGAAAGTGACTGACATTCTTGATAAACTACTGTTGGTAACTGTTTCAAAAAAATTTTATGGTCACTTACCATTGAAAGTGGAATTAATCAATTTTAAATGGGATTATTTATCTCATTTTAACTAGAGATTTCTGAATCTAGAATTTTTAACTGGCCCTACTTTTCCCAAGATAATTATTCATAAAATTTTCATGAATAATTTTATGATTTTAAGATAAGTCTTAACATTTTGTCAGAAATCAAGAAAAAAAACTTAAATTTACTCTAAATTAAACTTTAACCTTGAATAACTTTTGAAGGAGTGAATTTTTCGAAAACTGACAAGAGAACTCTTTTGTAGAGCAACTAATTTCCTATAAAAACATGTATCACTTATCCGGCACTTTGCTTCTAGACTGAAATATAAAATTCCACAGTTCAAAATATTTTTTTCCAATGTTATTTCAATGGGAAATAGAAATCTGCGATGAGCGAACTCTAAATATTAATATTAAGAGCTCTCTTTTTAACAGGCATCTTTCTACACCTCCACGAAAGTATAAATGAAATTTAAAAAAAAAAAAAAATAGTCACTTTTTTTGATCCAGTATAATTTATATACATACGATATATTATTATTAGCCTTGTGAGCACTCTCACTCTAACAATTCTTAACCAATCCTTATGAAACTCGGTGTACACATTCTACCGACAATTACCGAAATTAAGTTCTGAGGTGAGCCGAATCGGTCGGTTAGTCTAGAAATAGGAGCTGATTGGAAATTTCAAAAAATTCCTAAAAATTCGATTTTTTTTTCTCGATTCAATTACTTTTGAATACCTTATGTTTTCTTATTTGTGTAAATCAAAGCTTGAAGCTTATTGAGTAAGCTTTAATTTCTATACCTATATATTTGTTTTAGTCGTTTAATACAGAAATGATAGCATAGTTTTCATGAAATTTCACTATTGCAGAGGTTCTTTTTTTTAATTTTTTCATTGTTAAAATCATGACAAAATTTTTGACGTTTCAGTAAGGTATACAAGTTTTTTGTTATGATTTCTGTCAGTTTTTTTTATATATTATATTATATTATATGTATATTATAACAAAATTACATTATTTTCTGTACTTGAATGAAATCTACTTCTATTTCAGCTGCCGAATGGTCTTTTTTTTTTTTTATTTTGTCACGACTTAGAATAAATAATTCTATATTACTCTTAATTTTTCACCCCTCTACAATCGATCCCTACTTTTTATTTGTTTATTATGAACTTCAATTTTTCTGGCAAGTATTTTATTTTCATTTTGACATAACTTAGAATAAAAAAAATTCATTTCACTCTCAATTTTCACCCTTCTACAATCAACCCCTATTTTTTAATAGAATTTTATATTTTCTAACCCTGGTCAATAGCTAATCAATAGGGTTTCGTTTTGCCAACTCCGCTTAGAAGGATCAAAATAGCAAATTTCGTCGAGTGCAATTTTTCAAATGCATTTTAAAAGTAAACATTAAAACAAAATTATAAATTTAATTAAAAGTTATTTAGGAAAAAAAAAATAAAATTTTCAAATATATTATTAATTTAATCAAACTTTTCATAAATATTAAAGGCACAGTATTACTGTGTCTTTGTTACGATCCAACATTTATAATATGTAATACATTTATGATCCACATTTTTAAAATTAAAATTAAATAATTCCGCGAAGCAGGAAAGAACAGAAGTTACGGTAATTATTACGTGATGCGTTCCAACATTTACGTCATAGGATAATTGCGAGGAAGGGATTGTGAAAGAAATTGGAAAGGACCTTCTGATGAATAAGAGCCAATAGAATATGCAATAAAAAATTCGGATAGCTTGGACTGGTACTCGAACTCAGAACCTTCCGAGATGCCCTCATTAACCTAATATTTCCCGATGTACACACACAATACATCTATCATAAGTAGCTGACAGAGAAGGCGATCTTAGCAGCAAAAATGTGGACGTCAAGGAATTGAATCTCATGATACAACAGTTATTACCAGGTAACTTGGTGACATATAGATCCATTGATGCAGTGTGCGATGCCATTGAAACTGTACATTTTCCAACAGAGTTTGTAAACTCATTGGATTTACCAGGCATACCATCATATAATTTAGGACTCATATTTGAAGCTCTGATTATTTTGCTTCGTAATTTGAACCCACTACGGCTGTGCAATGACACGCGATTAGCTGTTAAAAAATTAGTGAACGTCATCAATACCATTATTTTAAATGGCAAATGCCGGGGTGAAGGTATATTACTTCGACGAATCCCTATTATACTCACAGATGTGTAAATTTAATTGAAACGCATTTAGTTCCCCATTAGATTGGCATTTGCAATCACTATTAATAAGTCTCAAGACCAAACAATATCTGTTTGTGGCGTAGATTTGAACACGTCATGTTTTTCACGAGGACAATTATACGTGGCATGCTCTCGAATGGGCAAACCATCCAGTTTGTTTGTGTGAGCTAAAGATGGAATGACAAAAAAAATTGTATAATTCATTGCATAAAAAGATTAATATTGTTGACGAATAGTTTCAGAATTCGTTGTATATACAATTAAAAAAAAAAGTTACAATAAATTAAAAAAAGACAATTCGGCAGCCAAAATGGGAGCAGATTACTTAAATCACAAAGACAAATTTTTTACAATATAATATTGATCATTGTCTGGTGAACAGGCCCAGCCGCGGTGAGTTCGCCCCTGGGGGGCTCCCAAAATAATGAGTCGCACCTGAAAACCGCTGGTTCCCGCAACTTTTAGCCAATCAGAAAATTCAACGCTTTGAATTTTCTGACGCTTGCGAAAGCCGAGTCACCCTGACGTCAGGATCACGCCAGATGCATCGATTTATTCCATTGACTATCGATGTCGACATCGATAGACCGAATATTCTGATTGGCCGCATGCTCCGCTGACTTGCGCAGTCAGCCTTCTTCCCGAAGCTGACGATAAAGAAGACGCATTATCATCATTATTAATTCTTAACCACGCTTTATAGTAGTCACTTCGCTATTTTTCATAATTGCTTTCGCTATTTCTAAAATTCGCTTATTTGAGTTAATTAAATAATTAAAGTTGCTTAACTAAATTGTTTAATTCATCTAGTTCTGTTTCAAATAATTTTCAGTGTGATTTGAGCAGAATTTAACCGTTTTGTTCAGTGCCGAGTTTGTAAACACCACGTGCAGCCGGCTTCGCTTTTGCATTCCCGCGTAGAAAAACGTAACCGCATTTACACTAATAATCCGCTACAACATTAATTAAAGACGAAGTGTAATTAGTGTAAATACTAAGACACTACAAATTGTGCAGTTCTTATCAGCCTTCAATTAGCCGCCCGAAAACCTTCGTTACCGATACTGGGTTAATTTTAATTTATTTTTCCTGACGGTAGGAGTCCCGGGAAATAGTGGGGATGAACGCCCACGATGCGTCCAGTCCGAAAATTATAGATCAGACTTCGATCCAACCCCCAACTAGCTACACGCTACCAAATCATCCTATCAATCTATTACATTCATACATCCTATTTTATAATTCTATTGTATTAATACTAAGTTTATATTATTTAATCATATCATTTATTCGTTATTGTTGATAAAATAGATGATAATAAAGTTATAATTTATCGTCACCGAATACACGTGTTTAATTGGTAAAATTAAGTTGTGTGTGAATAAGTTAATAAGTTGTTCATCGTACATCAATCATAATCACCTTGAGGCCTTTGAAGGACGTAAACCTTCAGAGATTTATTGTTCAAGGATTGCTGTGACAATCATCCCAAATATTCTAATCATCGCTGCGTATTGTAAGTAAAGAAAGAATTATTACTGGCAACACGTGAGACTTCGTATCTTCCTAAACAATTTCTACACTTCCTATTTACTTAAAACACGATTTACGTTGTCTGTAAGGAAGCGGATTTCCGAGAGCTGGTGATCCAAAATTAACATTTAGAGGTTCAACCGATCAAAATTCTTATCCGCGAGGTTTTAGTGGGTTGATAAATAAATTTATCATTAAAAAGAAAAATCTATGTCTCAATACATGTATATTTAATATTAATTATGATATTTCCGCTTTTTAATTTTGATATCCAGAGCAAACCAGATCCGTTAGTTTTCTCGCTTCTGGTGCAATTAACAATCATAATAGACAACTTCTGTTACAATGAAATAATGACATCGAAACAAATGCAAAAGTAAAATTTCATTAGATCTGTCTGAGAGTGTAGGAAATTTTTGGTCTAGACTGATAGTGAGGTATGGAAATCAAAGTTTATTTAATGAGCTTTAAAGTGCAATTTACAAAAATTTTACAAATTATCGCATTCAGAAGTCATTTCGCGATGAAACATTCCAAGTTCCAAATTTTGAGGAATTCAAATTTCTGTCATTCATAAACTATTTAATCTAAAGAAATATCTAAATATGTTAATTAAAGATTGCTTAATAAACTTTAAGATGTAATTTACAGGAACTCGAGAGGATAACGTGTTCAATTGTTATTACACGAAAATACGGTAAGAGTGAAAATTTTTGCGATTTTCAAAAATGTCTAAATTGCTGTCATTTCTAAACTATTTAATTTAGAAATATGAATAAGTATGCAAACTAAAGCTCATTACATAAGCTTTCAGATCCGATTTACACAAATTGATTAAAAAATCGCATTTAATTGTTATTGCACGGGAATTCAGTAAAAGTGAAAATTTTATTGAGTTTCGAAAATTTTTGAATTGCTTTCATTAAATAACTAACCGACAGATTTGGCTCAGCTTAGAATTTAACCTCAGAAATCGTCTTAAGAATGAGTTTGTTACGTTTTATTGAGATTTTCACTCATATACCACATACGCGCACACTTACAAAATATAAGATATATTTTCATACACTAGAATAATTCATATGGCAAAACAAGCTACGTGCTTGCTACGATTTGTTACTTGTTCATTGCTACGTGCTTGTTGCGATTTGCTACTTGCTTGTTGCGATTTGCTACTTGCTTGTTGTGATTTGCTACTTGCTTGTTGTAATTTCTTGTAATTTATCACAAGTTTGAGATTTTTACACAAATTGGATTTTTAAAGGTGTAACCTCATGCTGACGCTTGACGCTAGTTATGAGCGTCAAATTGGGTCAAGTGGTAAATGTAGGCCGTGCTGCCACCTAGAAAAAAATTAGTAGCTTCAAATCATAAAAGGCTAAACTGAAATTAGCTCTTCATTTGAAGAATTTAGTGGAAATTTAGAATCTGTATATTCTCACTCGAAAGTAGTCGATATTGAATAAGTTAACAATCTTGTTATTGTTTATTTTAAAAATAAATTTTTATTTAAACATTAGATTAAAGTTGTTCACTTTCTTCCATAAAAATAGCACTATTTGAACATTACCAAGATACAGAAGCGTTGGAAGATGTAAGGGTTAAATGATGTAGAATCTAAAAGAAAATAGTAGTCGCTAATATTTATCCATTTTTTTTCGTAGTAATAACGAAATCAAAATATGAATTGTTTTTATTTTTAGGGAATATGACTTGTTTATGTTTGTGGTATGTATGAGCAGATTTGTACTAGTTATTAAGATCATATTTGTTTGAAAAAATATAAAAATCATCACATTGATGAGAATCATTATTGCTATCCTTTACTAGGTTAGTAACTTATCAATTCCTTAGATTATCAAATAGATAAACAGTATTGCAACTAATAAAATTTATCGTTTCGATGTATTTCATTTGAAAAGGATAGTATTACAATAATTCGGCGTGCTTTACTGAAAAATGTTAATTTTAGTTTCAGATTCTTAATTCAAAAAATAAAATGATAAAATAAAAAGTGCAATTTTCTGTAACGAAAAACGAATTGGCCATATGGCCTCAAAAAAGCCATAGTCTTACCGTAATTTGAATAAAGGATGATAAATCCAAATTTTTTTTCGTGTATATTTGTTTCTACAATTTTGTATAACTAGTTCATTGCATAGAAAACCACTAATAATCCTGTTGCGCCTGATTGCTTTTCTTATTTCAGTTTCAAGAATTATATTTTCACTTTGATTAATCCACAATTAATAATCACATTTACCTGCCATTGAAATTTTGATAAGTCACTTAAATTTGATGTAATTATTTTATCAATGTTTAACATTTATCGTTTTCATAAGTTATTTTACTCATTACCATGTGTTTTTATAAAAATTAGGCTATGGACTAGCTTCTAAGTATATCTCGAGGTACCGAATTTCGATATTCATACATTTTTTTCACCGCTGATTTTTTTCATTTGACGCTGGACATGGCTTTATTTATTTTAGCTAGATGGAGCTATAGTTTGACGCTTAAAGCTAACGTCAAGCGTTATAATGAGGTTACAACTTAACGGTTTTTCAAGGGTATTATACTGTTTCATTCTCAAATGATCTACAAAGTGGATACCATTTCTTCCACCTTTTCTGTTATTTGATAAAAATATGCCAGTGTGTTGGAATTTTAACATCTTCGATGTGCAGACTTCATTTCATTGCATAATCGCTTGTGCTTGCAATCAGGGCACCTCCTCGGGGTGACGGTGGGCAACATAATCATCTGGCAGAGTCCCTGGGTTAACGGCGTGTGTGCCGTCATGGCAAATACAAGTGATGATAACTTTACGATGCAGAGATTCGGAAACCCAGTATCGGCGTCTGGTCAGGGTGAGAAAGTAAGCCTGCAGGCGTCGTCATCCAGCAACTTCAGCTCTTCAGTAGTGGTAAACTTGGTTGTTGAAGAGTATACGATTACATGAAGCAATTCCCATCTATGCAATAAGAGTCCTGATCTATTTTATTACGTTTGTGGGGAGTTTGAGCCAGTAAAAAACCACAGAAGGTTTTCAGATAGATTGAAACGAAATTATGAAGAATGATTTTGCATTCAAATTACGAATTCGGATTTTGCCTCGGTCCCACACTTTGTTTGTGGTCAATGTAATATTATGTTGACACGATGGGATAAAACCAAAAACAGAGAAAACTTGAAATTTACAATTCCCATGATCTGGACTTCACCAACTAGTTCACATAACTGTTACTTCTGTATGGCTGAAATCGCCAGTATTACTTCGTTGAATATAAGTAAAATACAGTACGCCAATGTTTCATCGGCTGTTAATCCACAGGAAACAGTTATTGTTGATGAAACCGAAATTCTTGAAGAGATGGAAGTAAAAAAAAAGAAGAAGTGCCAATGGAGAAAGAAAAAATTTCTGAAGATGAAGATTTCATGCCAAAAGGGAGAAAGAAAGGCCCTAAAACATTTAGTCGAGAAGAACTAAATGATCTCATACGAGATCTTAATTTGCCTAAAGATGGAGCTGAAATACTGGCATTAAGACTAAAAAATATAAATTTGTTAGCTAAAAACGTGACGTCTTACTATTATCGGAATAGAGAAGAGGAGTTCCGGAATTTGAGGGGATTTCAAAATCGTAACAATTATTTTAGGCCACCAATCAGGAACCACAAAATATCCTTGCTACCTATATTTGTGGGATAGCAGAGACAGAAAAAATCACTATGTGAAAGAAGAATGACCTACGAGAGTGCAATCAAATGTCGGTACTCATAATGTAAAACAAACACCATTAATTCAGCCTTCAAACTATCTGCTGCTGTTACTTCACATCAAACGAGGTCTCATAAAACAATATGTCAAAGATCTGGACAAGGATGGTGATTGTTTCCAGTACTTGAGAGGAAAGTTTCCGGCGATAAGTAATGCCGAATTAAAAGAGGGAACTTTTGATGGACCCCAAATTAAAACTTTATTTCAGGATGCTAATTTTATAGGTAAAATGAATTATACGGAGAGAGCAGCTTGGGTAAGTTTCAAAAATGTGTCATAACTTTTCAGGAAATAATAAAAGTGAAAATTACAGAACAATAGTCAAAGAATTAGTAACAAATTATAAAAATTTAGGATGCTTAATGAATCTAAAATTACACTTTCTAGATTCTCACATCGACCACTTTCCTAAGAATTTTGGAGAGTACAGTGAAGAACAGGGAGATCGTTTTCATCAAGACAATACTAAAATTAAGACTAGGTATCAAAGAATTTGGAATATCAACATGATGGCAGACTATTGCTGGACACTCAAAAGAGATATACCAAAAGAAAATAACAAACGAAAGATAAATCCACTCTGTAGATCATTCGAAAATAAAAGAGTTCGATATTACTGGAAAACAGTTTAAAAGTTGGGAAAACCATTCTTCTAATTCTGTTTATTCGTCATTTACATAGATTTTACAATTTTTTTTCATTTTCACATTCTAATCTTGTATTTTGTTAATAAGAAAAACAAGAAATTCATTTAATTGTGGTTAAAAGTATTTTTCCATTTTTTCAGCAGCAATTTTCTGCTATTTTATCAATTTTTTGCAATTTTATGAATGTTTGAGGAAACTATGGGCCAAATTTATTGCAGAATCAGATCGAGCAGATTAAATTACATGAAAATCTCCGTTAATCTGGATCCACAAAATTTTTTGTACCAATATAATCCCAACTCAAAATTTTTTTTTTCTTGCCAAAACATCGAATTTTTGCTATTTTTGGGGTTTTTTGCAATTTACTCAAAATTGAAGGCTGGATGGCCTGAACTAACTTGAAATTTGTATTCAGAGGGTTGAAGAATATGCTCGTAGATAGGTGGCACCCGGTATATAGAGATTTTTTTTTGTGTGCCGACGTAATCAACATTTAGCATCGTATATTAACTACCCAAGGTAATGACGTACCATGTAAAACTTTCACACGAATGCAATTTTTTCTAACCGTGAGCAGAGAACGATGATTTCTACCCGCTAAATGATGTTGCAAATAATTACTAGCGAATTATCGACGCCGCACTATTGCACGATGATTTCGGGTTTTTTCTGTAGTAAGGATACTGGCAATGGGTCAGAGGCAAGTGCTAACGAGATTGTAAGCAGATAGGTAGAAGAGATTAAACTGCCAGACAACATGCCAGACTTCTTTAGCGATACTCAGGTAATTACTGAGCCGCGCGTTCAATTTGTTGGAACAAAGCGATATTCTTCTTTCATTATTTATCTAATTTATTCATAGACAAAAGTTACCACTACACCTGAATGTGTAGGAATTAATTTATTGTTGATTGGAGGAGCAGGTTATCTACACTGTAAGAAAACTGTATGAAAAATTACGGTGAAAACATCGTCATTTTTAATATAGAATATTGTAGTGCCGGATCTAAACTCATACATCGTAATTTTTACGATGCAGCATCGTAAATTTCTATCACTCAAATTAAAAAGAAGCTTAGGTCACCAAAAAAAATTTAAATAGCCTTTGGCGCGTAACCAAACGATCCGGGTTCAATTCCCGGTTTGGGCTGTCCGAATTACTTTTTCAGTTACCGAAAATTCCTACTGAGTAAAGGTC
This sequence comes from Cotesia typhae, assembly GCF_013202065.1. Taxonomy (NCBI): domain Eukaryota; kingdom Metazoa; phylum Arthropoda; class Insecta; order Hymenoptera; family Braconidae; genus Cotesia; species Cotesia typhae. Next base: position 9,078,411 of record NW_027423774.1, on the reverse strand, counting down.
CTCCCCTTCCCCCTTTATCCTTTATTTCCCCCAGTTCTCAAAAATTTGTCTTTAATGACAAATTTAGCTATTATACAGGGTGTCTCTGAAGTGGCGGGAGTAATTGTTGGGGTCGATAGAGAAAAAAATACTGAATCGAAAGTTCCTGAGCCAAAAATTTTTTTGGGCCATAGAATTTGAGTTATGAATTAAAAACGATAGCCAATCAGAAGCGCGTTATTCGAGAAATGAAAATGAACGGGGAAGTAGAGGAGACGCGAGAGTGAGATGCTGCAATAGCAGCTTACTCGCTCACACAAAGCCGAGCATGAGAGGGGATTGTGACGCTATGAGCCGAGTACGTAAGTGTGAATGAGTGGATGTATGAGGTCGCAAGCGGACGGCTTAATGTATGAGTGTGTGTCCGTGTATCGCAGCATTATTGGAAGCGTTGTAACGCTGAATTAAAGCTAACCGGGTACTCTAAGACAGAGGAAAAATTTTAATTTTTATTTTTATTCGAAAAAATTTAATAAAAAAATAAAAAGGCCCAAGATTTAACCAGACCCACAGAAACGGAGAGTAAATTTTTAATTCTCATTTATTTTGCTGGGGATTATTTTCAAATACAAAAAAAAAAAAAAAGCTAAGATTCAACTGGAATCCAAAAAGAGATGGATGAAAAAATTTTATTTTTTATTTTTAATCAGCAAAATTATTTTTCTTTAAAAAAGAGCCCAATCTCGACTGGAGCAAGAAAAAATGATTGAAAAATTTTATTATTAATTTTCAATCAACAAAATTATTATAAAAAAATAAATGGGCCCAAGTCTCAACCGGACCCAAACAAACGGATAAAAATTTTTATTACTTACTTAATTTGCTGGAAATTATCTTTAAAAACGAAAAAATGCCCAAGACTCGATCGGATCCAAAAAATAACAGTACAAAAATTTTTCCTTATTTTCAATCAGCAAAATTGTTTCTTTTAAAAAAGGCCCAATCTCGACTGGAGCAAAAAAAAATGTTTAAAAATTTTATTATTAATTTTCAATCAACAAAATTATTTAAAAAAAAAAATAGTCCGCAGACTCAACCGGACCCAAACAAACAGATAGATAGTTTTAATTACTTATTTATTTTGATGGGAATTATTTTAAAAACGAAGAAAATCGCCCAAGACTCGACCGGACCCAAAAAAAAAAATAAATTGAAAAATTTTGTTTTCATTTTCAATCAGCCAAATTAATTTCTTTTCGAAACAAGGCCCAATCTCAAACAGACTAAGAGAAACTAATTAAAAAATTTTATTTTTATTATTAATCAAATATTATTTAAAAAAAGAAAATAAGCCACAGACTTAACCGGACTTAAACAAACGGATAGAAAATTTTTATTATTTACTTAATTTGCTGGAAATTATCTTTAAAAACGAAAAAAATGCCCAAGACTCCATCAGACCGAAAGGGAGATGAATAAAAAAATTTTACTATTCATTTTTAATCATCATAATTAACTTTTTTTATAATAAAAGGCTCAATTTCGACCGGACCCAGAAAAAATGATCCAAAAATTTTATTTTTTATTGTTGATCATCAAAACTAATTAAAAAAACAAATGAGGCCCTAGACTCAACTGGACCCAAACAAACGGATAAATAATTTTTATTACTTATTTATTTTGTAGGAAATTATTTTTGAAAACGATAAAAATGCCCTAGACTCGACCAGACCCGAAATAAAATAAATTGAAAATCTTTGTTTTTCTATTTTTAATCAGCAAAATTATTTTCCTTTGAAAAAGGGCCTGATCTCGACTGGAGCAAGAAAAAATAATTGAAAAGTTTTATAATGAATTTTTAATCAACAAAATTTTTTAAAAAAGAAAATAGGCCCCAGACTTAACTGGACCCAAACAAACGGAAAGAAAACTTTTATTCCTGTTTTTTTGTTGGGAATTATTTTTCGAAACAAAAAAATTGCCCAAGACTCGACCGGACCCGAAAAAGATAAATCGAAAAATTTTATTTCTAAATATTAATTAACTAAATTATTAAGAAAAAAAAAAAGACCCAAGACGCAGCAGGACCCAAATAAACGGATAGAAATTTTTTATTACTTGATCACCAAGATTAATTTTCCTTGAAAAGAAAGGCCCAATCTCAAACAGACTTCGAATAACTGATTGAAAAATTTTATTATCAATTATTAATTAACAACATTATTCTTAAAAAAAAATTAATAGGCCCCAGACTCAATCGGACCCAAACAAACGGATCGAAAACTTTTATTTCCCATTCATTTTGCTAGGAATTATTGTTAAAAACGAAAAAATGCCCAAGACTCGACCAGAGCCAAGAATAGAAGAATGCAAAAAAATTTATTTTCTCTTTTCAATAACAAACAAAAATTTATTGAACAAAAATCAGCCTAATCTTGACAAGACGATAAAAAACTGATTGAAAAAATTTATTATCAATTATTAATTGACAAAATTATTTCAAAAAGAAAATAGGCCCCAGACTCAACCGGACCAAAACGAACAGATAGAAAATTTTTATTACTTATTTCTTATGCTCGGAATAATTTTTGAAAACAGAAGGAATTGCCCAAGACTCAACCGGACCCAACCAAACGGATGGAAAACTTTCATTTCTCATTTATTTTGCTGGGAATTATTCTGTAAAATAATTTTTCAATTAATCGTCAGGTAAAATGTCAAAAAATAAATTAAAACAAACATTGAACTCAAGTCCCAATAATTTTGATATTTTAATTAAAATTATTTTTAATTAATTGACAGGTAAAATGTCAAATAAGGAATTGAAAAAAAAATCGCTCTCGAGTCCTGATAATTTTGATATTTTTATTAAAATTATTTATCAGTTAATTAACAGGTAAAATGTCAACTAATAAATTAAAAAAAAAAATTGAACTCAAGTCCGAATAATTTTGATATTTTAATTGAAATTATTTATCAGTTAATTGACAGGTAAAATGTAAAAAAATATACTAAAAAAATCGCTCTCGAGTCCTGATAATTTTGATATTATTATTAAAATTATTAATCACTTAATCAACAAGCGAAATGTCAAATGATAAATTAAAAAAAAATTGAACTCAAGTCCGAATAATTTTGATATTTTTAATAGAATTATCTATCAGTGAATTAACAGGTAGAATGTCAAATTATAAATTAAGAAAAAAATTGAACTCAAGTCCGAATAATTTTGATATTTTTATTAGAATTATCTATCAGTGAATTAACAGGTAGAGTGTCAAATTATAAATTAAGAAAAAAATTGAACTCAAGTCCGAATAATTTTGATATTTTTATTAGAATTATCTATCGGTGAATTAACAGGTAGAATGTCAAATTATAAATTAAGAAAAAAATTGAACTCAAGTCCATTGTTTGTCCGGTTGATTCTGGGCCCTATTTTTTTTTCAAAATAATTTTCTCGATTAATAATAAAAATAAAATTTTTCAATCAGTTCCTTCTAGTCCGGTTGAGATTGGGCCTTTTTTGAAGAAACATGATTTTGGTGATTGAAAATAAGGAAAAAATTCTTTTAATTATTTTTTTGGGTCCGATCGGGTCTTGGGAATTTTCTTCGTTTTTAAAAATAATTTCCATCAAATTAAGTAAGTAATAAAAATTTTTATCCGTTTGTTTGGGTCCGGTTGAGACTTGGGCCCATTTATTTTTATAATAATTTTGTTGATTGAAAATTAATAATAAAATTTTTCAATCATTTTTCTTGCTCCAGTCGAGATTGGGCTCTTTTTTAAAGAAAAATAATTTTGCTGATTAAAAATAAAAAATAAAAAATTTTTCATCCATCTCTTTTTGGATTCCAGTTGAATCTTAGCCTTTTTTTTTTGTATTTGAAAATAATCCCCAGCAAAATAAATGAGAATTAAAAATTTACTCTCCGTTTCTGTGGGTCTGGTTAAATCTTGGGCCTTTTTATTTTTTTATTAAATTTTTTCGAATAAAAATAAAAATTAAAATTTTTCCTCTGTCTTAGAGTACCCGGTTAGCTTTAATTCAGCGTTACAACGCCTCCAATAATGCTGCGATACACGGACACACACTCATACATTAAGCCGTCCGCTTGCGACCTCATACATCCACTCATTCACACTTACGTACTCGGCTCATAGCGTCACAATCCCCTCTCATGCTCGGCTTTGTGTGAGCGAGTAAGCTGCTATTGCAGCATCTCACTCTCGCGTCTCCTCTACTTCCCCGCTCATTTTCATTTCTCGAATAGCGCGCTTCTGATTGGCTATCGTTTTTAATTCATAACTCAAATTCTATGGCCCAAAAAAATTTTTGGCTCAGGAACTTTCGATTCAGTATTTTTTTCTCTATCGACCCCAACAATTACTCCCGCCACTTCAGAGACACCCTGTATATGGCTCTTTACCGTAAGATGGACGGTGGTGTTTATTACTCGATAGGCCTTATTAGGTGACTGAATCCACAGATTCGGTAGAATCTGGCGCCAAGTTCCGTTCAAAAATTCCGTTGTAAACGGAGCGCCAGACTACCGACTGTGTTTACTGTAAGCAGAATGGTATTTCGAGGTTGCAAAATTTTATTTAATTATATGGTAATCCTTTTTTCAAAATTATATATCATAAAAGTAAGTCATACTCTATTTTACTGATATTAATTAATTATAATAAATTATAACATTTAATTCACTTAAAATTATTAAATTTTATCAGCACAAACTATAGTAAGCCCAGAAATTTCGATCCTGATTTTTTTTTCATGGAGAAAAGTCACCGCCACAGACTAGATAAAATAAAAATCTGTAGTAATCTTACTATAGATACGCAACTACACTGAAAAAAGTTAATTCACAGCTTGCATCTACAACCACCAGAGTGCACTGGAATTATTTCTACATAAACTGTAGATTCAACGGGATAGCTCACTGAAGTTAGAACCCCAAATTTTTTTCTTTTAATTTTTGATTTTTTTTTCTATCACGTTTTCAGCTTTTCGTTTGTTCTTTATTATTCACTCTCAACATTTGATCGTTCTCCATTTATTTATTTTAAAAAGAATTTATTAATAATGTACCTTTAAGTTAGCCCCCCTGTCGCATTTTTTAATATTTTGGTAGCAATTTGGGTCATCAAGCCTCTATTTTTGATTGTTCATGTATATTTAACATTTGTTCCTAATTCACATTTTTTATTTGTTGTTTAATTAACATTTTTAATTAGCTGTATGTATGCATTCTAAATATTTGCACTGCGCATGCGTCAACTTTACGTATACAGACTTTTAGCGCGGTCTTTTGAAAATTATAGTGACAAGCACATCTCATGTGTAAAAAATTAAAAAATTTACGAGTGTAATTTTTTAGGAATTACTATTTAATTAATTCAAATAATTAAAAGAAAATTGTTAGATGTCAGCCAATATCAATGTCATTAAGTAAATAAATAAATAACTAATAAATATTCATTTCATTCTAAATTTTTTAAAAATATCGAGAGAGTTGTTAATCAATGCATGTACATTTTTTTTTTATATTCATCAATTCTATTTTCATGAATACTACGAACTATTAAAAAAAAAAAATCCATAACAATTAACAAAAAATTTCAATACTTTATTAAAATAAAACTTATTATAAAATTATTAAAAACTACACGTTGCCCTTTTGTCCTGTAACCTCTATAATTGAAATTACAAGAAAAATACACTTACTCTAATCACTGTGCTGGTCAATATAATTTTCAAAAGTCCGCGCTGAAAGTCTAAACGTAAAGTTCACGCATGCGCAGTGCAAATATTTAGAATACAAATATTCAGCTTATTAAAAATGTTAATTAAACAAGAAATAAACAATTTGAGGTCGGAACAAAGGTTTTTTGTACATGAACAATCATAATCAGAGGTTATTCCCATTGGATAGTGTACCATTCTATGATTTTGTGGTCGTTGCCGATAGGTTGCATTGTTATCCAATCAAGTGGATTTCAAATAATTGTAATCTTTAGGTGAAAAGTCTTACAATTATGCGCATGGTGTATTGTGTTATTTACTTACAACAATGTCATAATAACAATAACACTAATAATAAAAATTATGAGACTGAAATTAATTATATCGGTAATACCAAATTGAGGTTAAAAATATCATTATCATTATTATTACTGAATGAATTATTGTTATTATTAAATTAATGTGTATTAGAGTATTAAATCCAAATCAACAACTTTTTTAATTCAAAAAAATGTTAAAAATTTTACTGTATATAAATAAAAATGTAAAATCCCTATTAATAAGATAGTTAATCGCTTTTAACCGCGGAGTTTACGCGGATCAGTCAGGTTAAGTTTTTTAATGCTACTAGCTACTATGAGAGAAACAGAATTTCAATTTTTTTGTTAGGATTTGATTTTCAAAATTAACGAACAAATAACCTTTTATATGATAATAGCTTTACCTGCATTAATTAATTTATTTACATATTTCTAATTTTGCCCCGGAAAAGTTCAATTTTAAAATTAAGAATGTATTAAGAGGCGAGCAAAAAATTACACTTAACAAAAAGATATGAAATCCGAACAAAACAGTTTCACTGTTAAAAATTGCACCAAGTCCACGTTCATAAAACTCATCTTAATAACATCTGCACTTTACAAAAAAAATAAGACTCATTACAATAATTTTCATTCTATACAAAAAAAAAGTTAAATACAATCAAATACCAAGAAACCGTCATAATGTTGAAAAAATTGAAAAAAATTTGTTGAAAATTTAAAAATTAAGAAAAAATTTTTTATCGTACTTGGCGCGCGTCATTGAGTACCCCAAATTTTTTCGAACGAATTTCAACCCGGAAAGAAACGATTTCGCTTGAATTTATGTAATGTAAATATGTATAATTATATATATATATATATATATATATATATATATATATATATATATATATATATATATATATATATATATATATATATATATATATATATATATATTAGGTGCTTCATTTTAGAGCAACATTTTTTTTTTTTTCAAGTCCCACCTAAAAATCTTGTAGTCGATGGAAAAACAAAAATTTTGAGCCTTATGGCAGCTCTTAATTCCGATTATAACCCATTGCTAATCCAGTTTTCATTTTTCCCATTTAAATAGCATTGAAAAATAATTTTTTTCCACTTTTTCTTTCCGCTCACCGTATTAAATTCTTTTTTTCGTCTTTTGACCTATGAGCTCTTGTAGAGGACTAAATTTGCTACAAAAAAGCCCTGTGCGTCGAGTATGTAACTCCAACAAATTCCACGGAACTTTATTTTTTAGCTTAATTTTCATAAAAATCGCACAAAATCGTATTTATTTCCGAAAATATTGAATGTAGAAAAAAAATTGTGATGACAAATTTGTAGTGAGGTTCATGCTCTACAATTCTTCTATAAGACTTTTTTTTGTAGCTCTTATAGTTCATCTATTATAACTAATTAAAACTCAAAATCCAAGAAAAAATATATTTTTAATGCCAACAAAATTTAATTTTCTTAATTTAGGATAAAAAATTCTTTGAACATTAATTTTCTTAAAATTTTCGCACAGAAAACATTTTCCAAATCTGTAATTTTACCGTTATTATATTTTTTTGCATTTTAGAATATTTAAAAAAAAATTTATACAATTTTTACCGATAGATTATGTTAGATTATAAATTTTGGAACTACTTACTTTTTATAATTTCTCTTTATTAACTTTTGAAGTGAAAAAATTGATTGTTCATCATCGATACTATAAATATATTCAAATTAAAGCGTCTTCAGATATTAAATGATTTATGTAATTTATTAATATTTTTTATATAATTTTTCATAATACAATTAATTATTGAAGGATTGAGTGATTCTTAATTGTTTCAAATTATACTTTAGGTTGCTGGATAAGCCGTTGAAAAAGCATTTTTAGTGTATCTGGAAATTTTTCGTCTGTGAAATTCCACAACTCGTAATAAATATTGCTTCTGTTCTTCATTTTTTGTCAAGCTGTTATTATATTCTTGAATCAAAGCCACTCCTCTTTCAGCATTATCATTAACTACACTCATTTCACTTAATATTTTTTTACAGTTTATATAGTCATCATCTGATTTCCAAGTTTCTGGATCTTTACTTAAAAAATTATAAGATAACTCAAATTGATTAAATAACACTACAGAATTTTTATTCACAAAGTCACTGATATTTTTTGTTAATAGGTCATTGAGATTTTCTGCAATGAACCTTCTTGGATTTTCAGAAGTGCTTTCTTTATTTAGAATAGCATGAGCCATTTTCCTTTTGTCTTCATTTGATACATTGTCATCAAAGAGGGTTAATGCAGCGAGCTCCTCTGACAAATACCATAAGTGTCTTGAAAATTTGAGAGATGCATCATTTGAAATTTTTTTATTTCCTTTTTTGTATGATATTAACTTTTGTATAAATGTTAAATCGTTGTATGGTGCTTTTATTGCCAGAGGAGCATTATACCACGCTGTGATGTAAAACTGAATCACAAATAAACAGATCTGTCTTAATCCATTTAAATCTGCTGGTTTCATGTAAAATTGAGTTTGAAACATGTACATTTTGAGAGTATACAATGCTTTAGCGAGACAACGAGCATGATGGTTCGCCCCAGGAGCTTTGAATTTTACTTCTTGAGTTGGAATGCCACCTAGAAATATATATGACAACTCCAATAGTTCCTTATGGTCATCTCTTACATACTCGTCCTGAAATAATCAATTTAACATACACTGTAAAAATTATTAGAGTAAATCTGGGTGACGAGCTTCTTCCAGTGTAAATTATCAGTAAACATTTTTTAAGCAATGAAAAATTATAATTATTAAGATGTACACTGTAAAAAATTTCTTCAACTTATCATGGTGAAAATAACTCGATATTGAAATTTATGTGTAAAAATTATACAAAATACAACAAACATATATATTAATTATAGAATACGGTAAAAACTTTAGTCTTTATTTTAAAAATTTTGGCTGACGGGTCAAAGGTACAAGAATTTTGATAAGTATCTTTATTTGTAAATATTTTAATTTTCTATATAAAAAAGGTTTCATTTTATTTTTTGTCTCCAATACTTGAGCCAAAATAAATATTTAAACTTTTGATAACTCAATAAATCAGTTTTTTAGTTTAATTTCAACTTTGCGCAGAAATGTAAATTTAAAGTTTGGAGGAAAAAACGAAGATAAAATAAAATTGAAAAGGGTATATTCTTACAGAAAATTTAATCCCGTACGAAAATAGTCTGTTATAACTTTTTGTGTGACCTATATTTTAATTATACTAATTTTTCAAGGTTTGATTTTAGTCCAATAATTTTTATAGTGGAATAAAAAAATCATGCAAGACTTTTCTATAGAGAATTTAATTTTCTACAAAAAAAGGTTTTAATCAATTAAACTCTTTCTTTATTTTTCCCTCCAAAATTTAAAATAAAAGTTAAAATTAAATTATAAAACTGATCCATTCAGTTTCTAAAAGTTTTAAGTATTTGTAAAGGCTGAAGTATTGGAGATATAGAAAAATTGAAAGTAACCTTTTTATAACAAATTTTACTTTCTACAAAAAAAGTCCCGATAAACTTAATTCTTTTTTCTATAAAATATATCATTTCTTTTCTTGCTATAATTTTAATGTAAAGGTGAAATTAAGTTATAAAACGGATTTGTTTCCAAAAATTTAAGTAGTTATTCTGGTAAAAGTATTGAAGATTAAATTTTGCCCAAAAAAGGTACTTATCAAAATTCGTATATTTTTATCCCTTGAGCCAAAATTTTGATAATCAAAATTAAAATTTTTATCGTCTGATATAAATACCAACTTTTTGGTGTTATTTGTGTAAATTTTAAACTAAAATTTTAACGTTGAGTCATTTACACCACAATGTCTGCTAAAAATTTTTTACAGAGTAGTGTGACAAGAAATGTTCGTTATTAACATAAAAATAAAAGTTATTTGACTTCATATGCATTTGTTCGATATAGCTATCTTTTAACTTGACCAAAAGAAATAAATAAACCTGCAATGGAAATCAGTAATTTACCTGCAAGCGATCTCGAATGTCTTGAAGGATTTCAGTTCGCTTACTTCCAATCACATCATTAACAAATTTATCTTCTAAGCCAGTTACAAACTTATTTTTATCTATAGTGTGCCATTTATTACGGAAACGTTCAAAAATAGCTACATTTGGAGATTTTGTTACTGGCCAAACGCATTCAACTACACTTCTTAAGACTAGTTCCATAATATGATGACGACATGCCAAGTGTAACAATTTTTTGTTCAGCTGATTCTCTAGTAAGACGCAAGTTCCATTGAAATCTCCTAAAGTGTCAAGATAAGAATGATTTTGATGATTTTATTTTCAGTAACTACAAACTGATATTAAATAAATAATTATTTATTACACAAAAAAAAACTACCCTTAGTTGAAGAAAATTTTTCTTCGCCCAAGAAAGTTTTAACGGTCGAGAAAGAAGCTCAAAATTTTCTTGGGACAAGCTAATACATTTCGAAGACTTTAACAACTTTGAATCCAGAAAAAATTTCTTACTACAAAAAATTTTTAATTACTTGATTTAAGGAAATTTCTTATGAAAAGAACGTCAATTTCTTAAAACAACATTTTTTTTCTTGAGTCAAACTTAAAACTTACTCGGCGCAAGTAAGTAAATCTTTCCTCGAAAACAGCGACATTCTTGTGGCAAGTAAGTTTTTCTTATACGCATGCATTCACAACAGCTCGGACTTTAGGAACAGTCAAATATTATGAGATAAATTTAAATACTTTCTGTTTATAAATTTACTATTTTCCACAGTTTAATAAATAAATGAAGCAAAAAACTTACTGTTTCCTGACAAGAAAATAAATTTCTTGTTATAAGAAAGTGAATACTTGTCTCAAGTAATAAACTCATTTTCTGCCAAGAATTTAATTCTTAAGTAGAAAAATTAATGTATTAAATCGAAACACTAACTGTTTTATCTTAAGAAAAAGTTTCTTATCCCAAGAATTTTTTTCTTTTAGCCCAAGAATATATTTTTTGCATCAAGAATACAAACACTTAGGCGAATTGATTAATTTCTAGTTCCAAAAACCTTTTTTCTTCAATCAAAATCACTTTTTGATATTAGCCCAAGAAAAAAGGAAGGAAGAAATTTTTTTACTTCAGCCAAGATATTTTTTTTTTTATATGTAGGGATCTACTTAGTATAAGGAAAATTGTCTTTAAAATGGAAAGAAAATTAAAAATTTTAATCGAAGAAGAATAGTAACTATAGGTAATTTGTAATTTGTAATTGCAAATGAAAATTTTAAATAGATGTCTAAAACAATCAAATGTATTACATATTTTAGAAAATACCTGTGTTCACTGAAGGTGTATCAAAACACATAGCTTCAGTAAGATTCCACTCGTTTAGTGTTTCGGTAATAATCAATGCTTGATTTATCCCAGTTGACTTTTCTAGCTTAGGAACAGCTAATAACTGCTGAGTATTAAGACCTGATACTAGAATCGGAAGTCGATCAACTTTTATTTTGTCAACAATGTCAGGTAGCATTTTACCATCCCAATGGACGACTAAGCTAGAAGCGGTTTGTAAATTTTCTTTTAAATCATTAGCAATCTGTTTCCGCCCTTCTATACGATGCCGACGAATTGTACTGTGACTAGATACTTGACCTGCGTCATATCCTAGAGCAGAACTAATGGCAACAATGATATGCCATGCCTGTCTATCTGTCGTTCTTGTTCTATCTAGTGCAGATATGACGGCTGGTGTGAAAAGTTTCAATTTTTTTTGGACAGGTTGCTGAGGTAATTCATCTTCAAAATCAGAAATTGACCTTTTTGAAGCAACTGATGTAAAACTATGGCTGGAGTGTTGAGAAAGAGGCAACATTGAATCTGCAAAAATAAAAGAGTTAAAAGACACAACCATCTAAGATTTAAAAAGTATGTTATTACACTGCAAAACATTTTTTGATCTCGGTGTGGCGTAAATGACTCGGTATTAAAATTTTAACTTAACATTTACAAAAAATACATTAAAAAGTTTGTAGTTACAGAAGACCGTAAAAATTAGTCTTTCATTTCAAAATTTTATCTCAAGTTTCAAGAATATAAGAATTTAGATAAGTACCTTTTTGTAAAGAATTGAATTCTCTAAAGAAAAGATATTCTTCAATTATTTGTATCTTCAATAATTTAGCCAAAATAAGTACTCAAACTTTTAAAAACGAAACAAATCAGTTCTACAGCTTAATTCCAACTTTAAAATTAAATTTTGATGGGAAGAGTAAAGTTAAATTAATTAGGACCTGTTTTGTAGAAAAATCAAATTTTCTATAAGAAAGGTTTTTTATGATTTCGTTTTTTATATTTTAATAATAAAAATTTACTTAATACTCTATAAATTTTTACACTGTCATTTTACACGATCCGGTGTTGTTGGAGTCATTCTTACTAGAAAATTTTTTAAAGTGTATAAAATAAGATTTATTAATTTTTGAAAATTATTCACTAATTTTAGAATTTATAGTTTTCAAAATTACTTATATTGAACCATAAAAAAATTTTTAAATACATAATTACCTGCACTTTTTATTTCTTGATTAGCTATGTTATTAAATTCTTCTGGTTCAACCATAGAAGATGTCCCGGGTAAATCGTTCACAGTCTGTAGCGTATTTAAATCGTTAAGTACAGTACTACTTTTTTTTAGAGTCCGGCTAGAAAGCAAAAGTTCCTTCTGAGTTAAATTCAGAAACTTCATTGCATCATGACGAGCTATATCGAATAAATTATCGAGTAAATGAACAAAATTTTCTTCCGTATTTTTCTGTTTCTTCGATTGTTTTCTTGAACTATTTTTTTGAACTTTCAGCCACTTTTTGTATAAATTTTCTATTTTATTAATACAATGTCGAGGTCGAGCGATAGGTATTGAAAATTTATTCCAAATTTCACTTATTTCACAATTAAGCTCTTTGGAGCTTGCTTTTATCGTATATTTTTTCGTACGAATTTTATTAAACAGTACGCAGAGGACATCACGATTTTTTGGTAGTATTAAGTCATTAAGCTTATATAACTCAAATCCAACCAAATACGTATACTTTTTTTTATTATCTTTTACCGACATTTTTCCGATAAGATATACGTTTTCGTTTATTAGTCTTTTAGATTAGTAGACATTGACCAAAATGAAAACAATAAGGTTAGAATATTGTCGTTATTATCGTAATTAATCCTAATCAGAAAAAGGAAACAATTAGCATCACGCACGCCACCACGTGACTCTTATAAAAGCTCACAGAAATTCGGGAATTACTGTGTCGATTAGGGCAGCACTAATGGTTTGTACAAAAAGTAAGATTATATTTGCGATAACTAGAAATTCATTATTTGGGTTTTTTTTTATATAAGTTAATGACGCAAAATCTAGGTGCAAAAAAATTAAAATTTAAATACTTATCAAGTAAATATAATAATAAATCCAAAATTTTGTGGATTGACTATTTGACGAAAATTTCTGATTTTTAAACTAAGATATATTGGGTGTGCAAAGATTTCATGAATACAAATTAAAGAAAAATAAACAATTGGAGAAAACCCGTAAATACCGTGAAAAAATTTGAAATATAACACATATAATCTATATGTAAAAATTGTATAAATTTTTTTTTAAATATTCTAAAATGAAAAAAAATATAATAACGGTAAAATTACAGATTTGGAAAATGTTTTCTGTGCGAAAATTTTAAGAAAATTAATGTTCAAAGAATTTTTTATCCTAAATTAAGAAAATTAAATTTTGTTGGCATTAAAAATATATTTTTTCTTGGATTTTGAGTTTTAATTGGTTATAATAGATGAACTATAAGAGCTACAAAAAAAAGTCTTATAGAAGAATTGTAGAGCATGAACCTCCCTACAAATTTGTCATCACAATTTTTTTTCTACATTCAATATTTTCGGAAATAAATACGATTTTGTGCGATTTTTATGAAAATTAAGCTAAAAAATAAAGTTCCGTGGAATTTGTTGGAGTTACATACTCGACGCAAAGGGCTTTTTTGTAGCAAATTTAGTCCTCTACAAGAGCTCATAGGTCAAAAGGCAAAAAAAAGAATTTAATACGGTGAGCGGAAAGAAAAAGTGGAAAAAAATTATTTTTCAATGCTATTTAAATGGGAAAAATGAAAACTGGATTAGCAATGGGTTATAATCGGAATTAAGAGCTGCCATAAGGCTCAAAATTTTTGTTTTTCCATCGACTACAAGATTTTTAGGTGGGACTTGAAAAAAAAAAAATGTTGCTCTAAAATGAAGCACTCTAATATATATATATATATATATATATATATATATATATATATATATATATATATATATATATATATATATATATATATATATATATCTTATCAGCTCTAATTATATAATATATGATTTCATACATTGTTATGTTTATAGATTCACATCATTGAAGTATACTCAACGAATTAAAAACACTGCTTACTGGATTAATATCAGTTTCAGTGAAAAAATCCGTTTCGAAAATTTTTTTCAGATTTTTAGTGAAAATAACTGTCAATATGGTAGTCTGGTGAAGATATCTGAAATAACACAAAATTTTTTAATTCAATTTTTTTCAGTTCCGTCATTAAGCTTTCATGAAGAAACTTGATCATGCTTCGTTTAATTGTAATTAACACATTTTGATTGGCAATCACACCGCATTTTCTCAATTTAGTCGGCAATACGTTTTATTTTTTTAGTCAACTCATCTTTCGCAGTGATTCCACGACAGAGTCAACGTATGTAGGCGTATTCACTTGTAAGCAAATTGCATAACCGAACAGGAGAGGGAGTTTTATTGAAATCATAAACGATGTGCGGAGAATTTAAAAATTTCAAATAAAATACGTATGCCATGTTGATTTTACCTAACTTGTGTTAAACGTATCATAAAATAATATTTCATTAATTACATTTATGCATTTTATAGGTTGACTTACTTATAAATCTTGAAACATTAAAAGGATGTTCATGTATCCTGAAAAAATTTGGGGTACTCAATGACGCGCGCCAAGTACGATAAAAAAATTTTTTCTTAATTTTTAAATTTTCAACAAATTTTTTTCAATTTTTTCAACATTATGACGGTTTCTTGGTATTTTTTTGTATTTAACTTTTTTTTGTATAGAATGAAAATTATTGTAACGAGTCTTATTTTTTTTTGCAAAGTGCAGATGTTATTGAGATGAGTTTTATGAACGTGGACTTGGCGCAATTTTTAACAGTGAAACTGTTTTTGTTCGGTAGTAATTACGGACAGTGTCGCGGATAGCTTAACTGGTAGAGCCTTTGGCGCGTAACCAAACGATCCGGGTTCGATTCCCGGTCTGGGTTGTCCGAATTACTTTTTCAGTTACCGAAAATTCCTACTGAGTAAAGGTCCTCCCCTTCCCCCTTTATCCTTTATTTTCCCCAGTTCCCAAAAATTTGTCTTTAATGACAAATTTAGCTATTATATATGGCTATATACACTAGTCACAAAAATTAAGGGATATAAAAAAAATTCCAAATTTTTTGGTGATTTTCAGCGAGCTGTAACTCCGAGGAAAATGATCGCACAGAAAAAAAAAAAAAAGCAAATTGTAGCTCCAAGTGTCTAGTTTTTAGATATGACCATGAAAATTTTTTGTCATCGTCAGGTCTGGAGAAATCCTAAGAAAACTACTGAAAAAAAATTTTTCGAAATTTTTTTTCGTCTTAAAAAGGTCTACGGGCTTCAAAAAAATTTTTCGATTGTTTCGTTTAAGAGCTCTTTTAGTAAATTTAATACCCTTTAATTTGACGTAATCAAAAAGCCTGTACGATAATTTGCCGCGGAGTTATCGTCAATCAAAGCAAAAAGTTTTTTTACTTTGGAAATCAATAACTCTGGAAATAATGACCGTATAGGAAATCGAAGGAGGGTTTTGAAAACTACACAATATTCTCTATAACAGAACATAAACCGCTTTTGAAGAAAAAATTTTTTTTGAATTGAAAACTCGGACTGAAAAAAGACAAAAATTCGCATAATTAAGGATATTTGGATAACTTGGTATAACTTTGGATAAAATGGATGAACGAAGGATATCGTTGGTAATTTTTAACTTCAAAGTGTCCCCTAAAATCCCTTAGAAATTCAAAGCGCTGCGATTTTTTGTTCATAGTGCCCAGAAGCTTCAAATTCTGTGTTTTCGCAAAAATCACCATTATGAGCCATTTTGTGATTTTTATTCATTTTTCCATTGAAAAAAATTTTTTTTTCAAAATTCTTTATTTTTCCATCAAAGAGATTGATTTTTCAAGAAATTTGAAAAAAAAAAAAAAATTTTCAATTTTTTCGAAAATTTTTTTCGAAATTTTTTTATCAAAAAATTTTTTTAATTTTTTTTTATCGTCTTCAGAATGCTTCACTATTATCAAAAAAATTAACTCAATTTTTTCTGTCCGCTACAACTGCCTTAGTTTTAAATCTCATTTTAAAAATTCAATAAAAACAAATTGATATACCCCCGCGGAGTTCGGCTTTTCCTCACACAAAACTTCAATTTTACGTTTTCTTTTTAGCCTAAATTCCTTACGTGAATTTTATGTAAGCTTTTCTTTGATAAGCACCTTTTGATATGCCTCGTCAACATTTAGCTGCCACAGATGTGGCTCGCATTGTTACCCTCCTTCAAGAGGGCTACAGTCAGGTGGAAGTAGCAGCTTCTATGGGAGTGAGCCAGTCCGTAATCAGTCGGGCCTATGCCCGATTTAACGCGACTCAAAGTTACGATCGTCGTCCGGGTCAAGGTAGACTACGAATCACTACCGAGCGTGATGATCGAGCTATCATTCGAGAAGCTCGTCGAAACCCTACTGCGCATGCCCACACGATCGCTCATCAATTTCGCAATCGTCGACAACGTCCTCCCCAACAACACATATCGGCATCGACGGTTCGAAATCGCTTTCGAGAGCAAGGACTACGCGCTAGACGCGCAAATCGCGTGCCTATGCTCACTCCACGACATCGCCGAGCCCGATTGGCCTATGCTCATGATCATCACCATTGGGGTCGTAGACAGTGGACCAGTGTATTATGGACTGACGAATCTCGATTTTGTCTTCATGGCAGCGATAGACGATCTCTCGTTTGGCGCCGTCGTGGAAAACGAGATCGGGATGGTTTTACGAGACCAGTTACAGCTTTCAATGGTGGATCAGTCATGGTGTGGGCAGGCATGTCCTTCAATACCAGAACCCCGTTGGTCATCGTTCGTGGGACGTTGACTGCCGATAGGTACGTCGACGAAATTCTGGAGCCACACGTCCTGCCTATGCGCACACGCATGATCATTTTGATGCAGGATAATGCTCGTCATCACACTGCAGTTCGTACGCGAACTTTTCTCCGCGCCAACCACGTAACAACGCTTAATCATCCAGCGATGAGTCCTGATTTGAACCCAATTGAGCATGTTTGGGACATGCTTGGGCGTCGATTGCGGCGAGACTATCAGCAACTGCACAATCTTCATCAGTTGACTCAAGCGTTGTTACGTTGTTGGCAAGGAATTTCGCAACGTGATATTCGATGATGCATCAACATGCAAGAGCGTTTACGAGCTGTGATTCGGAACAGAGGTGGCAATACACGGTACTGAGCAGTTACTGCCGTGCGTACAGAGGTCATTCGGCAGCTGCAAACAGACAAACACGCAGACAAAGACACACACACACACACACGCGCGCGCGCGTGTGTGTGAGAAGCGTAAATCCGACCGAGCAACCTCCACGTGGTATGCTTTGGGTAACGCTAATGCCGGCGGTAAAACAACAGTCGAAAAAAATTGAGAAAATTTCGAAAAAAATTTTCGAAAAAAATTGAAATTTTTTTGTTTTCAAATTTCTTGAAAAATCAATCTCTTTGATCGAAAAAATAAAGAATTTTGAAAAAAAAATTTTTTTTCAATGGAAAAATGAATAAAAATCACAAAATTGCTCATAATGGTGATTTTTGCGAAAACACAGAATTTGAAGCTTCTGGGCACTATGAACAAAAAATCGCAGCGCTTTGAATTTCTTAGGGATTTAGGGGACACTTTGAAGTTAAAAAATTACCAACGATATCCTCCGTTCATCCCTTTTATCCAAAGTTATACCAAGTTATCCAAATATCCTTAATTATGCAAATTTGTGTCTTTTTTCAGTCCGAGTTTTCAATTCAAAAAAATTTTTTCTTCAAAAGCGGTTTACGTTTTCTTATAGAGAATATTGTGTAGTTTTCAAAACCCTCCTTCGATTTCCTATACGGTCATTATTTCCAGAGTTATTGATTTCCAAAGTAAAAAAACTTTTTGCTTTGATTGACGATAACTCCGCGGCAAATTATCGTACAGGCTTTTTGATTACGTCAAATTAAAGGGTATTAAATTTACTAAAAGAGCTTTTAAACGAAACAATCGAAAAATTTTTTTGAAGCCCGTAGACCTTTTTTAAGACGAAAAAAATTTCGAAAAATTTTTTTCAGTAGTTTTCTTAGGATTTCTCCAGACCTGACGATGACAAAAAATTTTCATGGTCATATCTAAAAACTAGACACTTGGAGCTACAATTTGCTTTTTTTTTTTTCTGTGCGATCATTTTCCTCGGAGTTACAGCTCGCTGAAAATCACCAAAAAATTTGGAATTTTTTTTATATCCCTTAATTTTTGTGACTAGTGTATATATATATATACATATATATATATACTAGCAGACCCGACAGACGTTGTCCTGTACACACGTCGTTAATTCGAAAATTTCAAACATTCTTCAATAAGCTGTAACAATCTGGACGGTTTTGATGAAAATTATTATCGTTTTTTAGGCATACTTCACAACTCTTCAAACATCAATTTCTATTCGTAGTTAATATTTTAATTAGCCCACGGCTTGAACGAACACAATAATAACACAAAATTTCAAATATTTTTGTCAATTCGATCACAGCACCAACTGTAGGGACAAACTGAAATGAAAATAGAATAAAATTTAATATTTGAAGCTGCGATGGTAGCGCAGTCTACCGGATTCAATGTAAAACATTCCAAAATTAACAACTATTTATAAATGAAAAATTAGTTAAATATACATTTTCCAGTGGACTAAATTGTGAATCTAAACCATCCTCGAATCCCCTTGAACTCACACAAAAAATTTCATCAAAATCAGTCCAGCCGTCTAGAAAAAGTTCAGTGACATACACACGCACACAAGAAATATATATATATATATATATATATATATATATATATATATATATATATATATATATATATATATATATCTATATATACATATACACTACTGGAAAAAATTAAGGGATCAAAAAAAAATTCCAAATTTTTCGGTAGTTTTCAACAGGCCGTAACTTTGAGAGAAATGGTCGTACAGAAAATAAAAAAAAAGGAAATTGTAGCTCCAAGTGTCTAGTTTTTGGATTAGAACTTCAAAATTTTGTAGCCTCCGCGGTTTCTGAGTAATCATAGAAAAACCAGCAACAAAAAAATTTTCAAAATTTTTTTAGTTTTTTTTGGTCTACGGGCGTGGAAAAAATTTTTTTAGCTTAACTACCATAAGGATCGGATACTTTGTTCATTTAGCTTTAATTTCTTTTTTAAACACCTTGATACGTCCACTCCTCGCTGAGATATCGGTCTTCAAATGGAAAAGGATCTTTTTGTCTTTGATTATCGATATCTCAGCAACCAATGATCGCACAGAAAGTTAAAGGTGGATTTCAAGAACTTGAATGAATTCCCCTTAACGACTGTCCATTGTTTTTTCGAAAAAAAATTTTTTCTTTCCGTCACATGAATTTGAAAATGCAACAAAAAAAGAGCTTTTAGTGGTTTTTTGGAAAATCAAGCGCTGGATCGAAAATATTGAGGAAACCACTAATGTTAAGTGTGCCTTTTACAGTTCAATATGTCCACAAAAACCCTACAAAGAATCAAATTAATCCAGCCAGTCGTTTTTTTGTTTCACTTGATCGAATTTTTGAAGAAATTAAAGGATCACGTTTTTTGCTATGAAAAGCTCATAATTTTTAAAAATGAGAAAAAAAATTGTTTTTCGAGCTTTTTCCACATTTTCTTTCCAAAAAGTGCTTAAATTTTCAAAAAAAAAAAATTCAAAAAAAAAAATTTTCAAAAAAAAAAAATTTTTTCGAAAAAAATATTTAAAAAAAAAATTTTTTTTTTAACAAGTTAAGGAAACTCAAAAAACCATCGTCCAATGATTTTTATCACCTTTCCATCGCTGCATTCCTTGATTCTACTGATCTCCTTTTAATTAAATTAATAAAAAAGTTAATACCCCCAATCGAATTTCGATTTTTTCATACGCTTTTCGGAGTTTTTTTCTTTTCTTTTTGTGAATCCTTAGCAAATCGCTTCATTCAACAGTTTTTTCAAAACTAATCCCTCTGCGCTAAAAAAATTTTTTTAATTTTTTGGTCAAAATTGAAAATTTCTGACTTTTGATTCTTAATCATGGTTAGACTACATTTATCGGAGGTGGAAGTCGCTCGGTTAGTGACTCTTATCGACGAAGGTTACACTCAACATGCAGTTGCTATCCGGATGGGTGTAAGTCAATCTGTCGTATCTCGAGCTTATACCAGATACCAAGAGACGAATCAATATCATCGTCGCCCCGGACAAGGTCGCCATCGAGTCACTAATGCCCGCGATGATCGAACAATTGTTAGAGAAGTTCGACGACAACCTTTCGTCAATGCGAATATTGTCGCTCGAAACTTCCCCAATCGCAGACAACAGCAACAACAACAGCAACAGCGACGACGGCATCAAGTGCGAAACATTTGCTCTCGAACAATCATCAACCGTCTTCGTGAAACTGGGTTACACGCACGACATCCTAATCGTGTACCCCTGTTGACAGCAAGACATCGTCGAGCTCGTTTGGCGTATGCTTACGATCATCGAAATTGGAACTTGAGGGAATGGACAAATGTTTTATTCACTGATGAGTCTCGTTTTAATCTGTATGGCAACGATCGACGTCCTCTCGTTTGGCGCCGTCGTGAAGAACGTTTTCGCCAGAACTTTGTCCGTCCAGTCGTTGCCTACGGCGGTGGATCAGTAATGGTGTGGGGCGGCGTTTCACGAAATTGGAGAACACCTTTGGTAATTGTACGCGAAAATTTGACAGCTAGACGTTACATCGACCAAATTTTAAGGCCCATTGTTCTGCGCAGACGACAACATCTGAGGTCGTTCATATTGATGCAAGATAATGCACGTCCACACACAGCCAACATTACCCGGCGCTTCTTTGAGCGGCATGACATCACATTGTTGCGACACCCAGCAATGAGTCCAGATCTCAACCCCATAGAGCACGTTTGGGACATAATGGGCCGTCGGTTGCGCAGAGAGTATCCAAATTTGCAGAACTTAGCTGCTTTGGAGCGCGCGCTTCAGCACATTTGGAATACCATTCCGCAGCCTCAAATTACCGTCTGCATAAACATGGCTGAACGTTTGAGAGCCGTTATTGAAAACAGGGGTGGTAATACCCGGTATAGAACCAACAAAAACCTTCAGAGAATGAGTTTGGAGTCATTAAATACGGTGGAACTGACGAGCCACCGGGTCTCAATTCTCCTGAAATACCTTACACACACACACACACACACACACACATACAGAAGCGTAAATCCGACCGCGCGACCTCCACGTGGTACGCTTTGGATAACGCTAATGCCGGCGGTAATTGTTTTCTTAAACTTTTCAAGAGAAAAAATTTCAAAAAAATTTTTTTTTTTTTCAATTTAAGCACTTTCTGGAACAAAAATGTGGAAAAAGCTCGAAAAAACAATTTTTTTCTCATTTTTAAAAATTATGAGCTTTTCAGAGCAAAAAACGTGATCCTTTAATTTTTCAAAAATTCGATCAAGTGAAACAAAAAAACGGCTGGCTGGATTAATTTGATTCTTTGTAGGGTTTTTGTGGACATATTGAACTGTAAAAGACACACTGAACATTAGTGGTTTCCTCAATATTTTCGATCCAGCGCTTGATTTTCCAAAAACCACTAAAAGCCCTTTTTTGTTGCATTTTCAAATTCATGTGACGGAAAGAAAAAAATTTTTTCGAAAAACAATGGACAGTCTTTAAGGGGAATTCATTCAAGTTCTTGAAACCCACCTTTAACTTTCTGTGCGATCATTGGTTGCTGAGATATCGATAATCAAAAACAAAAAGATCCTTTTCCATTTGAAGACCGATATCTCAGCGAGGAGTGGACGTATCAGGGTGTTTAAAAAAAGAAATTAAAGCTAAATGAACAAAGTATCCGATCCTTACGGTGGTTAAGCTAAAAAAATTTTTTCCACGCCCGTAGACCAAAAAAAAAACTAAAAAAATTTTGAGAATTTTTTTGTTGCTGGTTTTTCTACGATTACTCAGAAACCGCGGAGGCTATAAAATTTTGAAGTTCTAATCCAAAAACTAGACACTTGGAGCTACAATTTCCTTTTTTTTTATTTCCTGTACGACCATTTCTCTCAAAGTTACGGCCTGTTGAAAACTACCGAAAAATTTGGAATTTTTTTTTTGATCCCTTAATTTTTTCCAGTAGTGTATATATATATATATATATATATATATATATATATATATATATATATATGGCTCATTGGCCATAATTCGTAGCTAAATTTGTCATTATAAACAAAGTTGGGAACTGCGGAAATACGGGATAAAGGGAGAGGGGGGACCTTACTCAATAGGAATTTTTTAGTAACCGAAAAAATAATTCGGACAGCCCGGACCGGGACTCAAACCCGGATCGTGTGGTTACACACTAAAGGCTCTACCAGTTAAGCTATCTGAGACAGTGTCCGTCTCTATTCAGTCTATTCCGTCTCTATTCAGTATCCGACTATTCAGTCACCTAATAAGACCTACCGAGTAATAAATACCGCCATCCATCTTACGGTACAGAGCCATATATATTTAAATACATACATATATAAACTTTCGAACCAACTGTGTTTTCTGACTCATCTCGGCAAGCTGAGTATGAATTCATAAAATTTTTTTGTAAATTCTGACTTGAGGACCGCTGCAATAATTAGATTTCTATGAATTCTACTAAAAAATTATGTACATTGTCGCATAAATAATGATGAACTTAAAATCGAAATTTCACGTTACAGACTACGAGTTGAACATATGGAACGGCAATTAGCAAATTTAACAGGACTTGTACAAAAAGCTCTCACCCAAAGTCCGCATTCTACTACGATTCAAGATTATTTACAAGTTTCTACCGACTGTGATTTATATTCAAGAAGCCCAGGTATTTAGTTTTTAATGCCTCATTTTGTTGGTTTAAGTGTAAATTTTCACAGACAAAGAACAAAAAATTGGAGGGTCCAAATACGCCATAATAGTTTAACGCTAAAAAGTTCCATGATTATACAGTAAAGTATTGTCAAGAATAAATTTTTGCATCGTAGCTCCTAAATTTTTGATGTTTTTAACATGCTAACCATTCAGTCCAGGAGTTTACTACACAAAATATATTCTAGTCAATAAGTGCTCATTGGACCATTTTTTTTTTATAGGAATTCTCATGTAAAATTATTACGTGCATTCGTACCAGAAATTATAAACAATTTACTTAAAAAAAGCCCTATTTGGCTTCACACGGCATGAAAATGTAGATTTAACCCGTTTGTGGACCCCAAGTGAACTTTGAGGCGAATTTAAATTTAGAAGGATATCTATAAATAAGACAGTGTGTCATCTGTTGTCGGTCGAAATCTATGCAATAAGTTGTGACACGTCACAAAGGGTTCCATACTATTAGTTTCATTTTAAGCGACTTACCCAAATTCGTAACTTTAAAATTCAGAATAAATGTAATTTTTTCAAACTTCATCAAATATTGATTTTTTCGGTATTTTTAAATCATTAGAAATCAAAAATAACTTTTAAGATATTTAGAGGGATTGTGATTTTAAAGTTTAGTGCAAATTATAAGTCAATATATTACATAGGAAACGAATTATACATGTTTTGATAAGTAGAGTCCACTGGACTCCGTGTGTTCTCAACATAGTTTTTTCGACGTGTGTCCTCAATGGGTCAAGGTAGATTCTATAGAAATCTATTTTGTATTAGTTCTCATGTCGGAATTTAATATTAAATTTTTCCATATCAACCACTATAAACGAGATATCTCTTAAAAAGAAAAAAGTTCTGCTTTCAAAAATTGCACAAGTTACTAACAATAAAATTAAAAAATTAGAAAAACGGTTGACCCTGAAGGCCATCCCTGCAACTTACCGCTACTTTCGTAATTGAGCGCTCGAAATTGCACTTATGTTTTTGAGCTCTTCGAGCTCAAAAATCTAATTTTCGTGTAGTTTTGAGCTCTCGGAGCTCAAAAAGTTTATAGGAGTTTAATAAATCACTATTTTTGGAATTTTCAAATCGCAATAACTTTTGAATGGATCAACTGATTTTCATGCGGTTGGCGGCATTCAACGCAGTTCTATCATTCTCATAAGTTATTTACAGGTTTCAATTGATCAAACCGAAAATTTCAGAGTAACCCCCAAAAAACACTTTTTGCGGTTTTCTTTCGTTCACGATAACTCACGAACGAATTAACCGATTTTGACTGGACTGGCGGCGATCGACACAGTTTTTTGATGTTAAGTGCTGATTAGTTTTTGGAATTGATCGGTAAAGCCGTTTGAAAGTTATTAAAAAAAAAACACTTTCAAAAAAATTTTTTTTTGTAGTTTTTTTACAATTTCTCAAAATCAACTGGTCCGCATCGGTTCAAATTTTTAGGAAATTTAAGTTTGATCAAGCAGTTTAAGCAAGCCCTTTCGAATGGCACCAACCGCGATGAAATCGGTCAAGCCGTTCAAAAGTTATAAAGGGTTACACACACACACACACACACATGTCCATACAGACATACAGACAGCATCGCGGGAGTAGTCAGAGAAGCTTCCTGAGACCTTAAAACGTCGAAATCTGATGAAAACTCGATTTTGGCAAAAGGGGGTGAAAACAATAACTTCCTAATTTTTGAAAATTTTCAATTTTTTTAGCGGCAAGTTAAAAAAGGGGGTTTCGATTTTTGCGAGTATTTCAAAAGCTAGTAACGATTTTTCGAATTGAAAATAACTGATTTAAAAAGAGGAGGATGTGACAGGGAAAATCGAACTTCCCATGGTCATTATCGACCACCTCATTGACGCCACGATAAATAAGGGTTTTCCCTTACCTTTCGATTTTGACAAGTAGTTTTGACTTGTCATCAGGTGTGCAAATCGATAGTCCCCACTACTGTCCCCGAAAACGAAGCGGGGTTGACAATAGGAAAGTTCGAGAACCTAGAGTTGAGGGTCATAAAAGAGCCGGCAAGAAAAACATCAAGGCTTTTAGAGCCAGTGATGAGAGAGTACTCCTTTTTGGCAAAACAGTGAGTCAGTGTAGTGCTGTGAAATAAATTCTGTCATTGAGATTCGGTATCTATCAAAAAGGAAGTCAATCAACGACTCGGAATTTGGGAACCCTTTACTTCGAGCCAGATAGTTCATTGGAGACGAGAGAGAGACCAACCAGCCGCTGATTTCGTCAGTCTCAAGCAGGACATGAGTCAACGTTTAGAGAATTTGAAAGTTAAGTCAGAGGTATTATTACAATTATTTCAGGCCAACCTTGAATTGATAAAATAAAGAGGCTGAATTAATCGTAATTAATTTTTGTCAATTAATGATCGCTATTGTCTCAGATGTCACTTTTATATTAGTAGATTCTTTTATAAGTAAATTATTCATCAATGTCATTTGTTACAAGTCTTTTAGTTATGATAAATTATTTAGCTAAAATTATCTTGGTAAAATTTGGAATAGTAGAAGCAATCGTGTAATTTAGATAAGTCATGGTCATTCTGGACTATATGTAGTTGAATACTTAATGAGGCTTGTTAAATTTATAGAATTTGAAATTTGGGATTTTGTAATATTTACTTTAAGCCGCTGGGCCGAATTAAGTAATTTAGATAACGAATTTAATGAATTTAATTGATTACTGAGTTTAGTAGAAGGAATGAAATTGATTAATGAATTTAGTTAAGAAATTTTGGTTGATAAAGTTTGTAGTGAATTAAATTAGTGAATTTGATATTTTGTATTGAAGAAATGTTAAGCGTAAAATTCCAGGAATTTAGCTGATTAGTAATTCGGAGAAATTTAGTAGTTAGAGAAAATTGTGTATTAAGTTAGCGTCCGGTGGACGATTGGTTATATGGAATTTAGGGAGTTATTTAGAAACGTTGTATAGACGCCCGAGTCAGGGGTACCACGGATTAAGTTAGGAAACTGCTGCGTAGACGCCCGAGTCAGGGGCGCCGTCGGGAATAGGTTTTAATTGTAGGAAAATGATGTTATTTGGTATTTCGTCAGGTTAACGAGGTGAATTATGTTGTTTGGTATTCCGTCAGGTTGACGAGGAAATTTATGGTATTCCGTCGGAGTGACGAAGATTAGAAAATTATAGAGATAGTTGATATTGAGTTGTAAGAATATTTAGCAAGGGCCTGCGTAGGTGAGGGGTTCTCACGATTAAGTTAGTCTATAAGTTGATTGTTTAGAAATTGTTAAAGTATATAATTAAATTGAATAAATAATTTTATTTGTTTTAAATAATTTTTCTCAGTATTATTTACAGCCCTCTCGAACTTCGCACGATTCTGTCTTTCCCCTTTCATGCTTCCCCGATTTCTGGTACATTGTGTCTAAAATCCCAGTGGCGCCCTTTTTAAGAAGGAAAGGGATGACGAACTGGACCTGGGCGAAACACCCTGGTTACAAGGAAATTTTATAACAAAAAGTCCTTACTTTCTCAGGTGCTTTCAGGTAAGACTGCTAAATACAAAATATTTACAAAACTGCCACTTAAATTCCTAGAATATTCCAGAGTAGGTTTCTCGAGTGTTTTCATGTAGAACTACGGAGTACAATACATAACGTGAATGCCGCCAAAATTCCTGAAATCTTTTGGATGGAGTAGGTTTCTCGGATATTTTGAGTAAAACAGCGGAGTACATGAAATGTCGTAAACACCGTTAAAATTCCTGGAATCTTTCGTTATTTTCACTATTCTACAATTTAACCTAATAGTAACCCAATTACTCCTGCCGGAAGATTCCAAGAATTTTAGCAGCACTTCTTATTTTTTCCATTTTCCCCAGAATAATCTGATAGTTCCAAGACTTTTCCTCCAAAAGATTCTACGGATCGTAGTAGCACTTTTTTTTTTTACTTTTTATGTTCCGGAGTATGACATAAAAGTATCCTAGTGCTCGGTCCGGAATAATACAGCTGCACACTGTTTTAATATTTCATGTCCTGAAGTATGATCTGAAAGCACCCTAGTTACTTTGCTCGAAAAAATCCAGTAATTTAAGCGGCACTTTTCTCATTTTCAATACTCTACAGTCTTATCTGAAAGCACCCTGGATGCTCCATCGGGAAGATTTTAGGAATTTTGTCGACACTTTTATTTTTCTCAATATTCCATAGTTTTCTTAATATTTTTCTCGGAAGATTCAAGGAATTACAGCGACCTTTTTTTCTTATCTAACATTCCTCGGTGACACTCGAAACTAGCGCAAAATTTTTCTTTGAAATTTTATAGGAATTTCAGTGGCACTTTTGAGAGTTTTGAAAATAAAACAAATAGACCCAAATTTGTAAGTTATCATTTAAAGTTGGTGCAAATATTATTTTAAAATTTTATGGCCCGATTGCATGCTCCTTAGGATTTTAAAATGTTCCGCTCACCTTATGCTCAAAGTTTCGGTCAGTCTCACGAGCGGAAGGTTCCAAATGCGGAATCTTGTCTAATATATATATATATATATATATATATATATATATATATATATATATATATATATATATATATATATATATATATATATACAGGGTGTCTCTGAAGTGGCGGGAGTAATTGTTGGGGTCGATAGAGAAAAAATACTGAATCGAAAGTTCCTGAGCCAAAAATTTTTTTGGGCCATAGAATTTGAGTTATGAATTAAAAACGATAGCCAATCAGAAGCGCGCTATTCGAGAAATGAAAATGAGCGGGGAAGTAGAGGAGACGCGAGAGTGAGATGCTGCAATAGCAGCTTACTCGCTCACACAAAGCCGAGCATGAGAGGGGATTGTGACGCTATGAGCCGAGTACGTAAGTGTGAATGAGTGGATGTATGAGGTCGCAAGCGGACGGCTTAATGTATGAGTGTGTGTCCGTGTATCGCAGCATTATTGGAGGCGTTGTAACGCTGAATTAAAGCTAACCGGGTACTCTAAGACAGAGGAAAAAATTTTAATTTTTATTTTTATTCGAAAAAATTTAATAAAAAAATAAAAAGGCCCAAGATTTAACCAGACCCACAGAAACGGAGAGTAAATTTTTAATTCTCATTTATTTTGCTGGGGATTATTTTCAAATACAAAAAAAAAAAAAAGGCTAAGATTCAACTGGAATCCAAAAAGAGATGGATGAAAAAATTTTATTTTTATTTTTAATCAGCAAAATTATTTTTCTTTAAAAAAGAGCCCAATCTCGACTGGAGCAAGAAAAATGATTGAAAAATTTTATTATTAATTTTCAATCAACAAAATTATTATAAAAAAATAAATGGGCCCAAGTCTCAACCGGACCCAAACAAACGGATAAAAATTTTTATTACTTACTTAATTTGCTGGAAATTATCTTTAAAAACGAAAAAATGCCCAAGACTCGATCGGATCCAAAAAAATAACAGTACAAAAATTTTTTCCTTATTTTCAATCAGCAAAATTGTTTCTTTTAAAAAAAGGCCCAATCTCGACTGGAGCAAAAAAAAATGATTAAAAAATTTTATTATTAATTTTCAATCAACAAAATTATTTAAAAAAAAATAGTCCGCAGACTCAACCGGACCCAAACAAACAGATAGATAGTTTTAATTACTTATTTATTTTGATGGGAATTATTTTAAAAAACGAAGAAAATCGCCCAAGACTCGACCGGACCCAAAAAAAAAAATAAATTGAAAAATTTTGTTTTCATTTTCAATCAGCCAAATTAATTTCTTTTCGAAACAAGGCCCAATCTCAAACAGACTAAGAGAAACTAATTAAAAAATTTTATTTTTATTATTAATCAAATATTATTTAAAAAAGAAAATAAGCCACAGACTTAACCGGACTTAAACAAACGGATAGAAAATTTTTATTACTTACTTAATTTGCTGGAAATTATCTTTAAAAACGAAAAAAATGCCCAAGACTCCATCAGACCGAAAGGGAGATGAATAAAAAAATTTTACTATTCATTTTTAATCATCATAATTAACTTTTTTATAATAAAAGGCTCAATTTCGACCGGACCCAGAAAAAATGATCCAAAAAAATTTATTTTTATTGTTGATCATCAAAACTAATTAAAAAAACAAATGAGGCCCTAGACTCAACTGGACCCAAACAAACGGATAAATAATTTTTATTACTTATTTATTTTGCAGGAAATTATTTTTGAAAACGATAAAAATGCCCTAGACTCGACCAGACCCGAAATAAAATAAATTGAAAATCTTTGTTTTTCTATTTTTAATCAGCAAAATTATTTTCCTTTGAAAAAGGGCCTGATCTCGACTGGAGCAAGAAAAAATAATTGAAAAGTTTTATAATGAATTTTTAATCAACAAAATTTTTAAAAAAGAAAATAGGCCCCAGACTTAACTGGACCCAAACAAACGGAAAGAAAACTTTTATTCCTGTTTTTTTTTTGGGAATTATTTTTCGAAACAAAAAAATTGCCCAAGACTCGACCGGACCCGAAAAAGATAAATCGAAAAATTTTATTTCTAAATATTAATTAACTAAATTATTAAGAAAAAAAAAAAAAAAAATAGACCCAAGACGCAGCAGGACCCAAATAAACGGATAGAAATTTTTTATTACTTGATCACCAAGATTAATTTTCCTTGAAAAGAAAGGCCCAATCTCAAACAGACTTCGAATAACTGATTGAAAAATTTTATTATCAATTATTAATTAACAACATTATTCTTAAAAAAAAATTAATAGGCCCCAGACTCAATCGGACCCAAACAAACGGATCGAAAACTTTTATTTCCCATTCATTTTGCTAGGAATTATTTTTAAAAACGAAAAAAATGCCCAAGACTCGACCAGAGCCAAGAATAGAAGAATGCAAAAAAATTTATTTTCTCTTTTCAATAACAAACAAAAATTTATTGAACAAAAATCAGCCTAATCTTGACAAGACGATAAAAAACTGATTGAAAAAATTTATTATCAATTATTAATTGACAAAATTATTTCAAAAAAGAAATAGGCCCCAGACTCAACCGGACCAAAACGAACAGATAGAAAATTTTTATTACTTATTTCTTATGCTCGGAATAATTTTTGAAAACAGAAGGAATTGCCCAAGACTCAACCGGACCCAACCAAACGGATGGAAAACTTTCATTTCTCATTTATTTTGCTGGGAATTATTCTGTAAAATAATTTTTCAATTAATCGTCAGGTAAAATGTCAAAAATAAATTAAAACAAACATTGAACTCAAGTCCCAATAATTTTGATATTTTAATTAAAATTATTTTTTAATTAATTGACAGGTAAAATGTCAAATAAGGAATTGAAAAAAAAATCGCTCTCGAGTCCTGATAATTTTGATATTTTTATTAAAATTATTTATCAGTTAATTAACAGGTAAAATGTCAACTAATAAATTAAAAAAAAATTGAACTCAAGTCCGAATAATTTTGATATTTTAATTGAAATTATTTATCAGTTAATTGACAGGTAAAATGTAAAAAAATATACTAAAAAAAAATCGCTCTCGAGTCCTGATAATTTTGATATTATTATTAAAATTATTAATCACTTAATCAACAAGCGAAATGTCAAATGATAAATTAAAAAAAAAAATTGAACTCAAGTCCGAATAATTTTGATATTTTTAATAGAATTATCTATCAGTGAATTAACAGGTAGAATGTCAAATTATAAATTAAGAAAAAAATTGAACTCAAGTCCGAATAATTTTGATATTTTTATTAGAATTATCTATCAGTGAATTAACAGGTAGAGTGTCAAATTATAAATTAAGAAAAAAAAAAAATTGAACTCAAGTCCGAATAATTTTGATATTTTTATTAGAATTATCTATCGGTGAATTAACAGGTAGAATGTCAAATTATAAATTAAGAAAAAATTGAACTCAAGTCCGAACAATTTTGATATTTTTATAAAAATTATTTTTAATTAATTGACAGGTAAATAAATAATAAATTAAAAAAAAATTGAACTCAGGTCCTGATAATTTTGATATTTTAATTAAAGTTGTTTATCAATCAATTGACTGTTAAAATCCTGAATAATAAATTAAAAATAAATCGCACTCATGTTCTCATAATTTTGATCTTATAATTGAAATAAATTTCTAATGAATTGACGGGTAAAATCCCAAGTATCAAATTAAGTAGTAATCGCACCCAAGCCCTGATAATTTTGATATTTTAATTTAAATTATTTATCACTTAATTGATAGGTAAAATGTCAAATGATAAATTAACAAAACATTGAATTCAAGTCCTTATAATTTTGATATTTCAATTTAAATATTCTTTTTATTCACTGACAGGTAAAATGTCGAAGAAAATATGAAAAAGAAATGGCATTCACGTTTTAGTAATTTTGATATTTTAGTTTCCCTTTTTC
Source organism: Cotesia typhae (assembly GCF_013202065.1). Taxonomy (NCBI): domain Eukaryota; kingdom Metazoa; phylum Arthropoda; class Insecta; order Hymenoptera; family Braconidae; genus Cotesia; species Cotesia typhae. Next base: position 9,046,468 of record NW_027423774.1, on the reverse strand, counting down.
TTAGCAAAGAAATCATTTCAAAAAAATCTACAGGTGTTTCGGCAGTTCAAGGATAACTTTACTTTAATGTTATTAGTTTGCATTTACATCATTACACTTTACTCCTTTTATTAAGCAATTAAGATTCCAGTTGAATCTTAGCCTTTTTTTTTTATTTGAAAATAATCCCCAGCAAAATAAATGAGAATTAAAAATTTACTCTCCGTTTCTGTGGGTCTGGTTAAATCTTGGGCCTTTTTATTTTTTTTTATTAAATTTTTCGAATAAAAATAAAAATTAAAATTTTTCCTCTGTCTTAGAGTACCCGGTTAGCTTTAATTCAGCGTTACAACGCCTCCAATAATGCTGCGATACACGGACACACACTCATACATTAAGCCGTCCGCTTGCGACCTCATACATCCACTCATTCACACTTACGTACTCGGCTCATAGCGTCACAATCCCCTCTCATGCTCGGCTTTGTGTGAGCGAGTAAGCTGCTATTGCAGCATCTCACTCTCGCGTCTCCTCTACTTCCCCGCTCATTTTCATTTCTCGAATAGCGCGCTTCTGATTGGCTATCGTTTTTAATTCATAACTCAAATTCTATGGCCCAAAAAAATTTTTGGCTCAGGAACTTTCGATTCAGTATTTTTTTCTCTATCGACCCCAACAATTACTCCCGCCACTTCAGAGACACCCTGTATATATATATATATATATATATATATATATATATATATATATATATATATATATATATATATATATATATATTAGGGTGTGCCAAAATTCAATTTCCGTGAAGAACCTTTTAAAATTGGAATTTTGAGTTCCGCTTTTAGCTGGAGCTGTGTTAAGGCATTTCCCAAGATATTTTGGAGTGAGACGATTTATTTGATTTTGATAGAATTTTTAACAGAAGATTTAGTTGAGCACTTCCGAGCAAAATTTGAAATTCCAACGGAAATGCACAAACGAAACTCGTGTTAAAAAATTCTATGAAAATCAAATAAATTGTCTCACTCCAAAATATCTTGGGAAATGCCTTAACATAGCTCCAGCTAGAAGCGGAACTCAAAATTCCAATTTTAAAAGGTTCTTCACGGAAATTGAGTTATGGCACACCCTAATATATATATATATATATATATATATATATATATATATATATATATATATATATATATATATATATATATATATATAGGGTGATTCAGAATGACCTTTACAGCGGAAAACTGTAGATAGAGGAGACGATACTAAGAATAAAGTTCCTTAGTCGCTTTTCGATATTCTCAATAGTTTTTGAGTTATTCAATATGTAAATTGACCAATCACAGACAAGCTTTAGGAATTAAAAAAAAAATAAAAAAGAATAATAAATAAGTTTAGTACCACTGCCACAGCAGACATCAAGTAAAACAATATTTATTTAATTTGAAAAGTTCGATTTCTCACAGAAAAAAAAACAAAACTTGCAATTACAACCTAGAACGTATTTGTATATATTTTTTATCTTTTCCTTTTTACAGAAAACATTATCGACTTAAGATGATGTAATTATTAAAAATATAACTTACGGAAAATTGACAAAATAAATTACGTATTGTTAAATATATAAACTTCAACCAGGAATAAAAAATAATTTTTAAAATAATAAAATTGTCTTACTGAAATATTAGATATTTAAGACAGACAAAAATATAGTTATAGACAATACATAAAATAATTATTGAAAAATCTCTGATTTTGCTTGCTAGGTCTCACTCAGGACTTCGCTAAGCGCTTGATGTACGTCATAGCATATTTGCGAGACACTCAGCGAGACGGCCGGCGAGACGTCCTGCGAGACAGCCAGCGAGACGTCCTGCGAGACAACCAGCGAGATGTCCGGCGAGACGTCCAGCGAGATGTCCGGCGAGACGGTCAACGAAACACCTAGCGAGACGTCCTGCAAAACAGCTAGCGAGATGTCCGACGATACGTCCAGCGAGACGTCCAGCGAGACGGTCATCTCGCCGGACATCTCGCTGGCTGTCTCGCAAAAGGTCTCGTTGGCCGTCTCCCTGAGTGTCTCGCGGGACGTCTCGCTGGACATCTCGCTGGCCGTCTCGCTGGCTGTCTCGCAGGACGTCTCGCTGAACATCTCGCTGACCGTCTCGCCTGACATCTCGCTAGCTGTCTCGCTGGCCGTATCGCTGAGTGTCTCGCGGGACGTCTCGCTGGACGTCTCGCCGGACATATCGCTGGCCGTCTCGCTGAGAGTCTCGCAAATATGCTATGACGTACATCAAGCGCTTAGCGAAGCCCTGAGCGAGACCGAGCAAGCAAACCAGAGATTTTTCAATAATTATTTTATGTATTGTCTATATCTATATTTTTGTCTGTTTGAAATTGCCATTTTTTCAGTAAGACAATTTTATTAGTTCAAAAATTTTTTTTATTCTTGGTTAAAGTTTATATATTTAAAAATACGTTATTTATTTTGTCAATTCTCCGGAAGTTATATTTTTAATAATTGCATCATTTTAAGTCGATAATGTTTTCTGTGAAAAGGAAAAGATAAAAAAATATATACAAATACGTTCTAGGTTGTAATTGCATGTTTTGTTTTTTTTTCTGTGAGAAATCGAACTTTTCAAATTAAATAAATATCGTTTAACTTAAAGTCTGCTGTGGCAGTGGTGCTAAACTTATTTATTATTCTTTTTTATTTTTTTTAATTCCTAAAGCTTGTCTGTGATTGGTCAATTCACATTTTGAATAACTCAAAAAAAAACTATTGAGAATATCGAAAAGCGACTAAGGAACTTTATTCATAGAATCGTCTCCTTTATCTACAGTTTTCCGCTGTGAAGGTCATTCTGAATCACCCTGTATATATATATATATACACTAGCTGTTACCCGCCCGCTTCGCTAGGCAATTATAGAATTGTATTTTTCGATCTAAACTTAAAATTTGATTAGAGTATTGTTTTGACTTTCACAAATTTCAAATTTAATCGAATAAGCATATTCCTTTTATCTATGAAATTATTCCAGCTAATATTCATTGTAACTTTCAATGTGCAATCACTATAATGTTTGCGTGGCCTTTTTTTCAAAAATGAATAATAATTGACACGAAGAAAAAAATTTGAAATCAGAATTTGGAGTCTATAGGAGCTATAGCTTGGAAATTAAAAATTTTTGATGTTAGCACCCACCTTCGCAAACCCCTGTGAGATGAGCTATCGTAAAATTTTCCCATGGACTTGTACATCTCTCACAGAAAATTCCTACAAAATTTAGAGTCTGTAGGAGTTATAGCTTGGAAATTAAAAATTTTGATTGTTAATACCCACCCCCGCAACCCTCTGTGAGGTGAGATATCGTGAAATTTGTTTATAGATTATTTCTACATCTCTTGCAAAAGATTCCTACCAAAATTGGAGTGGATAGGAGCTACAGTTTAAAAACTGGAGTTTTTAACTGGAGTTCATTGTTAACGCCCCCGCGAACCCCTTTGGAGGTGGAATTTTTTAAAATCTGTTCTTAGCTGACCTCTACAGGGCAAAAGTATAATGCCTACCAAATTTCAAGTTTCTAGGTCCGATGGTTCCCGAGATATCGTGATGAGTCAATCTATCTATAGAACAGCTCGTATATATATCACACACAATTTACCATTTTATTTTTAATCACTTAAATCAGTATAATCATTTAACAAAATCAACATTAATATTTATGTTATATTTATCTGTTTTATGATATAATGGAGTTTATCCTTCATGATCATTTCAATACATATTAGCTATTTCAGTTATTAATGATTTAGCTATTCTTTCTTAAAAAAAGTATGATTATGAATTCCTACTGTCCCAACAATCAATCGATGAAAATCCATGTATTTGCCTAACATTGTGTAGAATAATACTGTTGAATAATAATTGTATAAAATATTAATATTTAGTAACTTTCTACTTTTATTCTAATCATTCCTCTGAATTTAGTTTACAACCGAATTTATTATTACAATTTATTCATTTTAACAGTTGTTTTAGCAACGGTAACCATTGCAACTGTGACCATGGCAACGGTAACCATGGCAACGGTAACCGTGGCAATGGTAACCATGGCAATGATTGATTAGCGTGGGTGGTTGCGCTGGGGGTGGGGGGTGAGTTCTATAATTGATGGGTGCCACTTGATGGGTTTCTTAGATTGGCGAATCAAAATGACATTTTTAAAAAAAAAAAAAGAGAGAGAGATATAGGGAAGGGGGAAGAAGTCACGGGAGGGGAGGGAGTAGTATACGTGATGGTAGACGAAAAATTCATTATAGCTAGGAATTGCGTAAAATCCGTTCTTAGTGAGCGTCTACATCACGAATGGACTAAGTATGCTAAATTTCAAGTCAATCGGGCCAATAGTTTCGGAGATCTCGTGATGAGTGAGTGAGTGGTATTTCGCTTATATATATATATATATATATATATATATATATATATATATATATATATATATATATATATATATATATATATATATATATATATATATATATATATATACAGGGTGATTCAGAGTTAGTGTCCGACCAAGAAAACTTGGATAGAAGAGGCGATTTTAAGCACAATTGCAAGAATAAAATTTTTCGAAATTCTCAATATTTTGGGAGTTATTGAGGATTGAAATAGACCAATCAGAGAGCTCGTTACAGATTTAAAGAAAGAAAAAAAGTACAATAAAATTTACCAAGCGAACTTCATAACGAATGATATTATTGACTTATTTATTTTAAAAATAATATAAGATGTTATTTCTTTTGTTTCGAATAAATAAAAACTTTAATATTTTTATTATAGAAAATAAAATTATTTCGCGCATTTCCTCGGGCTTACTCGAGTAATACAATTATGGTCATAAAATTAGTATTGCTGGTTCTCCTGCCTATTGTCATGCAAGTTGTCTTGATGATTGTCCTACGAAGTGTTATGTAGAAAATCTTACTAAGTGTTCTGACGTTCAACAAGTATCTTAATTTCATCTAGTAAATCGGTGGGATTTATGGGAAAAATTATTTTCTACAAAAAAGTGATAACATCATTTTACCGTATCATTAGCCCAAAAAAAAGTTGGAGCTGCGTCTCGGTTGAAAATTGCTATTCACTCCAAAAATTAAGTTTTCATTTCTGAAGTTCCACAAGTATCTCACTTTTATTAAATAAATAGGTAGGAATTATAGGAAAAATTATTCTCTACAAAAAAGTATTAAGATCATTTCACTGTATCTTTAGCCCAAAAAAAGTTGGAGCTACATCTCGGTTGAAAATTGCTATTCACTCCAAAAATTAAGTTTTCATTTCTGAAATTCCACAAGTATCTCACTTATGAGTCATGTTGACATTTGCATTTTTATCAGTTGATTTGTTGTTATTGTAAATTATTTGCGCGTTTATACCAGATATATTTAAAAAAGCATAAAAGATAACCATTGGCCAACGATTGGTCTCTCGAGCTGTTGAATAATTTCCTTTCAGTTCGTCAACTGTATCAACTCCTCCTTTTGTTGAATTATAAAAAGTTATCATTTCTGGTTTTATTTTTGGTCCAGATTCAGCATCTATCTCCGGTGAGTGATGCATAGTTGATAAAACAAGGACATTTTTATTTTTACTCGGAATATATGATACCAAAGTACAATTATTAGAAAATACAAATTCACTACTAGCAACTGCTCTTTTTTTAGTATTCAAAAACTTCTGAGGAAGCTCTTTTTTATTTTTACGAATTGTCCCCACTATTGTTGTTCGATGATTTTGTAACAAGTCTTAAGCGAGAGGTATTGAAGTAAAATAATTGTCCATTGTTATATTGCGACCTGTATTTAGAACTAGTACACTCAATCTTTTGACAACATCGAAAGCGCTATTTGATATTTTATAAGGACCTTCTGGTTGTTTTCCAGCATAAATTTCCATTTTCAATGTGTAAAATGTCTTTGAATCAACTAAAGCATAAATTTTGATGCCATACTTTGCAGGTTTATTAGCTATATACTGGCGAAATTTACAGCGACTCCGAAAACTTTCTAACATTTCATCAATAGTCAGAAATTCGCCTGGTGTGTATAGCTTTTGACACCTTTCTATAAAATCATCACTAAATTTTCTGATGTGAGCTAAATTATCCACTTTTTTACGTTCCTCTCGAGTTTTTATGTCATCAAATCGTAACGCAGTGAGCAATAAGTAAAATCTTCTCATACTCATTACAGCTCGAAATATATCAGGTGCTGTTCCATCAGAGCTCCATAGTTCCCTTAAATTTAAGTGTGATCCATGTTTCAGACCAATTAAAAACAATAACCCGATCATAGCATAAATCTCATTGACGTTCATAGGACTAATATCTGTTGCTCGCTGGTACGACCTTTCTGTACGTAATTTTTCTAAATAAATGTTCGTACATGATACAATTTCTTGCACAGTCGATAGTGGGAAAAATAATTTCAAAATATCCAGAATAGTGTGTAAATCTTTAGCTGAACCTTTGACGCCCGGAAGATGGGTAATAATGTTTGCTTTGGAAGTTTTCACTCGTTGATTAGGTGGATTAAGTTGCCACCTAGTTAAATTGTCTTTCCCATTACATATTTAGAACTATCATTATTATTTTCATCTTCAGATGCATCAGAATCCTCAGAATTTTCAGATTGCGATTGCTCAGTGTCTGTATCATATTGTCCAACTTCATCATCATCCCTCAGCATTCGTTTCAGTATCCGATTCTTCGTCATTGTCATCAAGTTGAAGAGGTTATAAAATATCTTGATCGATTTCATCAATTTCTTTTTGTCCAATATCATTTGGTATTTTTTTTGAAGATCGCAAATTATACAATGAACCCATTATGATCTGAAAATACATAAATAAATAATTTACCATGATTAATTTAACTACAACTGATTTAAATTATACCAAATAATTTAAAAAATATTAAAACTTATTGAATTTTATATAAACGAGAAAATTAGTCTAAATAATAATTTTAATAAACTCAAAAACTTTGGCTATCTACAGATAAACCGTATTTTCAATATGACATTTAATTTAATAATAGTATATAATTACTTACATTCATATATCCGCGTTACATAATCTTCTTATAATTATTATTAATGAATAATTATTTATTATTATTATTATAACATAACTAATAAACATAAATATTCTTAGCGTCTATGTTATTGCACATGTAACGGAAGATAAGTTTAAAAGTTACGAAGTATACCGAGTGCGGCCGAACAGCTATACACTTACGAAGGCACATGAACTGGCCCGAACGTTAACGAAAGTGAATTTTTTTTTGTTACACCTATGATCCCGTGATGAGAAGAATGCTCACAATTTCCGACGCGCATGAAAAAAATATTTCTTTATAAATTATATATAATATTGAGGGATTTCAAAAGTTCATAATTTGAAAATAGATAAAATTACTCGAAGATAGAAAAAATTTCATCTACCCTTTCCGTTTGAAAAAAAAAAAGTTATCATCGTTTTAAATCGAGCGTGAGCAAAATGCTCATAACGTGAGTGCTGACGGGTTAATCACTCTACTCGGCAAAACATCAACAAGCAGAGGATGTATACACTCTCTATCACACACAACCCACACGTCTTCACACACACACACACACACACACACACACACATACACGCGCGCGCGCGCACAGATTTTACCTCACTTTATTTTTTTTAATATTAAAAGAATTGACAAAATTTTACTTTCCAAAATTAACTCTCAACTTAAGTATTCAGTCATCAGCTAATAATTAAAGTTACCGACTATCTTCAATTAACAATTTAATTCCCTAAAACCTTAATTAAATCCGACTTCCAAATTTATTCTAAATTAGTCACGAGTTCAATACTCATCATTAAAATAAATTCTTGTAGAATTTCCTCAATAATTTTAACTAACGACTCCCAAACTTAATAATCCACGTTGCTAATTAATTTCTGAGGAATTTTTCACAATGATGAAAGAAAATTAACAAGATAAATTTTTCCAGAACTTAAGTTCAATACAAAATTATCCTCGAAGGATTTTCGATTAATTTATTAAATTATAAATAATTTATCTCAGTTAAGTGAAATCTTAAATTTGGCCAGACTTCAGTAAACAATTCTCAGCAATCAATATAACAGATAATAATTATCTGGTAATAAATAACATTAAATAATAATTCAATTATTCAGTTAAAACTCGTAAGAAAAAATCAACCAAGAATTCTTGCGTGTTCAAAGCAGACGCCAATTTTTCGCTAGTGCGTGGTAATTTTTTTACCTTGGGTATGAGTTAACTGCGTTGTACGATTCAACCGACGCTTAACATATCTCCGCGAGAATATGTAACAGTTTTACCTGCTCAGGTTGGCCCCTAATCAATTTTATAAATTAACTAACTAAATTAACAAACAATATAATTATTAGGGCGCGACCAGGATATTTAATCACGGTTCCTGGAACCGGTCCAGAGCTGAGAAACCTTATTCTTAGGGTAGAGAGAGTGGAGGAAGGTGCTGCTGAATAATAAATAATTAATTAACAAGATTGGCCAATATTTATTAACAATAAAAAAGGAAAACTTAACAGTATCTTGACTTAAAACGAGTTAACTAAATTCAATCACTCACACACTATCCACACTTAACAATATTCTTACTCTCGACGAGCCCCTTTCGGCGTCTACCCGTTTAATATTTTACCAACTAACTAAACTTATAATCACCCGCACAGAGACGAATCGTATGCAGGGGTCGTTGACTCGGCTTACAGGAGTAACAGCCCAGTGACGAAACGTAGACCTAGATACTCCTGCAGCTTATCCATACTTTGCTACAGAACAATAGCCCAGTGACGAAACGTAGACCTAGATGGTCTGCAGCACACACTCGTAATCCGCTCTAGCTACAGCAGTAACAGCCCAGTGACGAAACGTAGACCTAGATACTCTGCAACTCACACATAACCCACACTTGTTTCACACTAACACTACTGATTTGACTTTATTTATAATTTTAATATTTAAGAATAATTTCATTTGGTATATAACTTAAAAATTGAGCCATTAAAACATTCAATCATTAGAATGTGGTAAAACAATAACTTACAATTAACAATCAATTTCTAAATAACTTTGAACTAACTATTACAATTTTCAAATTCCGATTGTTAATTTTCTTTGAATTAAAGTATTATTTGGATTATAATTCCTAAGTAAGTTATAGTCACGGTCTTAATAATATAACAATAATTATTTGGAACAAAAGGTCTTAATACCTTGGATTAACTTTTGATCATTAAATTAATCACAATATAACTTTTACAATCACGTTTAAAATTATTAATATAAAATTATTGTTATAAATTAATTAATTGTAACTAAATTTTCCTGTGAATTTTTCACTCCAAAATAACTAATTTCTTGGATTTAATGTCTACGCCGATAATTATTAATTTTCGGTAATTTTTAATTTAATTACTTCACGGACTTAATCCCCAAAATTACTAAATTCACACGTGACAAAATAATTTTATAATATAAAATATTTTTAATAATTAATTCTTAATGAAATATTCTTAATAATTTTCTAATCATTTTATCAATTATAAAAAATTCGACACAAGTCGAAGCATTCAAATTTATTTGCTAGAACATTCGCTAGCTTAGTTGTATTTGACCTTGGGTATTGGAATTTACTGCGATACAAAAATGTACTGACCCTCGACCCAAAATTCCTTGAATAAAAGTTTGTCGATTATTTTCAAGTAACAAAAATTAATCAATTTTTCTTTAGTTAATTGTTATAAAAATTATAATAATAAATTTAACGAATTTTTCTGATGTTAATTACTTAATTGATAAATTTTTAGTTGTTAAACTTTTCCCGCAAGATCGATTGAATGACTCTCGGGTATAAGCCCCCATGAAAAACACTCAGCCAAAACGAGCAAATGTTCAACTATTATTTATTAATAAAATAATCATCGATTAAACGATCCAATTGATAATTCAATAGGAGAAGTAACTGGGTATTGGGTAAACCGCGGTCCACTTCTTTCCCACAGAGTAATAATTAATACCTTGACGAATAAAGTGATGATCTAACTCTCTTATTGAGGATAAAGTCCTAGTTGTAGTTGGCTTCCTTCGTCTCGTCACTACTCCGGGGATTGGTCCTTCTCGATTTCCGTGGCACTCAGTCTGGTGGTCACACTACTTCTCCCTTTTCCACTGCACGGCTCACCTATTTTAACTCAAAACTACCCCCTCCTATTCTCCCCTTAGGCCCGAAGATCGAGACGCGCCAGTGCTATGTCGAATAGTTATCGATATCCGGTGACTTATCGATTTAGGGTAATTTTACCCTGTTACAATATAAAATCATTTTAAACTTAATCATTTTTGTTTATAACTAAGAAATACTTAAGATTTTATTTATAATTTTATTAGTATAACAATATAAAATTAATAAATAAGTCAGAAAATTAATGTACATGTTACTATGTGTGTAGGTGCGCACACACACAGGCTTACGTTAGGGCATTCCTATTCGATTTTCCAAAGGGAATGAGACTGAAGTCCGGGAAACTGTGGTCTCATTGGATAGAAGTTTCCCCCGGAATACATATAAGAAACCGCGGTATGGTTGCTCCGTATGAGAGTATCGTTAGGAATAAGAAACTATGATAGAAATCGCGGTATAGACGCTCCATATGAGGGTACTGTCGGGAATAGCAACTTTGATAGGAAAACGTTGTATCATGGGGGCTTATACCCGAGAATCACTCAATCGACCTTGCGGGAAAATTTTAACAACTTGAAAATTATCAATTAATTAATTAACATCCGAAAAATTCGTTAATTTTATTGTTGTAATTTTTATAACAATTAACTTAGTAAAATTGATTAATTTTTGTTTCTTGAAAAGAATCGACAAACTTTTGTTCGTGGAATTTTGGTCGAGCGTCAGTACATATTTGTGTCGCAGTAAATTCCAATACCCAAGGTCAAGTAAAACTTAGCTAGCGAATGTTCTAGCAAATAAATCTGAATATTTTCTACTTGTGTCGATTATTTTTATAATTGATAAAACTATGGGAAATTTATTAGGAATATTTTCTTAAGAATTATTTACCGAAAATATGTTATGTTGTAAAACTATTTTATTTATTAACGATAAATTAATTGATTTTAGGATTAAGTCCGTGCGTTAGTTAAATTAAAAATTACCGAAAATTAATAATTGATAGCGTGGGCATTAAGTTCAAGAAATTGATGATTCTGAGTAGAAAATATCACGGGAAAAATTTAGTCAGAATTAATTAATAATTTTATGTTAATAATTTTGAACGTGATTGTAAAAAATTCTTCCATGATTAATTTAATTACCAAAAGTTAATCCAAGGTATTAAGACCTTTTGTTTTAAATAGTTATTGTTATATTGTTAAGACCATGACTATATGTTACTGAGGAATTTTAATCTATCGAATATTTTAATAGAATTAAAATTAGCAGTCGGAAATTGAAAGTTGGAGATTAGTTCATTCTAGGGGAAGTTAATTGAAATTGGTTGTTAATTGAATGTTATCCTATTATTAAATACTAATGATTGAATAATTTATTTTAATAATATTGTAATCAAATTAAAATCATTTTTTCAATTTAAAACAAAAATTAAGCAAAGTGTGAGTTATAAGTGTGAAGATTAGTTTGGGTTATGCGTGATAGAGAGTGTTGATAGTGTTAAGTTGGTTCTGGTTAGCCGTTAGTTAGGCTAGACGATCTCTGTCACACTATTATCTTTGTGCAGAGTAACTAAATAGTTCTGGTTAGCCGTTAGTTAGGCTAGACGGTCTCTGTCGCACTGCAGTCTTTGCGCAGAGAGACTCGTTGGTCCTGGTTAGCCGTTAGTTAGGCTATAGTTTATAAGTTTTAATTAATTATAGTGTGAGTGTGTGAGTGAAATTTAGTTGATTCTGATAAGTACTTGTTTTGTTATTTTTTATTGTTAATAAATATTGATCAATCTTGTTAATTAATTATTTATTATTCAACAGCACCTTCCTCCACTCTCTCTACCCTAAGAAAAGATTTCTCAGCTCTGGACCGGTTCCAGGAACCGTGATTAAAAATCCTGGTGGCGCCCTAATAAATATATTGTTTGTTAGTTTGCTAGTTTATTCATAAAATTGATTAGGGGCCAACCTGAGCAGGTAAAACTGTTACAATATTATAAAAATTATAAATAAAATCTTAGGCTTGGATAATTTTTTACTATAAACAAAAATGAAATTCTCGCAAGAGTTTTAAAATATAGCAGAATCATAAATTGATTTTCGTGATTAGTGCTTTCAAAAAAAAAAAAAAAAAAAAAAAAAAAAAAAAAAAGACGAAAATTACATGAGTTTCACAATTTCATTTTAAATATTGTTTTTTTAACTTCCCGCTAAGAAAATCGAAGATTTTCAAAAATCGGGAAGTTACTGTTTTCACCCCGTTTTGCAAAAATCGAGTTTTCATCTCGAGGTTGAAAGGTCACAGGCAGCTTCTCTGACTATCCCCGCGAGGTTGTCACTATGTCTGTATGTATTGTGCGCGCGCGTGTGTGTGTGTGTGTGTGTGTGTGTGTGTGTGTGTGTGTGTGTGTGTGTGTGTGTGTGTGTGTGTGTGTGTGTGTGTCTGTGTGTCTGTCTGTCTGTGTGTGTGTGTGTGTGTGTGTGTGTGTGTGTGTGTGTGTGTGTGTGTGTGTGTGTGTGTGTGTGTGTGTGTGTGTGTGTGTGTGTGTGTGTGTGTGTGTGTGTGTGTGTGTGTGTGTGTGTGTGTGTGTGTGTGTGTGTGTGTGTGTGTGTGTGTGTGTGTGTGTGTGTGTGTGTGTGTGTGTGTGTGTGTGTGTGTGTGTGTGTGTGTGTGTGCGTGTGACTATGTGACTCGCTTATAACTTTTAAACGACTGAACCGATTGGAACGTACTAAGCGGAGTTTTGAAGAGTTTCCTCAAACTTAGATTTCCTGAGAATTTCAATCGATTCGGACCGATAGATTTTGAGAAATTTGGAGAAATCTTAAAAAAATTGCGGAATAGAGAAAAAGGAAAAAGGGGAATAGGAAAAAAAATTTTTTCAAAGTGGTTTTTGTGGAATAACTCTTAAACGGCTCAACCGATCGATTCAAAATACTAAATTGCTTTCAACCTTGAAAAATCACGTCGATCGCCGCTAATCCGGTCAAAATCGATTGATTTGTTCGAGAGATATCGTAAACGAAAGAAAACCGAAAAAAGTGTTTTTTCAAAGTTACTCCGAAATTTCTAGTTTGACCAAATAAAATTTAGAAATTCTTTATGAGGCTCAAAAAACTGCGAAGAATGCCGCCAACTGCGTAAAAATCGGTTAATTCATTCAAAAGTTATTGCGGATTAAACATCCAAAAAGTAGTGTTCTATGAAACTTCTATCAGACTTTTAAGCTCAAAAAGCGCAAAAGCCCAGAAAATGCATCTTTTCGAGCTCGAAGAGCTTAAAATACTATACAGATTGTATTTTTTAGCTCAAAGAGCTCAAAAAAAACGGCCATGTATTAACGGAATTAGCGGGAAGTTGCAGAGATGGCCTTTAGGGTCAACCGTTTTCCTAATATTTTTTTATTTGTTTTTATTTTTTTTTTTTATTTTAAGAGACATCTCATGCGAAATGGAAAAATGACTCAAATTTTAAAATTTTTCTAGTTAATTCTAATTCTAATTTAGTCTTAATTTATCGTTAAAAGTCTATGATTTACTAATTCATAAAGAAAACTTCTTTTAATCAATAAGAAAATCGATTTTTCTCTCCAAGTAACTTTTCAGTCGTACTAACTAGTATCCGGGCCAAATGTTGTTTAAGTCGGCAACACTTTTTTTTTTAATCTTCTTATCAATTCCAGCTAGTGATTCATTTTATTTAAAAAAAAAGAATTCAATAAAGAAAAAAAACATTTCATTCAAATGAAAAGATACGTTAGATTTTGTATATTTCGTATTCGAACGTAGGCTTATTACATGTCCCACCAGTCACGCAAAAAGATAGAAAATTGTTTTCTCATCCTCAAATCTGACTTGTTCAATTTTTTTCTATGTAGAAGTAACAATCAACACGTTAAAAATGATTTAAACTTTTATATGTGTCAAAAAATCCAAAATATAGTTTTCAGGTTTATTTGAAATATGTTCCAACACTCACATGTAGCTGGTGAGATTCTGGCTTACAGTCAATGCATTATAGAATTTAGTTCAAGTACTGAAATTTACAGCTTTGTTTCTTTTAGTGTTCTTCAGTTAAGAGATTGATTTTCTTTTAACCTTAATAATCACTAATTTGGCGGTTTTTCTCGCCGAACTTTCTCGCGAGTTATCCTCCTAATTATCCTGTTACATGAATGAGAAACGCTTCGCGTAATAATTTTCGTTACTTCTGTTCTTTCCTGCTTCACAAAATGATTTAATTTAAAAAAATGTGGAACGCTTCACGATTTATCGTATCATCTTTATTTATGAATCTTCTCCTATTCTCACTTCGTTTTTTATATATTTTTCGCAGTTCATATATACTTCCTATTCTTCTAAAATTGATGATCCGATGAAAACAGGATTAAAAATGGACGAATTTGAAGAACAAATTTATTTCATGTTCTCTATTGATTAACACCTAAGTATATCAAGATCGTGTTGTCAGCGTGCTTAATCCATTATTTGTGTTCTTTGCTTATGAATTATATTTCTCTGAATAATTAATAGTTTAATATATAAACAATAATGTTTTTAAGTTTGGAATAACATAAAAGCTTCTTAATAAACTACGTCAGGTACGCATTTTGTACTTGTGTTACGTCCCCACCTGCATTCGCAGATGTCTCTGATAGCAAATACGCGCGCTAATTTAAACTCTAACAATTATACAATAATTTCATAAACATTCATTTTTTTATAAATATAATGTTAAATGATAAGTAAAGAATTCCAAATGTTAAACATTAAATACTAAATATAGAAATAGAAAATGATAAGAAAAGTGTAACTCAGCCAACACCTGAGTAAACAAAATATTTTTAAGTTTACATTAACATTTTCTCACGAAGAATGTTAATGGTAAATGATTCATTTTGTAAGACAACTAGCGTGGAGTACATAAGTATATTCGAGAACGTTCGAGGAATGTTCTAAATAAATAATGATAACGAACGCCTGTGTGTCCTGGACTCCGGAGTTGAGTCAGCGCGGATCATCCGAGTCGGACTCGGAAATGCCACGCATATCAACTCAGGAGAATAGGACATTCGGGGCCTGATACGCAGCCCTACTCCCCTCAGGGCGCGGCCCTTCAACGGGGATATAAGCAGGGTGCACGGGTAGTTCGAGGCTTGTCTTTTGCTACGGCTTCTTAATCTTAACGTCTCGCACTTAAGGCTCTTCATAATTTATACATGTCGTGAGACTATTAATTACGGTTACGAAACACTATTACGTACTTCACGGCAGTTGTCAAATCATATTCATTAAACGTGTATTTTAAACAGTTAAATAAAGTTATTTATTAATTAAATTCACCGAAGCTAGTTATTTCGGAGTTAATTCGAGAACCTTCTACTTACGACTCTGGAGGTCGTAACATCTTTATCTCCAGCTCTAGTTGTTCTACCCTCTACCTACAAACCTGTGAGGAAACCGGGACGTAACACTTGTCGCATCAGTCACAAATGCCTGTCCTACCAGTCACAATAAAAAATTTTTTTAATTGTTCCTACGCAGGTAATCAGTCTAATTCTTTATAATATTGAATGTTTGTAAGAAAAATTTTGAATCGAGAGAGAACTATTTTTTAAAAGCTGAGGGGTTGAACTGAAATTCGACTTCGTGTATACAGTGGCAAGAGAGAAGGATTTTCCGATGTCCCACCAGTCACATTCAATCAAACGATAATTACGAGAAACTTAAAAAGTAATCGAGGTTTCTGACAAAATAATGTTGTCAATTAGTTATTCTTCTATCTTATAAGATACATTTTAGTATAGTACAAATTTTAGTCAAATAATTGTAGCTCATAATTGATGGAATTCCAAAATTAAATGTCTTACCAGTGACTATGGAATACCCCTAAGACAAAAATTAAGACTTCATTCTAAGACAAAAAGTAAGACTTCATTTTAAGACAAAAAATAAGACTTATTTTTTAGACAAAAATAACTTATTTTTAAGACAAGAGTAAGATTTCTTTTCAAGACAAGATTGAAAAATTTTTTTTAATTTTTCCAAAATAAATCTACTATCGAGCGTGCAAGTCATCAGAACAATATCACAAAAAATATTTTAAAATTAATATTCCGTTGATTAAAACAATTTCACATATGGTTAACCGCATATTTTAGAATCTCAAACAACGAAGTTTGTTGGTAAAATTAGGTATGAGTGGTTATGTGAATAGTATATTCAATTTAGATTGATTAAGCTTTATTTTGTTTCATTGCACGCTTCACTTGATTAAAATAAACAAATACAAGTCTGACATTTCAACCAATCAGAAGTTTCAACTCAGTCCATCTTTCTTCTCTCTCTTTTGAAAAAACCAAATTCTTGGCCCTAATAGTTACCTAGTTCTCTTACTCCAATTGCCAATACAAGAACACACTTAGTTAGATATATCAAACATGTGTTCTTTTAACGCTCAATCGCTAATGGCTCACTCATGTGGATTCAGAGAATACTTCAGACTGAACTCATATCACGTCATTAGCGTGGTTGAAACCTGGCTAACGAATCCAATTAAAGATCAACAAATTGAACTACCTGGATACTCTCTCCTCAGAGTTGATCGTCACAATAAGCGTGGTAGAGGTGTTGCGCTCTACTTCAAGAAAGAACTTTGCACATAACTAATCAGCTCATCTGTGGGTGCTGGAGACACTATACTTCCTATATACCTTATCGCTGAGGTCTAGGGCCCTTCACAATATTAAGTCCTAATTGCTGAAGTCTATCATCCACCTAAATCAAGTTTTATGCATATGTTCGAAAATAATTTTACAGCAAGACTAGTCAATTACAAATTTGTTTGTGTTCTAGGGGACTTTAATATTGATCTACAGGCTAACAATGATAAAGTCATCAGACTGAAGGACTTCTTTACACGAACTGGACTCCATATTATTCCGATGCAGCCCACCAACCACACAGCAGAGGCCAACACGTGGATTGACCTATGTGCAGTCAGCCAAATGCTGCAGCTTGATGCGTGGGATCAGTCACGGCAGCCATTTCTATCATTTCATGACTTTATCTACATCAGTCTAAAGTATAAGCCCCCTAACTCTACGAGGCGATTTGTTCGTTACTTGGAATGGAATGAAACTAATGATTTATTAGTAGCCAAAATCGTGAATTGGCGGGTGGATGAACTCAGCGGTGACCCTGACGAAGTTAATGCACCTGATGTACATTTACCCAAGTTAAATAATCTCATTGTAGAACTTGTTAATCGGTGTGTCCCCACTCGGGAATTCTACGCAAAGCACAGCCTCGCACCGCGGATTACACAGTAATTAAGAGGCATCAGAAGGGAAAGAAACAAAGCCTATAAAAGATTTAAAAGAGGCGGGCACCATCTAGCATGGCAAAGTTACATCAAATAGTTACACCAAGTTCTGAAATCAAATAGATAGACTTGGGCTCACGGTATCATCAACAAAGTTGAAGGACCTAGTTAAATTTGACCTCTCTGTACTCAATGACTATTACGCCACAATGGCGCATTGTACGAAGCTCCCGGCCCTTGAGATGATGCCTAGGATGCTAAATCAGGCACTAAATGGGCCAACGTTTAGATTCATGCAGGCAACTGTTCCATAAGTGGTCAAATACCTGAGTAACCTCTCCTCAAACGCCTCGGGTATTAATGGCCTACCAACTCTAGCGCTGAAGACATTCAAGCATCTGCTAGCTCCAGCTCTTACTGAACTTAACAACAAATCGATAGACCACAGCACCTTCCCCACACTCTGGAAATCATCGCTTATTACTCCAATACCGAAGATACGCAACCCTCAATCCTCATCGGACATGCGGCCCATCTCAATATTGTGTGCGATGTCTAAAATGCAAGAGAGAATTATGCTAGATCAGCTTATCAGTTATATCAATGATTACAACATCTTGGACTCGCACCAGACAGGCTTCCAGGCAGATATGGGCACTTAGACGTGCGAACAAGTTTTGTTAACGACGCTAGATCAGGAATCGATGAGCAGATGATCACGATCGGAGTATTTCTGGACTTTACCAAAGCATTTAAATCAGTTGATCATCGGCTACTACTGCATAAGCTCTTTTACCTTGGACTAATGCCTGACGCCATCCGTTTAAAACTTTCACCTGGAGGGAATCCCTGTCTGGTGTTCCGCAAAGAAGTGTGCTGGGGCTATTACTATTTTCACTGTTCATGAATGATCTCCCGAAATATTTACTACACAGCCATCACCTCTTCTTTGCAGATAATGGAACAATTTACTTAAGGTGTAAACCAAATGATATTACCAGTGGTGTTAATAAAGTTAATGAAGATCTCGCTGCAATAGACTCATGGTGTCGGAGTAATAAGCTTAGAATTAATACATCAAAGACTAAAGCCTTGATCTTTGGAAGTGCTTACAATGTAAATGCTCTGAGCAACAAAATTATTCCAAATCTCATGTTCAATAGTGAAATGTTGGAATATATCAAAGAATTCAAATACCTAAGCGTTTACTTTAATCCAACACTCTCGTGGGCAAATCAAGTTGCAAAGACCTGTAGTACTACTACTACATCAAAGATACTCTATAGATTGCGGCAATCTGCTGGCGCCATGAACATGGCGATCAAGCGGCAATTAGTAGTTAGTCTTGTGTTGCAAGTTTTTGACTATGGCGCAGGTGCTCTAACTAACTTGAACCAGAACCTTGGAAGAAAACTAACTAGTGCGCTCAATAATTATGCCAGATTTGTCCTGCGACTTCGGCTGGGTGCGCACATTAATAAACCACGACTATATCTAGGCTGGCTCTCTTCGAAAAATTAAAGACTATACGTTATGGGCTGTATTTACTATGGATTCCTGATGCTCAATACGAACCAACTGCTAGGCAACAACATAAGGCCTAACCACAATATAGCCAGACCCCGTCGAGGCGATAGAACCGATTCATTAATAGCGCCAATACCGAGGACGACTATGTATCAGAACTCTTTCCTTATCTACGGGACTGCCTTCTGGAATTCATTGCCACCGCAGATCACCATATCATCAACGTTAGCTGAATTCAAGACACAGTGCTTCAAACATCTTCAAGACTTAGAGAGAGAGAAACTTGGGTTCAGGCCCAATCAGTGAAATGTGAAATAGTAAATCTTCCTAAAGCAAAGTGAAATTAAAATTTTCAATACTTAACGATTTATCTTGATACTTCTAATTTGTAACAAAGTTTTACTATTTTATAAACGACTCGACAGTGGATACGTCAAATAAAATAAAAATTTGTCCAGGTCGCCAAAAATGAAATAAACAAAAACAAATAGGAAGCTTAGGAGATGCTCTCAATCTCTTAAGCAACACTGCAGTAGCCACCCAGGCTGGGTTAGAGCACGTTTGGACGCAAGTTATTTCTTTTCAAACAGGAAAAAATAGCAAACCCTTTATTTCCAGGGTCGATCTGCAGGTATTCAGGGGAAAATAAATAATATAATGGTATTAGGAAAGAAAAGGAGGAACAGTAATTCTATAATCTCGAAATATCCATAACAAACATAAACAAACTATTGATTCAAATACGTTACGTAAGGCTAAGGCCAGATCCGAATTCCTTAGCTGGATGAACTGTATAATAAAATAAACATACTAATGTCGCGTACAATTTCAATAATTAATCCAGATCCTATGTAGACTGTTTATTTTACAATGACGTTGACTATGAAATAGAAATTTTATCGAATAATATTGAACTGAGATATACCCGAATTCCTCAGTCGGGTTATCGCGAAAAATGGAATTATAAATTTTAATCAATACTGGCCAATTCGAGGACCCAAACGCGTGACTGTTGGGACAGATATTTCACTACAAACCCCCTTACTAACGACGGGATTGACTCGACAATTAATAATAACTTTTAATGACAACTATCTAAGCCAGGAGACAACGCGACGTGCGAATAATAATTCAGCTCAACTTGTGTGCACTCACCAAAAAATAGGACTCGAACCAAGGCGCTAGATCCACACTCCTTACACTATGCGGGCTCCCGCGTGTCTGTCGATTTTATTTTTACTAAAAACTATCAGACCTCGTGTCCGATCACGAGGGCCTCTCAAGCCAATTACTAAAATCTACTAGTCCTTCTACTCGCGACCGATATTACAGGGTACCACCAATGCGAGCAAGGGCTACGATCTATTGCCAATAATCAATATTATGCTTTTGCATTTCCCACATTACCTGTCCTGATACCCATCGTTGGACCTTGGTCTTAAATGCTGAAACAAGCTTATAATATGATTATCAGGGCCTGGAAGTTGGGTCTAACTGTAACGTCCCGGTTACCTCACGGGTTTATGAGTAACCAGTAAAATAACTAGAACTGGAGATAAAGATGTTATGACCTCCAGAGTCGTAAGTAGAGGTTGTCGAATTAACTCCGAAATAGCTAACTTCGGTGAATTTAATTAAAAAATGAGTTTATTCAATGATTAAAATACACTTTGAAAATATGTGATTTGACAACTGCCGTGAAGTACGTGGTTATTAGCTCTTTAAGGTCTCTCAACAAGAATTGATTATCGAGCGTATTAAGTACTTAACTTTTAGATAAAGAAGAGCCTCGAACTACCCGTGCACCCTGATTATGTTTCCTTGTCTAAGGCCCGCGCCTTGGGAGAAGTAGAGTTGCGTATCAGGTCCCGAATGTCCTTATCTCTGGAGTTGATGCGTGTCGCGTTTCCGAGGTTTGATCGGATGACCCACCCGCTGACTCAACTCCAGAGTCCACGACACGCAGGCGTTCATTATCAATAATTTATTTAGAACAATCTTCGAATGTTCTTAAATATACCTATGTACCTAACGCTAGTTGTCTTACAATGAATTATTTTCATAAGTCTAGATTTCCCATTTACATTCTACGTGGGAAAATGTTAATGTAAACTTAAAGATATTTTTGTTTATTTAGTTATTGACTAAGTTACTTTTACTTATCAATTTCTATTTTCTGTGAACTATTATTTAATATCTAATGTTTAACATTCTTAGCTTATCATTTAACGTAATTATCTATAGGAAAAATAAATGTTTATGAAATTATTATAATATTGTTAGCGATTGAATTAGCGCGCGTATTCGCTATCTGATACATCTGCGAACGCAGGTGGGGACGTAACATAACAATTAAACTTAAAAATAAAGCAAATCTAAAGTAATAATCACAAGCGAAATGACGATCACGATCAAGTTCAAGCGCTTAAACTAATAGTATATTTTAAACAAAGAATATGTCAAAATAAAAGTGAGATTGGCAACAGAACACGTGGGCTTAAAAACCACAACCTGACATTAAGGACAAAACTATTATGAAAAACTTTAATTTAAAAACGTGTATTTTGCTGGATGATTGAATTTTAAGTTTTTTAAACTTTATGTTGTAGGCTCAATTTATTTTGATAATTATAGGTAGAAATACTCAATTTTCTGGAAAAATAAGGTTTTAAATAGTCATACCATTTGGTTAACTGGAATTGAAAATAATTACTTTTATGATAAATCGAATTTTTTCCAATTCCGTTTCTATTGTTCTCAATACTTTTTTTAATCAGGGTAGAGACAAAACATTCTCTACAAAAAAGTATGGATGTATTTTACATCTAGTCATGCCCAAAAAAAAAAATTACGAAATGATCTTGGCCAAAAAAATTGAAATTTACAAGAAATATAATTTAAGTTCTTTTACACTTTTTCGTTAAGCTTAACTTATTGCTAGTAAATATGGGAAAACATAATCTATACAAGAAAATCTAGAAGTATTTTTTGCTCAGAAAGCCCAAAAAAAGTTACAAAATAATTTCGGTCAAAAAATTGAAATTTACCAAAAAATAGGGCTTTTCAATTTCATTTTTTTCTGCTGAACTGTTGAACCTTAACTCTTACGTGGTGATTATAGAACAAAATAATCTCTTCAAAAAAGTATCGAATGATTTTTTACCTCGTTAAACCCAAAGAAATTTACAAAATGACCTCAGTCAAGAACTTGAAATTTACTAAAAATTAAGTTTTCCATGGTGATTTTTTTATGGAGACCTAGATGAGGTTAAGTCTCAAGTTGGAATTATAGAAATAAATATTCTCTACAAAAAAGTAGCAGATTATGTTTTGCCTAGCAATATCCAAAAAAAGTTACAAAATCATTTCAGTCAAAAACGTGAAATTTACTGAAAAATGAGATTTTTCACGGTCATTTTTTTCTGCTCATCTATGAAACCGTAACCTTTAGGTGGTTATTATAGAATGAAATAATTTCTACGAAAAAGTATCGAATGATTTTTTGTCTAGTGTAGCCAAAAAAAAAATTACAAAATAATTTCGGTGAAAAACTTGAAATTTACGAAAAAAATTAAGTTTTCCATGGTGATTCTGTTATGCTGGCCTATATAAGGTTAAGTCTCAAGTTGTAATTATAGAAAAAAATATTTTTCAAGAAAACGTAGCCGATGATTTTTTGCCTAGGAATACCCAAAAAAAGTTACAAAATAATTTCAGTCTTAAACGTAAAATTAACTGAAAAATGAGGTTTTTCACTGTCATTTCTTTCTGCTCACCTATAAAAGCTTAAGTCTTAGGTGGTAATTATAGACTAAAATATTCTCTACGAAAAAGTATCCAATGATTTTTTGCCTAGTCTAGCCCAAAAAAAAGTTACAAAATAATTTCGGTGAAAAACTTGAAATTTACTCAAAAATAAAGTTATCCCTGGTGACCATGAATGAAAAAAAGTATTGAAACAAAGGAAAAAACATTGAAAAGTATGGGATCGACTAGAAAACCAATACTTTTTAATACTTTTTTCTTTGTCTCAATACTTTTTTTTAATCAGGGGATTTCTTTTGCTTACCTATAAAAGCCTAAGTCTCAGATGGTAATTATAATACAAGATATTCTCTACAAAAAAGTATCAAATGACTTTTTGTCTAGTCTAACCCAGAAAAAAACGCATGTGCGACACTTGATCAACACCGAAGCGACACTTTAGCGAAACATGCGCGACACTTGAGCAACACATGTACGACACTAGAGCGATATATGTGCGACACATGAACGATACTTGGGCAGAACATAAGCAATATGTGCGTTACTTACACGACGGACATGCGACACGTTAGCAACACCTTCGCGACACCTGTGTGACACTTGATCAACACCTAAGTGACGCATATGTGACACATTAGCGACTGTTGTGTCGATTAAGGGCACCTAACCGATTCATGAGTGAAGCTAACGCGACACCTAAGTGATACATGTGCGACACTTGAGCAACACTTGAGCGACATCTAAGTGGCACTTACGTGAGACATCAGCGCGCATATGCAACACTTGATCAACACCTTAATGACGCCTATGTGACACTAGCTTAACACATCAGTGATACATTTGAGACACTTGAGCTACACATGTACGACACTTGAGCGAAACATAAGCAACATGTGCGTTACTCATGCGACGGATATGCGGCACGTTAGCGACACCTACGCGACATACGTGCGATACTTGATCAACACTTAGATGACGTCAATGTGACACATTAGCAACTGTTGTATCGATTAAGGATACTAAGCGATTCATGAGCGTAGCTAACGTGACACCTAAGTAAAACTTGTGGGACGCATACGTGACACATGTTAACACCATCTCGACACCTAAGCAACACATTAGCGATGGATGAGTCAATTAAAAGACACTTAGCGATACATGATTAATGCTAACGAAACACCTAAGCGACACTTACGTGACACACTAGTCAATACTGTAACTAAAATATTCACCCTATACTTGAAAAAAAGATTTGCTAAATGGATGGACTCTGAAAAAATTCTTCCAGAATCCCAACTAGGATTTAGAAAAGGACGCAGCAGTACTGATGCAGTTTTCATTCTATTAAGTGCTCTTCAGCTACAATTTAGACATCATGACGGGCGAGAAATCTTCGGTATATCTGTAGACTTCAAAAGGGCCTTTGACTCTGTTCCTCACCACCGCCTCTGGCAAAAGCTACAAGGGAAAAATGCGAGCAGCAAATTTATAAACATCCTCATTTCTCTGTATGAAACAGCCTCCTTTCAAGTCAAAGCAAACGGTGACCTTTCGGACAAGTTTGATGTAACCAGGGGTGTACTTCAGGGTGAATCGATGAGTGCTGATCTCTTCATCTTCTTTCTCTGGGACTTTGAAGAGTTCGTTCGGAACAGAGAACTTATTGGTCTAAACATAGATGGACTAAATGACCTAATCATCTTGTTATAAGCGGATGACACTTCCATCTTTGCTCACTCACATGTAGATCTTTCCAGGAAGCTTGAAGCCCTACATTACTACTGCTCGTGCAATGGACTTGAAGTTAACCGTAATAAAATCAACATCATCATCTATAAAGCAGCCGGCAGGCTTAAGCAAATCCCTGAATCCTTTAGAGCCTACAATGGATTTCCTTTAGACGTTGTCAACAAGCTGGACTTTCTGGGTGTTAAAATTTCATCATCAACCCTAGGACTTGCCGCTCTAAACACAACTATACTGAAAGCAAAAAGCGCGACTGGTCTTGCTATCTCGATACTCTCTAAGGCCAAATGTGATTCCTGGGATGCTTATAATAAATTATTCGAAAGTCTAGTTGCTTCGGTGCTCTTGTATGCCTTTCCTGCATGAGGTATTAGATACCGCAATTCACTTGAAGCTGCACAGTGTTTCTACTACAAGAAGCTATTACAGTTCCCTCGTAACACCGCTGATTAGGCAATCAGACTGGAGTTCAACCTGACACCACTGGCCGGGAAGGCAATGAAGTTACTTTGGACTTGGCTCATTAAGAAATTACGCTCAGATGATTCTACCTTGGTTAAAATATGCCTACGTAGGACCTTTAATCTTACAATGGATATGCAGCATGCCTTTAAGTTCAACTGGGCTTCTCAATTAACAGAATTCCTAATAGAATGTGAACAGCTGGATCTATTTTACACACTCGACCCTGACATCTGGGAGACCAAGACATAAGAAATATTCAATAAATACAGGACCAATTTAAAGAACAAGGACTTCGAATCATATAGACAATCAACATATGCTCAGCTAATAATTCCTAGAACTCCGAGAGACCGTGAACCGGCTTATCTGCTGCCAAGATACTCTATATCGATTAAGCGTGTCTTTGCACAACTGAGACTTGCAAATAGGTTTATTTGCCATCTATCGCTTCTCAATACATCATGCAAACTGGATCCTGACAACACATGTCGTCTCTGTAACCTGCAAGAACCTGACACCATTGAACACTTTCTGATGAAATGTCCGCTGTTCACACCCTACAGAAACCACTACCTCGGCCAGCTGAACCCTAATATCACCGATGTATTGTGACTACTTAATGCGTCAACTGAACTATCCATATTTGCTGTTTATAACTACTCAAGAAAATGTATCCTGCTCCGCAACTGGGCCTTACTGCAGTAAACTTTGTCATATTTTTAGCTTAATATCGATTTTCAATTTCAACTATTTAATTCTTAATTTAACAGTCTATTGCCTTATTGCAATCTCAAACTCTTGCTGGTTTCCAATGTTTAATAACACTACTCTAAGTATTATTTTTAATGTTATATTTTATACATTGCCTTGGGCACCTCTTGCTAAATGCTGCATATTTACGCTTAACGCAATAAATTACAATAAATAAAAAAATTATTATTAATCTTATTATTTTGTTATTAAATGCTCAGGGGGTTTATCCCCGGAGTCCGATTCTCCGAGGGCCCAGCCTGAGCTCCATCCGTTACTGCTGGACCACTCCGCACAACAAGGCGGTTAGTGATCACAGCAGGCCAAAGTCATTTCCCTTAAGAGACGGAGAGAACCAAGTAAAACAGCCTTCTGCATCCTAACTGCCAAGAACTCAGCTTTTGATGAGCAAGCTGGAACTTTGACAAATGAGGATACAAAAGACTGTTTCATCCCTCCTAGGACGCCAACAATCAGGACGAGAAGCTTGACACGGTAACCTGTGTAAAGTTTGCCAATTTCAAACAGGAGATCCTTATATATTTGTCTTTTGTGCTCTTCTTTGGCTGAGATGTTGTATTCAGCCGGGGCCGAGAACTCAATGACATAAATGTCACGAGTGGCCTTGTCGAAGAGCACAATATCAGGTTTGTTGTGATCTATCCGCCGGGTTGTTGCAAATGGCATGTTCCAATAAATTTTGCAACTGTCATTCTCAACAACCTGGGGAATATCTCCTGGCAGATAAGGCAGCACTGGTGTCACGTCAATACCGTAGCAATGACGAAGATAGTAGTACAGTACTCTCAGGGCAGCATTGTGACGCTGGATATATGCAAGATACGGTTATTTAAAATTTTTGTAAAAATTTTATAAACCGCATTCAAGCAGGTGATAGGCCTGAAATTCTTAGGGTCAGACAAGTCACCTTTTTTAGGTTTCAGTACGGTTCGCCCTTCTACAAGCCAGTTCGGAATCGGATCGTCAGCTCTAATGTACGATGTAAATATGCAGGCCAGATGGAGGTGGGTAGAAGTAAACTTCTTCCACCAGAAGACATTAATGTCATCTGGTCCCGGGGCAGCCCAATTTTTGCTGCCATTTAGAGCTGAACGAACTTCATCCACACTGACTGCAGGGCTCTCTTCATCAGCATTCTGCCGACGGTGTTCCTGACAGAATGCTTTGAAGTCGTGCAGAGCTGGAGTATTGGCGTTCACGTTTGGTTGATCTCCATACAACTCAGTCCAAAAAGCTTCCACCCGCTCAGGTGTTGGAGAAGTCCCAGTAACATCGGTCTTTGCTGTCAGAAACCGTGAAGGGCTGGATCGAAACAAGGAGTTGTCGACCAACCGCTTCAGCCTTTTCTCTAGTGACTTTTTAGCAGTCACTAGAGCCCGCAATTTATTAAGAGACTCTTCTTTGATGACAAGAAGAGTACTCTTGTTCAGTGTGTGATGACGCCACCGAAGTTCAGCAACAATGCGTCGAATTCGGGGCGTGTATGCTTTTTGAGTTGTTTCGAACTCAATCACACACTGAATGCGGGAGACATGTTTCCGGGATCTGTCAATTTTGGAGCCAAGTTGTAAGATGCGCTGTCTCAACCTTGCCTCGATCTTATTATTATTTGTTATTAATTGCTCAGGGGGGTTTTCGCCGGAGTCCGACTCTCCGAGGGCCCAGCCTGAGCGCCATCCATTACTGCTGCACCACTCCGCACAACAAGGCGGTTAGTGAGTGCAGCAGGCCAAGTTCATTTGCCTAAGTAGACGCAGGGATCCCAAAATGACAGCCTTTTGCATCCGCACTGCTAGAGACACGGCTGCTGAACTGCAAGCCGGTATCTTTGAAAGTGAAGACACAAAAGACTGTTTCATCCCTCCAAGGACGCCGACAACCAAAACGACGAGCTTGACACGGTAACTTGGGTAGAGTTTGCCAATTTCAAACAGGAGATCCTGATATATCTGGTGTTTGTGCTCTTCTTTGGCCGAGATATTGTATTCGGCTGGGGCCGAAAACTCAATGACATAAATGTCACGAGTAGCCTTGTCAAAGAGCACAATATCAGGTTTGTTGTGGTCAATCCGCCGGGTTGTTGCGAATGGTATGTTCCAATAAATTTTGGAACTGTCATTCTCAACAATCTGCGGAATATCTCTTGGCAGATAAGGCAGCACTGGTGTCTCATCGATACCGTAGCTATATCTGAGATGATAATAGAGTACTCGCAAGGCAGCATTGTGACGCTGTATGTAGGCACCTCTTGCCAGCACAGGACATGCCGACAAAAAGTGCATCAGCGTCTCCGGATGTTGTTAACACGTCCGACAGGACGTGTCCGGAAGCTGCGCCTGGAGCACCTTGCTACGGTATTCGAGAGTGTTGATAACACCATCTTGGCAGGCAAATATAAACCCTTCGGTCTCGGACATCAGGCCAGCTGACTTCAAGTAGGAGAATGTCAGCTGGGTGGACAAGCCATGGTCACGGACGTGTTTGAAATACACGCTGTGCATGGACTTGTCCATGTGTTCACCGAGGAGTTTTTTTTCCTCGGCTATCCTGACGACGCTCTTGAACTCCTTTTTCGGGAGTTCAATGAGAGCGTTTATTTCTCCGAGACCTAAGGTATTTGCCGCGTAGATTGCTGCCTTATGCAAGAACGACCCCTTCCGCGCATTTTCATGACTATGAACAAATTGCATCAGGAAGTCGTCCTCGTCTGCTGTGAAATTGGCAACCTCGTATGTTAAACCCAGAACCAAACGATCGTGAAGCCGCTCCAAGCTCTGCAATCCTCTCCCTCCGATGTTCCGTGAGAGGTACATCCTGGCGACTGATGAGTTAGGGTGCATGCTCTGATTCATATTGAGGACTTTACGGGTTTTGATGTCGAGACCTTTCAACTCATTTCGAGGCCATTTCAGGGTCCCAAAAGAGTAAAGTAGGACCGGGACAGCGAGCATGTTAGTAGCTGAGACTTTGTTCTTGCCGGAAAGTTCTGATGACCAGATCTTCCGGAGTCTCCTAACATATTCGCTGCGAAGAGTTGTTCGGACTTCAGAGACGGCATGCATTTGCCGCTCTTCAATCCCTAGATATCTGTATAACTCTCCGGCGTCTAATTCTCTTAAGACGCTCCCATCCACTAATTCGACATCTCCACCCGTATCAGAGCACTTACCCTTCGCCAGGTGTACGACCGCACACTTGTCCAACCCAAAAGACATTCCGACATCTCGTGTGTACTCTGCTACGATGTTGAGGGCCGTTTGTAGATGATCTTTGTTGGCACTGTATATCTTTAGATCATCCATAAACAGTTGGTGAGTGATCGTGTATACTCGATCACTCGGTGGCCCCGCAGAGTACCCACGAGTTTGTCGGAGGGCAACAGATATTGGCAGCAGTGAGATGCAAAACAACAGAGGGCTCAGAGAATCTCCCTGAAAGACGCCTCTCTTGTACTGAACAGTTCCGGTTACGTGCAATGCATTTCCACTTCCTATGTGAAAACGCGTTCGCCAGAGCTGCATGGTACGTTGTATGCATCCCACCGTTTGGCGATTGATTCCGAGGCATTTGAGCAGATAGAGAATCAACTCATGTGAAGTTGAGTCAAATGCCTTACGGTAGTCAATCCAGGCCATGGACAGGTTGCGTTGGTAGTAGATTGCGTCTTGAATGACGCATCTATCTACCAACAAGTTGATCTTGCAACCTGACACGCCCTGTTTACTGCCACGTTGTTCGTATATCTGTTGCCACACAGACTCTATCTCCCGCAAGATACGGTTATTTAAGATTTTTGTAAAAATCTTGTAAACCGCATTCAAGCAAGTGATAGGCCTGTAGTTCTTCGGGTCGGACAAGTCACCCTTTTTAGGGATGAGTACGGTTCGCCCTTCTACCAGCCAGTCTGGAATTGGTTCGTCGCCCTGAATGTATGATGTAAAAATCCGGGCCAGATGAGCATGTGTAGAAGAAAATTTCTTCCACCAGAAGATGTTTATGCCATCTGGACCCGGGGCAGCCCAGTTCTTGCTGTCATTCAGGGCTTTACGAACCTCTTGCACACTGACTGCAGGGCTCTCTTCGGCGATATCCTGCCGTCGGTGTTCTCGACAGAATGCCTCGAAGTCGTGCAGTGCGGGAGTATCCGGGTTCACGTTTGGTTGATCTCCGTACAATTCACTCCAAAAGTCTTCCACTCGCTCAGATGATGGATAATTCTCGGGAACAGCGGTCTTAGGTGACAGAAAGCGTGAAGGGTTGGATCGAAACAAAGAGTTGTCGATCAACCGCTTCAGCCTTTTCTCTAGTGACTTTTTGGAAGCCACCAGAGCCCGCAACCTGTTAAGAGACTCTTCTTTGATGACAAGAAGAGTACTCTTGTTCAGTGTGTGATGTCGCCTTCGAAGTTCTGCCGCCAGGCGACGAACTTTGGCGTGTACGGTCTTTGAGTACTAACATACTCTATCACACACTGAATGCGGGAGACTTGTTTCCGAGAAATGTCAATTTTGTGTCCAAGTTGAGCGATGCGCAGCTTCAACTTCGCCTCGAAGGAGAGAGAATGTCTTCTCTCTATCGGCAGAAGCGAAGCCGCGGCACCGTAGACAACTTGGTTGACAGTGAGCAGAGTGGAGTCCTCTTGAAGCTGTGTGGGGAGATCTTCGTTCACCGTGTCGAGCTGTTGTTTTGAGTGAGACATCTTTTTGGAGATGCTCACTTGTCGACCTGTAAAGAGGTTGTCGTTGTCCTCGGAGGAACGGTGCCGTTCTTGGTGTAGCGGTGCTGGAAATGAAGGCCGATTAGACAGCCTTCTATTTGGCAGCAGCGATCGTCGATTATGCCGAAGGTATGAGGCGTAATTACGCAGGTGTTTGGGCGTAAAATGTTTGTGCTCCGGATGCATGCCACACCAAAGTGTGTGCATCCGAGCCATATACCCTGATACCTCCGTCTCGCTGTTCTGCCAGCACACCAAGAGATATTATTATTATTATTATTATTATTATTATGAACTCCTATTTTCTAGGGCGGCTGTTATTAAACTAGATAAATGAGATATCTTAAAAAAAATATCAATAATTACTCTATAAATAAAATATGTTCTAGGGACTGAAGATGAATTCGACAAACAATCTAGTTCCAGTTCAGCTTCCATTCCAGGTAAGTATGAACAATACTTTGTTATTGATCTGTGATTATTTATTAGAAATATATTTTATGGACGATGTTTCAGATGAATCTTATTCAAGGACTAACGGAAAGGCACCGAAACTTGGAAAAGGTAAGAAAATTAAACTCACGCTATAATTCAAGTTTTCGTATTTTCTACTTCCCGGATAAAAACATTCGTATATAATTGGATGTACTTATATATAATTATATATTATTTATATATAATTGTATTCGATTATTCATAAATCCATATGATTATACGGACTGGCATGTGATTATTCTTAATTATATATAATTATTTATAATTAGATGCAGTATTTTTCAATAATTATATGTTCAGGATTCAGGATAACTAGTATAATTCATGACTATTGGATAAAGTTATAAAGATACGTCCGTACGAGATAATATATTGTTCCACGCTATAATATCGGAAATAGAAAGTACATTAGATAGCAATGGAAATAAGTATAACAAAATCAATAATTATAGAGTTTGTGATGATCAATCAGCGTTGCTGTCTTTTAAGGTTCTAATGATTTTTAATATGTTTGCATCATTGTTCTCAGTTTAGCAATAAGTTATTTCTACAAGACCCTTTTCTTGTAAGTCCCGGGTATTGACAAATTGCGTATCAACGTGCTTACTTCTTTGGTTCTGGTTTCTAGTATGTAGCTTATAAAGACAACCTTGATCGTCTTCAATAATTATTGTAATTTGACCCTGGTTCTCATAAAGAAAATCAAACATTTTTCGGATCTAAGTTCATTCTCGTCACACGTCAGATAGAGCCACTATTTCCGCTTAGGTTGAAGATACTGATACACTTTTCTGCTTTTTACTAGCTTCTTGGGAACAAATGAATTCGCTTAATCATATATATTTATATATAATCACTTATATATAATTAGATCAGAAAATTGGCCAGATCTTATCATATATATAATTATATATAATAATTTCTATAAAAATAATAGGCATTAAGGGTGCGCGGGGTTCGTATCGGTGACCAGACGCTTAAAAGACTAACACGCTACCTGTTTACCTATGAGACTTACTTGAAGAGTATAGTTTGAAATAACGACAAGTAATGCAAATCGTGTGCATAATCGATTTTCATAAATTAAGTTAATTAATACAGTTCTATTATTTCATCCACAAAATAGTATAGTTTAGAAGATAATTAATCATCGGAGTAGCATACTCTGAGATAAAAACAGATAATGTTTTATAGTAATCACAAAATAACCAGTGGAATAAAAAAAATTATATGCTATTGTACATGATTTACATCTAATTACATACGTTTTTTATATAGTTACTAGGGTGTCCGTTATTTACCAATATGGTTTCTGAGTCTGCAGCGCCCCTAAAATTTTTAGTAAATGACCTAAAAAAAAATATTAAACCCATATAAGCCCTTAATATTAGTAATAAACCATGCCACAAAGACGATTCGTTTCCCATTTAAATAACATGGAACTTTGGTACTTTTTGCAATTAATTTTTTTATTTCGATCCCAGTACATAGATTGCTGTGGCAACAAATTATTTTTGTAGGAAATTGAACGCTCTACAAAAACTCTCTCTTAGCGTTTTTCGATAAATTCACTGGCTTTAAAGTTATTTAAGGTCAAAGTTGAACTAAAAGTAACTTCTCATTTTTTTTTTCATTTTGACCAAAAAATTATCATTATTTATATTAATATTTAGTGTTTATTGCTAAAAATATCTTATTTTGGCTATTTTGTTAAATTTGTCAAAATTATTGTACAGAGCAAAGCCAAAATTATCAAACAAAATTCTGATAAATTAAAAATTTCGCATTAACAATTACTTCCATGAAAAATTTAAATTTGTAGTTGCGCATGCGCATCGAAAAGAAATTCAGTACCTTAACTAACCGGTTCTGTATATCGACTATGTTTAGTTATCATCCAAAACTTTCTATTTTCCATCATTGTCGGTGTTGCTGTCATTATAACATTAAATGCGATTTATATTATTATTTGGAATCAGTGGTGTATAGCCTTATCATTAGTGAAATTTTTTTATTATAAATTATAAACGTGTAAATAAAACCTATCCGAGTATCGAGTAATATAATTACAATTTTATAAACAGTCATAACCTAGAATTTTAATCTAATTGTTGTTTACGATGAGTGATAATCAAACTATGGACTTAAGGAAAAATATTTTTGTAATTGATAAAACAATAGATACCATAAGTGATAAAAAATTAGCTACGAATAAAGAAGCCTTGCAGCTTTTATTTCATTACACAAGAAATCTAAAACAATCAATCGGAGACAGCTGTCCAATCGTTATATCAGAAATTTAAAAAATTTGGGATAAAGCGGAGATTCCAACTCAAGATAATTCACGATGTGTCGCAAAATTGAATAAGCTATATACAGACTACAGAGACGTGCAAAAAACTGCTAATAGAAATAATAAAACAAAAGAGCAAGAGCTATGCAATATTCTTGACAAATTATTCGATATCGCTCATAGTAATATTTTTGAAATGATAGATGATAGATGAGACAAAACAGTTTTTGATTGATCAGCGAACTCAACGAATTTTACATTTAAATTACGTCGCTACACATATTGAACTGTCACCAAAATCTGGTAATAAAAAAATAATAAATAACTACAATTTAATATTTTATTCCAATTGATAAATACTAAATAATTTAATTACAGAAATACTCATTTCATCTCCTGAGAATCAGCTGAAAAACGACGAGTCCCTCACAAATACGACTTCAACTCAATCACTTACAATAATAGATCACGTTGTGAGGAATCCAGAAAAAATGTCTGGTAATATTGAGTGCTTTAATGTTATAAAATTTTTAAAGTTTTTGTAATATTATTTGTTTTTAATAATTCTCTTGTTCAACAGATATTGATACGTCAAGCACGTCTCAAACCATCAGTGAAATAAAATCTAGTAGAGAAACTATTAGTAACTCGCAATCAACTTCAGTATCTGAATTTGAGGCAACTGGACGATATTATGAATCGAAACATCTTCGAGGGACTATTAACATCCTCACAGAAGATGTGATTGCGGTGTTTGACAGCTGTAATATTTCTTACAGAGAATCAGTTCGTCTTACCTCAGCTTTGGCTCCAGCTATGGGAGTTGATCCACGTGATCTCGTGTTAAATAAGTCTTTTTTTCATGAGATGCGGTCTAATTTACGGAAAAAAATGGCTGAAAAAATTAAACTACTGTTCAACGAAACTGAAATTGATGCCGCAGTTATACACTGGGACGGTAAACTAATTCCGGATAGTATGACTTGTGAACGTATTGAAAGACTTCCTGTTTTGATAACGTGTAATGGACAAGAAAAAATCCTTGGAGTACCTGCATTACCTGATGGATGTGGGTCTACTCAAGCAGAAGAAATTTTTAATATTATGTGTGAGTGGAGTTTAAACCATTCTGTAAAGGCCCTATGTTGTGATACGACTGCTTCTAACCTTGGTTGGAGAAACGGAGCTGCAGTGATTTTAGAACGTAAACTTGGGAGAGATTTGTTATATCTTCCCTGTAGACACCACGTATATGAATTAGTGTTATCCTGCGTACACTCAACGAAAATGCCAGGCACAACCGGACCAAATGTACCGTTATTTAAAAAATTTCAAAGTGAATGGAGTCCCATTGATATAACAAAATATAAGTCCGTACAGAAAAATAAACTAAAAAAAATATTACGAGATCAAATACCAGAAGTGACTGCAAAAATTGATGGATTTTTAAACACTCTTTTACCACGGGATGACTATCGGGAACTTTTGGAATTGAGTAAAATCTTCCTAGGCACAATGGACTCTGAAAATATAAAATTTTATAAACCTGGAGCATTCCACCACGCTAGATGGATATCCAAAGCAATTTATTGTTTAAAAATTTATATTTTTCGAAATTGTTTTAATTTAATCAAGGAAGATGAAAAGAGTTTACAAGAAATTTCTTTATTTATTGTGTTTTTATACGTTCCATTTTGGTATACGGCACCGTTAGCTGCAACTGCTCCAAATCAAGATCTTGAATTTCTCAAGGTAGTCTATAATTATCGAACAATTGATAAAAAAATTATCCGAAGCAGTTTTAGCAAAATTTAGAAATCATTTATGGTATTTAAGCCCAGAGGCAGCAGCTTTATCATTTTTCGACAAAAATATTTCTTCTGACGTAAGGCGAAAAATGGTGGCGGCTTTGACATCAAGCGAAGAAGATCAGTTTGATTTTCCTAAACGTTTTATTTTCAATTCAGGAGATTTTGATTGGTTTCTAAACAAAAATATTGATTATTTTATTAATTCTACTTCCGTCAAATTTTTCGAAAGATTTAGTATCGATACAAACTTTCTCTTATTAGATGACAGTACGTGGTCAGAGCATCCAGATTATTTAAAAGGTTTGGAAATTGTTAAGCATCTAAAAGTGGTCAATGATTCTGCAGAACGAGCTGTTAAACTAATGGAAGAATATATTAATACTCTAGCTAAGCACGAAGATCAAAAACAGTATGTAATTCAAATTGTAAGTGAATACAAAAAAAAAATTTCCAAATGCTACCAAAGAATGTTTAATAAAATGAATTGTGTTTATGTATGTGTTGAAAAATTTATTAAATTAGTCACATTTTCAATAATAATTGAAATTTTTTAAATTAAACTAACATCATAAATTACATTTTGTAATTTTCGGAATATTTGCTACTAATATTAGTTATAAAATAGTTGATAAAAGATATTTTTAGCAATAAACAATAAATAATCATAGGTTTTTGGTCAAAATGAAAAAAAAATGAGAAGTTACTTTTAGTTCAACTTTGACCTTAAATAACTTTTAAGCCAGTGAATTTATCGAAAAACGCTAAGAGAGAGTTTTTGTAGAAATTCAATTTCCTACAAAAATAATTTGTTGCCACAGTAATCTATGTACTGGGATCGAAATAAAAAAATTAATTGCAAAAAGTACCAAAGTTCCATGTTATTTAAATGGGAAACGAATTGTCTTTGTGGCATGGTTTATTACTAATATTAAGGGCTTATATGGGTTTAATATTTTTTTTTAGGTCATTTACTAAAAATTTTAGGGGCGCTGCAGACTCAGAAACCAAATTGGTAAATAACGGACACCCTAATAGTTACACTGATAGAAGGATTTGCTTATGTTTAATGAGCTTTATTAACTATTAACAAGTGATTTTTTAACATCATGAGACTTCATAAATATTTATTATTAGTTAATAAATTGTTTCTTGAATGCGATTTATTAAATGTTAACAATTATTTGTTAACAGTTGACCAATGTTTATTTCAAATCAAAAGCAAAAACAGCAATTTTCTTTTGATATTTTTTTTAACCCGAAAGCTGAAATACATAATT